>NC_081842.1:127696246-128034500 GCF_963259705.1 Myotis daubentonii
AATTTGATATTCTAATTGCTTAGGTCCAAGGTCCCAGCAACTGCTGCTCTTTGGACAATGATGATAACTGTGCAGCTACCAGGGCTAACTGGTAATTTACCAAGGGCTTTACTCACCACCACCACTTATATTTTAGCACAAACAACTTCAGGGATCAGAAATCTGCAACACTGTTTCATCTTGAGTTTCCTGAAACTTTATTACTTGGCCTAAATCCAAGGCAGCTTTTCAATGTACATACTATGTGCTCAGAGCAAGAAGGTATTTGGCCTCAGCATCGTTTGCAATTCCATGATCCAATAAGCCCTGTCCAGAATCAACAAATGGCACATTCACAGTAGGTATTTAGTAATCATTATAACGTAGGGCAGACTAAGTTAAAAGGCTTCCATCTTCTTTAACTACCTACTGAAATTTTAAATTGTCCACTTTGCATTGAAAGGCACAGAAGTGAGATAAACTGTATTTACCAAAATGCCTTAACACAGAAAGAGAAGCCCTATTCTCTCGGCCCATGTACTGAGAGGCCAGGCAGGAATCTCTCCTTACTGCATTCTTTCATAAACGCGTGTTTCCTAGAAATAAGGAGGTCTCATGTATATGATCAACAATGGCTGGCAGAAAATGGACAATTTGGCAGATGTGTGAGGGGCCTTCTGTGCTTTCAAGAGCCTAAAGCAGTTGAAAATCCGATTTAACATGTGGACCAGCATTTACCATATGCGTTATACGAAAAATGCTAGTATTCCCTTGGGAAGAGTTACAAAGAATATTTTCAGTGAAGGAACCCTAAAATGTGAGAAGAAAAAAGTTAGGCACCTAAGTTCATTCTGAATGTCTGCCCACTCCCATTAACACCCTGTACAGTACAGTAAAGTTGTGCTTTCAGTATTATATCTCACAAGCAAAATTTAGTTCCCACTAATGAACATATCCAACTCCTGTGCCCCACCATTTCACAATGGCCCCCTCCCAAGCCGCCTTCGCATTTCAGGCTCCCGCGGCACTGTTTCTGGCATTCCCCCTTTGCACTGTCTTGTACAAGAGAATTCATACACAGGCCTTCCAGGTTTGTCATCTTTCCAAGACAGGAAGCGGAAACCTGTTTATCTTTACTTCCCCACAGGCCATACTACACTTGTGCTCTGTAACTACTGGTGAATTGAAAAGTTTTATTAAATTAGAAAACAAGTAAATAACTCCCATAAAACATAAGACCCAATGGTAAGTGTAAGATTTCTATTCCAATAGGAATAAAAATTCAATTACAGTTAGCCAGAAGAATTATATACATCAACAGACTATAATGTCATTAACTTATTATTTTTTCAATTAAAGATGACAGTCAATGCTATACTAATTTCAGGTAGACAGCACAGTGATTAGACATTTATATAATTTACAAAGTGATCCCCTGATAGGTCTAGTATCAGAAATTAATTTTTTAACCTTACAAGAAATTTTAGATATTATTTTGATCTTTCATTTACCAACTATGTGTTTATATCTTTTCTTCACTATTCATTTAATAACCATTGTAGCAAATTATTAGATAGTTCTGAAACTAATTTACACATATGCTAATAACTGTATATTAACTACATGTTTATATTTTTGTTTCTCACAGTAACTAGCATATTCAATTTCAATGTTTGCTATGTTAGGCATTTAAGATATTTGAACACACAACTGATCATCACAATTCTACGCCTGCAAGAAACATTAAGTATGTAGAGGTAAGTTACTTTAAATATTTTACAGAAAAATAATCTGTTGTATTAGTATTTATAGTTTCATCAGAAAAAAAAAAGTGTTTACTGACTGCCTGCCACTGAAAAATACTGATAATATAAAACGTTCTCACTACTTTTGAGATTACTAGTACGTGTAACATATAGGCTTTGAAAAAGAAAAAATGTTATCACTATGTAAATGCTAAACTCTACCTTTCTGAGGGCAACTATGTCAACAAAACTATGACTATTTGAAAAGAATGAAAGTATGGTCAAATTTTCTCTCTACCTGAGCACAGAGGGAAAGCCATTTTTCCTGTATGCAGATATTGAGGTTTTAACAAACAAGAAGAGATCTTAATAGATAATGGCTTTGAGCTCAAGATATTATTTTAAATATTATTTTAAGATAAAATTTTCTGAAACTAAAGCTTTAATTTTTGGCATACAAGTGGCTCACAGTTCAAACTAACCCTAATAAGCCAATTTACTTTCATAGGTGTTCATTTCAAAAGCAATTTATTTCAATGTCTCATCTGAAAGTTATTTTGTTTAGAACAGATGGTATGTCATAACAGCCCCTTAAAAGACTCGGAGACAGAACGGGAGGTTTCTAGTTCATTCCATGGTAAACCCTGCCAGGCAAAGGTAAAGCTTTTGCTTTCTACCCAGTCTAGATCTTGTCTGGGAATATAACTTTACATCCTGTTCAAAGTGTATCAAAAATGTGAGTGAAATAAGTATTATTTATGAAAGATTGACTGAAAGGCAAGCCTTCTAGCCATTCCTCTGGATACTCTAAACCCTGTCTGTGGTTGCACCAAGGACCTGAAATGAGATAATACAAGTCTCTTACAGAACTAACTGCTTTATTCACAGTGGGCTTATTATCATAATTAGACAAGATTGTGAGACACCAGAAGAAACTGCCCTTTGAAGGTGGTTTATGCTGAGGGTGTTGCTCTTTCAAGCAACTGCCTGTTTTTATAATATGGACGCTGTGACCATATAACTAGTCATGTCCTCTCTTTGCATAGGCTACTGGGAAGCTTAGAACCAGATCTAAGGCTGTTCTGGTTGCCAAATGTCCTGTCTTCTAAGCACTCAGTTTGCTTGCTCACCTCATTCCAGGTCTCATTTTGGTTTTTCCTATCCTTATTTTTCCGATTTTTCTCATGTAAATCCTGATTCACTGGATAAAAACATATTAAAATAAGTTACAAATAAAAATAAATGCTGCTTGTTTTCAGTTTATTTGAGAAAGCATGGAGTTTCAAAATTTCTTAGTCAGTAATTTAAAATTTGTAACAAGATGGTAAGGTTCCCAGGCCAGCTCAATAAATAATAATGTTTAAAGAGAAGCTACTGTCATTCAATACAAGTTCTGAAGGGTAATTCTATATTCATGTTAAAAATAATTTTTTCTTACTAGAGGATTTGTGTGTAAAAAGACATTATTGATGACCTGAACTCATATAGGCACAAGATACTTACTAAATTCATAGGCATTTAAATGAGAGTAAATTACAAGAGCCTTGTAACTACTCCGTATTTTACTCAGTCAAGTTGACTTGTTATTTTTCCCTCTCCTTATATAAACATTCAGTTAGAGTAGCAAAGTGAATACAGATCTTTGAAGAACAATACCAGCTGTCTCTCCGAAGATTTTTTGCATTGAGTTGATAGAGTAATTTGAGTTAACGAGCTCCTTAACGAGCTCGGTCTCAGAAGGGAATGAATTAAACTCGTAAGTCAAGGCCCCACTGTATTTGAATACCCAAAAATACAAGCAAATTTCACAAATTTCACATATATATATACTATGGCTTATATTTACTGGGCTCTTATTCAGCATTATTCTTTTCAATTCTACCTAGTCAAATTTTCTCAATAACTTTTAGCTTCTAAAGGAAAAATTCTGCTTCTGTGAACCCTCTGTGCTACTTTCAAATGCCCGACTTCAGAGAGTGGCACAATCAGATTGAGGAAAATCATTCTAGTGGCAATAAGAATGATGTTTGGTAGAACTAAGACTTAGAGGAAGAGAGGTCAGTAGAAGGCTGTTATAAAATATAGATAAAAACTAGTGATAGCTAACAAAGGCCATCACTGTGGAGACAGAGTTTCTCCTGGTCAGAGAAATAAACATGAGAGAGAGAATCAGCTGAGCAAGAAGACCAAATGACTATGGGTAAAGGAGAAAAAGGGAATGCAGGAGGGTCATGTTTGCTGGAACTGGTTAGGGAGGGATGCAGAGTTTTAGGTCAGACACACTCAATTTGGTAGCACACCCAGAAAATGAAGAACCTTGGAAACAAGGGTTTGCAGGCTAGGGCAGTGATGGCGAACCTTTTGAGCTCGGCGTGTCAGCATTTTGAAAAACCATAACTTAACTCTGGTGCAGTTAATAGAAATTTTTTGATATCTGCAACCATAGTAAAACAAAGACATATTTTTGATATTTATTTTATCTATTTAAATGCCATTTAACAAAGAAAAATCAACCAAAAAAATGAGTTTGCGTGTCACCTCTGACACACGTGTCATAGGTTCGCCATCACTGGGCTAGGAGAAAGGACAGACCGAGAGGCAAAGCGTCAGAGCACACAGGGTTGAAGCCACTACAGATGAGTGCAAATAGGGAGAGTGCGTGAAGATGTAAAATATGGGGCCTCCCAGACTGAAGGAAGAGGCAGAGGAGTGTCAGCAAGAGGGGAGGAGAACAGGAGACAGAGGTGTCCTACATGTCAGGGAGGAAAGAAAAGATGATTTGCTGAAAGCTGAAGACATGACAAACACAAAAAAGTAACAGAAAGATTTTGGCAAGCCAGACTGCAGTAGACTTAGGAGTAAGGAGAAGCTGACAGTGGAGAGGGTGTGTACACCACTCCTGCCCTACCATGAGGCTGTCCGGGGATCAGACACATCCCAAACAGCACAAGTCACACTGGTGTGTAGGGTTACAGGGTAATGATGTCTTCCTATCGAATCTAGTTTTCTGTCCTATGAGGTTCCATTTGCACAGGCCCTCAGCCGTCATTCTAGTGCAGTGATGGCGAACCTACGACACGTGTGTCAGAGGTGACACGTGAACTCATTTTTTTGGTTGATTTTTCTTTGTTAAATGGCATTTAAATGTATAAAATAAATATCAAAAATATAAGTCTTTGTTTTACTATGGTTGCAGACATCAAAAAAATTCTATATGTGACACGGCACCAGAGTTAAGTGAGGATTTTTCAAAATACTGACACGCTGAGCTCTAAAGGTTCGCCATCACTGTTCTAGTGACGCCACAAGGAAGAGCATGCAGACATGGGGCAGAAGAAGAGAATGAGCAGAGAGCATGGGAGGCCGAAGCAGTGACACAGTGGGGAGGTCACATGTCTGTAGCTTGAATTCTGACTGATCAGGGGCCTGTGGTATAGGGATGTTTCCTTCCATGAGGGTAAATGGGGCCATAAAGTAGCCTTGGGCCAAATGATCACAACGCTGCAGACCTTCCTTGGAAAGATCACCCTTAGGTGGTCAATCCAGCTCTGCCAAAGCTAGCCTGACCTGATTTCTAATGCTAAAAACCTCTCCTAAGGACACAATGACCTTTCCCAGGCTTTCTGTTCATCTTCTTGATTATTTATTTTCTTTCCCTCTAATAAAATCCTGCTTCCCATTTTTCCTTTCTCTCCCCTTACTATTAATTTGCAGGTATATTATTTTTCATCAACACTGCTCCCATCCCTCTGCTGATATTCCGTATGGCATGTACCCAAGATAATTTATTTTCAATTTATAAAATTGCACCCTTTGTGATAATATAGGCTTAGGAAAAACATATACAATACAAAATACTTACTTACGAAACCTAAAAGAAAATATTAGCTGGGAGCAATACAACTGTAAAATGACAGTTTTAACTGTCTGTTTTCTCTTTCCTCCATCTTAAAAAAAGGTGAGCAGCCCTGATCGGTTTGGCTCAGTGGATAGAATGTTGGCCTGCAGACTGAGGGGTCCCGGGTTCGATTCCGGTCAGGGGCATGTGCCTTGGTTGTGGGCACATCCCCAGTAGGAGGTGTGCAGGAGGCGGCTGATCGATGTTTCCCTCTCATCAATGTTTCCGACTCTCTATCCCTCTCCCTTCCTCTCTGTGGAAAATCAATAAAATATATTAAAAAAAAAAAAAAAGGTGAGCATACAAAGGGGTCAACAACCTGGTGAGGAGACAAGTTTTAAAGCCAAGATATCCCGGGGAAAGAATTCAGGGGCTTCCAGCTCTCCACAGCCAATTCTGTATATCCTCAGTAGTGGTACTGAATATGAGCAGGCTAGGGAAAGGAAGGACTTTCAGGAAAATAAAATTAATGATCTGGGAGTTCGAATTACTGAGTCCAAATTCTGACCTGCACTGTGAAGCCACAGGGCAGGGCAGATAGGAGATCCAAGGTGATGCTTGCAGTAGCTCCACAGAGGGATTTCCACAAACAGCGGACATGCAACATGTGGTAGGACACTAGAATTTGCTAGTCTTTCTTGTGTAAAGAAGCCCACCCAAAGATAAAGAGCTGCACTTCCTGTGGAGGCAGGTGAAGGTAGAAAAGGCTACCTGTCCCGGGTCAACATAGAGTACAAGGAAAAGTGTTGGCGTTGAGGACTTTGGTGTCAACCTGCTGTATGATTTTAGGTTTGCTACTTTAATTCTATGAACTGCATCTTCCTCATATGCAAATGAGGGAGATTAAAAGTACCCGCTTCATAGTTTTTATGATGATTAAATGAGATGATACATGAAAAGCCTAATATGTATGGCCCATTTTAGGGAAATGGTAAAGTAAAAAAGAGCTATTATTATTATTATCGTATTTGTAAAATGGAGTCATAATACCTATTTTATAGTGATCTATCCTAAATTCAGTAATGCATATTAAAATGCATAGTATATAGTTAATAGTATACAGTAAGTGACCAATCAATGTTAATTCACTACAGAGCCTCCCTTTCATCTTTCTTCTTTTTTCTAAACACTGGGAGATCTTTGTGAATATGGAACACATCCCCAAGGCAGTAAACAGCCTCAGTGGCAAGGCCAGATTTTAACATTATGATAGTTTTCATCAAAATTTGATTGAAACCAATTCTTCCAATGCTTTTGATCCCTGGAATGAAACTAATTTAGATTCAGCAAAGTGCAGTATTTACTACCACAGAGGTATTTGTGAGGCCACTACCTCCAGTAGATTTAGTAACAAAAAAAATAGGAAGACTTTCGTTATAACACAATCTTACTAGAATGAAAGCTCCATAAATAAAACTCTGATAAATTTTATTCTGTGATGTACCCCGTGCCTAGCACAGTGCCTGGTATACAGGTCAATAAATATTTTTAATTGAATGTGGCTCATAGGCATGTGACATATCAATGTCTTTGCAAAAAGTTACTGTCTACAGGATCGAAGAGAGGAAAATAGGCACTGAAGATAACTAGCACCCATTATGTTGGTGGTGACAGCTGACACATTGTACAATCCGGATGGATGATACTGGTCTGACTCAGGAATACAGGTTTCTCCTGCTATTCGAAAGTATAGCATTCCTATGAAACTTTTCACAAGCTGTAATGGCATAAAGCAAAGAAGCAATTATTATTAATTTATATGGAAAAAATTTTGAATCTTTCCAGACCCAAAATTCAAAGCATGCACAGTATCTTTATTTCATTCACTATGATCAAAAAGCTAAATTAGCCCAGCCAGCATTGCTCAGTGGTTGAGCATCGACCTATGAACCAGGAAGTCATGGTTCGATTCCAGGTCAGAGCACATGTCTGGGTTGTGGGCTCGATCCCCAGTGTAGGGCATGAAGGAGGCAGTTGATCAATGATTCTCTCTCATCATTGATGTTTCTCTCTCTCCAACTCCCTTCCTCTCTGAAATCAATAAATATATATATAAATATATAAATACATATACATATATATATATATATACATATATATATATATATGTAAAAGGAAAGCTAAATTATGTCCAGTTCTATCCTAAGTGTAACACCCTTCCAAGATCTCAAGGTTTTCTGATATCTTGGGCACATCTTGCTTACAAATGCACAAATCAAACTGAGATGCTCACAGACACAGTGCAAAGCTCTGGAGGTGTCACTCTCACTGCTCAGTGCTCAGGATGCACATTGCGCCTCTATAAAGACTGCAGCAAAACACACGCTGGACACTATCTTTGCTTTTTGTCTTTTTTTTTGTAAAGTGAAAATTCTCTTCAAATTTCTTTTGGTTAGTGACAACAGGTATTAATGTATGTAAATATTTAGTAAAAGCGACGTGACAATAGTTGAACTTTCGAGAAGCAGGAGATACCTGTATTGGAGATTCTAATAAAGCCCCTTCATCTTTAGCAAAATAATAAAATAAGGTTATTTCAGCCTAAATAAGACAAACTCAAAACACTCCCAACCATACTATCACTACCCTAAATTATAAGACCTTTACAGATTACAAACCAATCACATGCAAATTCTCTCATTTAAAAATTTTGTGGTTTGCTTACACTCTGTTAAGTTCCTACTATAGGCAAAGCCAGTGGGAGATAAAAAACAAATACATGAATATGTCAGGATTTCTACTCTGAAGTTCTTTGTGTGGAACAGCAAATCCTTCCAGGGAAAATTCTGCTAAGTTTGTCTATTTGCTCTCTCCACACTTGACCAGGTGTTCCACCTTTTCCTTGAATTGCTTTCATCCACACCGCTCCATCACTGAGGCAGACATTCAGGATGAGAGACCTGTGTGGCTGCACAGAATGTTGGTTTCAATGCTGCTGTCCACAGTTCCCATTCTCTTTTACATGTCAAAGACTTAGGGAACAGAATAGAAATCAATCAGCTTCTCTTAGGTTCCAATATCTGAACAAATTTTTCTTCAGGCCCTGGACCGTGTTGCTAACTGGTTAGAGTAGTGGTCGGCAAACTCATTAGTCAACAGAGCCAAATATCAACAGTACAACGACTGAAATTTCTTTTGAGAGCCAAATTTTTTAAACTTAAACTATATAGGTAGGTACATTGTTATTAACTTAATTAGGGTACTCCT
The DNA here is from genome assembly GCF_963259705.1 of Myotis daubentonii. Classification (NCBI taxonomy): domain Eukaryota; kingdom Metazoa; phylum Chordata; class Mammalia; order Chiroptera; family Vespertilionidae; genus Myotis; species Myotis daubentonii. Next base: position 127,705,076 of record NC_081842.1, read on the forward strand.
AAGCTGGCCCTTGCTAAAAGCGTCCTCAATCTGATTGAGGTAAGTTCCCTGAGGTCGACCCCTTCCAACTCTCCCATCCACACTCGTCTTGTATACTTGTTTTGTCTATCTTTTGTCACAGGCACGCGATTTGCGGATGCGACTAGCACTAACCACTGCACAATGAGACTGCTGACTGGCTCACTCAACTCGTCCCCCGCTCCCCCCACCCCCGGCACTGCATATCACCTCGCCCGACCTACCGACACCCCCCACTTCTTCTAACGCCACTTCTACAAAATAGACTCGCCCTGGCCGAAAACCTACTTCTGCGCATGGGCCACGAAGTTTCAATCGCACTGTAGGTGCGCGCCCGCAGGTGGTATTTTGTGGAAGAGCCACACTCAAGGAGCCAAAGAGCCGCATGTGGCTCCCGAGCCATGGTTTGCCGACCACTGGCCCCCACTCCTGAGGGTTGTGGGTTCGGTTCCCTGCTTATTAACAAGAATGAGTGATAATAAGCAGAGAACCCGGCATTGCAGGATCAATCCCTGGCCCCTGTTGAGGTGTGTGCGGGAGGCAACCAACTGATATTCCCGTCTGTCTCTGTCTCTCTCTCAAAAATCAGTGGAAAAACACCTTTAGGTGAGGATTAACAAAACAAAAAATATTTTGTCTTCAAGCTGGCAAATGAAAATACCAAGGAACTGCAAAATGAAAGCAGGCTGTGCTGAAAGGTAATAACTCTTTCCTCCATTCTTAAAGAAGAAAAAATGGAGGATATAGTAAAAATAAACACTGCATTCCCTCTTATTCCCTAGGGTTAGAAAGATTCAGGGAAACAATCCCCTGTGGTAATTATATGCCTGAAATATGTGAAGTTTTCCAAGTGACTGTGAATTAAAGTTAATTACTAAGGAAATAATATTATCTCCAGTAGATGACTGTACATGTTACTAGTACCAGTTATAAAGCAAGTAGTTATTGCATTTTGGTTATTTTTAATTAATGAAAAGAAAGAGGCTTACTTTCCTCTATATTATCTTATACACTGGTTCTTTTGACCCTTGAAAATTCTCAGTAAAAGAGATATGTGAAGAGGAAGAAAGAAAAATTATATGACTCTCTGGGCCCTAAATATGGTCACCCCTGGTGGTCTTCCAAAACCTTTTCAGTCGTGCTTGTTAATAAGCAGTTACCCATACATACAGCATTCACTCTTGTAACGTTTCTTATGCTTTTACAGTATTATCACAGAGGAAACAAAATTGATTCAAATATGGTGCCTATTGACTGGGGATGACAGTCTACTGAAAAAGGGGCAAGAGTGATGGGAGAATTTAAATGACAGGATGTTACATAGGCTTCTGGAAAACAAGGGAGGGCTATGATAAATACAGTTCATATATTCACATGCTGGTGCACCCCCTAGTGCCTGGTCTGAATGCTGGGGTGATCATGGTGTGCAAAAACACACACCATTCTTGACCTCGTGGAGCCTGCAGTCAGACTAGTGGGAGAGACATTACTCAGGTAACCACAAAGTACATGTAAAGTTACAACTGGTATAGTGTCATGATGGAGAAGTCCACAGGGCTGTGGGAACTCACAGGGCTGGGAGTGCCTTCGTGGCCTCTCGGTGAGGGAGCAAGGAGGAGTGACCTACAGGAATGGAGAAGGGAGAACTTTAAAACAGAGGGACAACATGGGTATGAGTGAGCAAAGTATTTAAGGAGGTGGAGAACAGCTCAGTATAAAATACCCCCCAAAGGGAAGGTGGTATGATAAGGATAGAGGCAGGGAAACTGACCCTACAGGGAAATGCAGGCCATGGGAAGGATTTTGGACTTTATCCTGGGAGCAATGAGAAGCAACTAAAGATTTTTCCTTTATCTTTCTTAAATTTATTTTTTAAATAAGGGAGTAGCATGGGGTTAGGAGGTTTCAGAGAATTTGTCAAGAGTTGGTCTATTAGCTGAGTTTTGAAGGATGATTAGAAATTTGCTGTATAAAGGGAGGAAAGTGTGTTTTAGACACAGGAATCAACGTGTGATCACATAAAGGCCTAAAACCATGTAGCGTCATGGGAACAAGGGAGAAGTTTGATTTGGCCAAAATGAAAAGTAGATTAGAAGAGAAGAGGCAGACCATGAAGAGTGGCATGGAAACTAAGAAGGAATTTAATTCTAAAAGCCATGTGGAGCCTCTGATGCATTTGAAGCAAAGGGAGTGGAGGGGATGGGTGAGAGCACACACATTTTGAAGTCAAAGTTTTGGGTTCAAATCTTGGCTCTGCTCCATACAAGGTCTTTAAACTGTAGTTCCTTCCCACATTACACTTAGCACGGCGCCCAATTCAGAAAGTCAGCTCCCTGCATTTTAGAAACCTCATGGTGAGGACAATACAGCACGGAGGGAACTGAGAGCAGGACAGGGAAACAGCCATCTGGGTGAGGGGTAACAACAGGCTAGGCCAGTGGTCGGCAAACTCATTAGTCAACAGAGCCAAATATCAACAGTACGACTGAAATTTCATTTGAGAGCCAAATTTTTTAAACATAAACTATATAGGTAGGTACACTGTTCTTAACTTAATGAGGGTACTCCTAAGGCTTAGAAGAGCCACACTCAAGGGGCCAAAGAGCCGCATGTGGCTCGTGAGCCGCAGTTTGCCGACCACGGATAGGCTAACGCAGTGGGGATGAAGAGGTGTGGATGGGCCTGAGAGGTATCCAGGCAGAGTGTGTGAAAGAACAGGGAGTGAGGTAATGGGAGAAAGGCACCTAGGACAAGTGCCCAGTTGCCAGCTTAGTTGTGGCAGGTTTAGATGTGGTGTGAGTTGCTTATTTGTTCTCTGAGGGGGACTTACCAGAAGAAAGTGAGTAATGTGTCTGGTGCTTGGATCAGGGGCTTGGACTGAAAACAGACTTGAGAGTCCCCATAGAGGTGAGCAATTGAAACCATGGATTGTGATGAAATTACAGGGAAGTATGAAGAGGGGAAAAAGAAGGACCAACCACAGAAACCTGGGAAATATGATATATACTTTAGGTGTACTGTTATAGTCTCAAGTGAAAAGTCTTTCAGATATCAGGAAAGAAAGCTGCCTAAATCAGGTGCTAAGAATGAACACTGGAGTCAGGATCCTAGGGGCAGAAGAGGGCAGAGCCTGTGAGCAACGTCCCTTCCAGAAGGCTGCCTTACCTGAGTCTGCTCTAATTTAGTTACACTCCCACCATGTAATTCCTTTCCTTAGAGTTTCAAGTTTCAGGCTAAAACAGACAATTAAAGCTGTGATTATTTCAATGTCTCCACAAGTTTAGTATCTACCGTGGTACTGAAATCTTTTCATCCTTATTCTGGGAAGAAAAGAAGCAGAATGCTAATGTTTAGTACATTGTGAGTGCTCAATAAAGATTTGTCGAACGAATGAATAAGAGACATTTGAACCAGGGAAGAGGACCAATGGCTTTTTCTGACTCCAGTCTGGCTACAAGGAAGAATTTTCTCAATTAATTTTGCTTTGTGCTTACTAAAGGGCAAAGGGGATTTTATTTTATTATTATTGTTTTTTAATCCTCAATCCTTAATTGATTTTAGAGAAAGAGAAACATCAATGTGAGAAACATTGATCAGTTGATTCCCGTATTCTCCCCCAAAGGGGACCAAACTCGAAACCTAGGTATGTGCCCTGACTAGTATTCGAACCTGCAATCTTTTGGTGTATAGGACAACCCTCCAACCAAGTCACCTGGCCAGGGCAAGGGGATTTTAGATAAGAGATGCTTCTGCCTACAGAAATGATTTCTGGTTAAAACATCACTCTTAGGGATCAGGTCAGGGGAGGGATAATTAAATATGGAAAAATACTGTTATATTTATTCTCAAAATGCAGACAGGCAAAAAGAAATGTGTGAAGGCATTAAATAAATAATCATGCTACAGAGTAATATTCATAATTATAAGTAACTGATCAAATGAGTAATTTTAAATAAACCACGCCAAAGGAGGAGTACTAAAAACACTTTAAAAATTACCCCAGAACCCCTGGCTGGTGTGGCTCAGTTGGTTGGAGTGTCGTCCTGCACACCAAAGGGTTTTGGGTTCCATTCCTGGTCAGGGCACATCCACGGTTGTGGGTCCTATCCCTGGATGGGGCACATATGGAGGGCAACCGATGTTTCGCACATCAATATATTTTTTCTCTCTCTCTAAAATCAATAAAAGAAAAAAAATACCCTAGGCAAAAAAATAAGTAAATAAAGATAAGGCTAACAGATGTATTAATGACAACTAATGAGGGTACCAGCCATCTATTAAAACAAATAATTACTCTGAGAACAGATACAATCAATGAACCCTGATGAACATTAACTAGCAAATTAATAACATTGATATATGAAAGATATACAACTGGAGTAAGGAAAGTGAAATAAGCATAGAAAGAGTGCTGCAGAGTAACTTAACATATAAAGTCAGAGTGTGCTAAAATTGCACCTGAAATGTTCAGGTGCTCTCCTGAAGCTACATCACTGCACACAAAGTCTCACAGAAAATGTCTTCTTTATTACCAAGTTGGCACTGTCTCTGATATGTGATGTTTCATTAGGAACAATTTTTTTCTTCTCCCAATTATATTCTCCTAACTTAAGTTTGAGTCATTCTCTCTAATCCAATATATTTAACCAATCACTAAGACCAGCAATTCTGCTTCTCAATATATCTCTACATTACTATCACCCATTGCTCCAATCAGGCTTTCACCATCTTTTGACTCAACTAATCTAATGCTATTACTTCCCAAATGGCCTCCAGTCTTTAGTTTCTTTTCCTTTGGGGCTGATCTAGCTAAAAGGTATATCTGCTGTCTGCTTGAAATACTCAAATGGCTTTGCACTGCCTGGAACACATTCTTCGAGTGTACTTTCACTTTGCATGCTAAATAAACTTCATCTAATGCTAGAGTTATTGGCTCTGGATTCTTTGCTGAACTCAAGAACTGAGGACTGACATTAGAGACCAATGAGTTTGAAAAGCATTTTCTTAGACTATGTCTTCTTGGTCTCCATTAGAGGTTCTCTTTGGCCAACACCTTACAATTCAATGTTCTCTAGAAAAGTACCCTAAGCCCACTAATCTTCTCACCATAAAATAGGATTTCTCAATCTTGGCATGATAGACATTTTGGATCAGACAATTCTGTTACGAGGATTGCCCTGTGCTTAGGAACATCCCTAACTACTAAATGACAGAAGTATCCTCTTACCCAAGTTGTAATAGCCAAAAATGTCTCTAGAAACTGTCAAATAAAATTGCCCTGGTTGAGAACCACTGCCCTAAATACTTTTCCTGGGAATAACACCTAATAATAAGATTTAATTCTACTTATGCTATAAAATTCCACTTATGTGCCAGACACAATTCTAAGCATATGACATGAGTTAAATCATTAAAGTCTTACTACTGGAGGCAAATTCCAGCAGGTCATAATTATGCAAGAAGTTCATCAGAAGGCTGATGGATCTTTGGGCTTCAGCAGGGCTGAAAATCTGCATATTATTACCTGCAGCTGAACAGCTGTAGGCATTTCCCCTAACCTGATAATCTTTTCCTGTTTACCAAACTTTACCTTTGATAAGCCTGCTTGCATTCCTAAAGGGCCAATGTGTTTTCCAGTAAATAAAAAGTCATGGGTCCGGAGATTCGGGGAGCTTAGCACTAGAGCTAAGTTTCCACCTGGCTTTCCCCCATGCCTTCCAAATTTACATTTGATGTCTAGTCTCTATTCATTTATGCGCAGCCCTTCTCCAGATTCCTGAACGCTAGGTGTGACAAGACTGCGGCATCTTACCACTTTATGAAACAAATAAATTAATACCTCCATTTATAGATTAAGAATCTGCAAAACAGAGAAGTGATTCACCCAGGGTCACACAGCAAATCAGTGGTGATGACAACTCCAGTCCTGATTGCTGCCCTGAGCTTCAGATTCCTGTGAATAACTACCTCTGCTGGGCATCCCAGGTAACATTCACTCAAGATGCCCCAAAATTGAACTCAAAAGTCTTCACTCCACAAGGGCAGATATTTCTGTATTTCTTAAGTCAGTTAATGGCACAACTTTTTTTTGTTTTTGGTTAATCCTCACCAGAGGATATTTTTCCACTGATTTTTAGGGAGAGTGGAAGAGAGAGGAAAAGACAGAGAAACACATCCATTGGTTGCCTCCTGCAGGAGCTCTGACCAGGGTGTGGGCCAGGGAGGAGCCTGCAACCAAGGTATGTGCCCTTGACTGGAATCAAACCCGCGACCCTTTGATTTGTAGGCCGATGCTCTATCCACTGAGCCAAACCAGCTAGGCCAATGGCACAACTTTTACTATTAAACTCTCTGTGCCTCAGCGTAACTGGTAGCCTGGACATCATCCTAGATTCTGCTTGGATTCTCTTCTTTTTCCTCAATCTAATCATTGAAGTCCTAAGAATTTTACTTTCTAATTAATCAAGTATGTCTTTTTTTTTCTCTATCACTGTTCCTGCCCTCATTAGGGCCCTAATCTTTCCTCAGTACTATCATAACGAACTCTCATTTGGTATCCTTGTATCTAGCCCTCAAAATTATCTTCTTTATTGCTGCCAAAGTGATTTACCAAAAGTACAAATTTGTCCATGCCACTTTATGGCTTAAAGCTTTTTATTGACTGTTGTTAACTAAGAATAAAGTCAGGTTCCTTAGCATGGCCCTTTGGCCATCAAATACATGACCCTTTCCAAACAGACTCTCATCTTCTGTCACCCCCTGAATCACACTTTACTCTCTAGCTGCTAGAGTCTTTGTCATGATCTGAGCATACTATGCTACTTCATGCCTTTGACCAGTGTCATCTTATGGTTTTGTTCTTTTTTGTTTTGTTAATCCTTACCCGAGGATCTTTTTTCCAATGATTTTTAGAGATAGTGGAAAGGCTGGGGGGGGGGGGGGCGGGGGAGGAGTGAGGGAAAGAGAAATAGAGAGAGAGACACTGATGTGAGACACATAAATGGTTGCCTCCTTGCATGCATGCGACTGGGCATCGAATGTGCAACCTAGGTATTTTTCTTTGACCAGTAAGTGAATCTGAGACCCTTCACTCTAATCACTGAGCACACAAGCCAGGGCCACAATGTTTCTTTTCAACTACTTGACCCAGTAAATATAACTTCACCAGTGTGACTTGCTGTTCGCAGATTTATAGGATGAGTTCCCTTTCCATGCAGGTATCTAAAAATTAGTTACTGCTTGAGAGGTTCAGTGTTCCATTGGCTAGCCAAAGTTGTACTGATCTATCAATCACAGGGCATGACAGCTCAAACAGAAGGCGTGTGTGTGTGTGTGTGTGTGTGCGCGCGCGCGCTACCTAACCACCAGGTCTGTTCTTGGGGTAGGCTTTGCTGTTAGGAACCCAATCCACAGGCTGGCCAATCACCAAGAGTAAGACATGGTGTAATTTAATGAACTGGTCTTATCAGGTACTTGCTTTGGGAATTATTTCAAATGCAAAGAGGATCTGGTAGTTACTAGAAGACACCGAATCTAATAGCATTCAGAGAGAAAAATATCTGTAAAATAGACACAGCAGTGGTGAGTCAGAAGTTACAAGGACACAGATTGGAAAGCTGAAGCCTTGAAGTTCACAAAAGGTATAGAAAGTGAAGAGTAAGGATAAGGGACTCAAGAGCAAATAGGAGAGTGGGGCAGACAAGGAAAAAGTTGTGTGCTACATTAAGGATGTAAAAGTTTAAACTCTCACTCTCCTGTTTCTGCTAATATCCTAAAAGCTGGATTTCCATCTGGAGAGGCCATGATAAACATTTCAGCACCTGAAGTTTTTTGTGAGACCTTTATTCTTTTACTAGTGGCCCAGTGCATGAATTTGTGCACATTGAAAGGAAATTAATTAGAAGAAATATTTTAATATTGCTACTTGCCCTTTTTCTATAATAGAAGTGTCAACCAAATTCATGTTCGACAATGACAGAAGGAAACACATGTGTGTGATTGGCACCAGTGAGAGCTTTATACGTATAGATAAGCTTGCTTAATTAGACCTGCTTTCTGACTTAAACTTATTCCAGTCCAGTGAAGCATCACAACTTCTCTTTCAGATAATTGTCAGCAACACAGCAGTAAATACCAACATGAAGCAGATTATTATTGCAGATCACGCAGGGAGAACAAAGGACAAAATATTTAACTGCAGCCCTGGCCAGGTTGGCTCAGTGGATACAGCGTCAGCCTGTGGATTGAAGGGTCCCAGGTTCGATTCCGGCCAAGGGCACATGCCTGGGTTGCAGGCTTGATCCCCAGTGGGGGACATGCAGGAGGTAGCCAATCAATGATTCTCTCTGATCATTGATGTTTCTAGCTCTCTCATTCTCCCTTCCTCTCCGAAATCAATAAAAAAATATATTTTAAAAAAATATTTAACTGCAGCAGTGTTTGACTATATTCTGCACAGTGAGAAAACCTAAAGTCATTTTTAAGGTCCTGCATTTCTTACTTCTTTTTAGTGGAGTCAAGTTTCTAAGCTTTCTAAGTGTCCTTTTTCCAGCTAATGAAAAGAAAATAGGATTCCACCAAGTCTCCTATTCACCTACTCCAGGACTTCGGTGAGGAGCAAATGAGATGAAGCATGGGAACATGCTTCACAGACATTTATTTACAGTGTAAAATGTTTCCACCTGGCTATAGAGCAAGTCGTGTTTCTGGGCTGAAGAAACTGCAAGGAGGATGGTCACTAGGAAGAGGAAGCCAGGTGTTGCTTGTGATGTCATTACGTGCCCCCAGCCACCGCTTCAGTTTCTGGGCCGCATTTTGCGCCATGTGGGGGGGGGGGGGGGGCGGTCCCAGCAGAGTGGGCTGCGATTTGGTGGGCTGTAGCTCTGGGGTGGTGGTGGGGCCTGGGTCCCATTTGGGTGAAGCTGAGTGTTGCTTTGTGGGCTCTAGGTTGCAGTGCTGTTTCTCTGTAAATGGCCAGGGCATGTCACAGCAGCTCCTACCTTGAGTGTCTGTCCCCTGGTGGTCAGTGTGCGTCACAGACACCGGTGGGACAGGTGGAGGGACATTTAGCATATTAGCCTTTTATATATGTAGATTATATATATAGATAGATAGATAAAAATTGCTACTTGTGTCTCCTCCTCCCACCCCTGTTGCCACCAATTAGGCCAAAAAGAACGGATTTGATTTTTGCAATTAAAAGGGCTAATTAAGAAATAGGAAATGCAAGGAATGGGTAGAGTGAGCCTTCAGCTTGTGCACATGTGCTACTGACAGGTCACTTCTGTCAACTCTTCCAATTCTGTGGGAAGTTCTACATATCCAACAAACTGGTCCTAACTTAAGCACCTGCAGCTTTCACATCCATCCTTCCCACGCAGAAACACACCACTAACCATGCTCCCTGAGCACAAACCGCGGTATCCGCTCGGGGGCAAACGTCACAAGATCTATCTTCACAGACACAATGCAGGGCAAGTCCCCGCGAGGTTCCAGGGGGCCCGCTCGCAGCAGGGGAACCCTCATCAGCGGCAGAGCCTTGCCGTCATGGTTCCGAGGTGCCGGCGCGGGACGGAGGCTCCCCGAGCCCGACATTCCCCGGGAGCCCACCCGGACCTCCCGGCCCCCGCCGCCCGTCGGGTCACCTGTAATTGTAGGCGCTGAATTGCTTGCTCTCTCTCAGCATCGCTCGGTACAGATCTAACACTCGTGCGCGGCTGGAGGCTGCCATTTTGGAAAGAAAAAAATAAGTGGGTCCTCTTCGCAGAGGTCCCGAGTTTAACCCAATCGCAAAATGTCAGCCTATGCAAAACCACGCACGATCTCAAATACAGTGTGGTTTGGTTACGCCGGCCGGCCGGGCCTCTGCCCGGGCGAGTAGCACCGCCGCCTCGGGCCGCAGCGGACCGAGCCCCGCGTAGCTAGGAACTCCGGAGGCGGGCGCAGGCGGGCTTCGGGCAGCTAAGGGGGTGGCGCCCTCGGGGAAGGCGTTCCTGCTCGCCGGCCCCACCTGGAAGGCTCCTGCTTGTAGCGACGCTGGGAGCGGGCTGAGGGGCGGGGGGAGCAGAAGGGGCGGCCTAGGAGTCAGAGCTAGGGCCTGGGGTGGAACCTGGGGGGCCGCTTGTGCACCGAGCCACGCTCCTCGGGACGGAGGTCGGCGCTCGAGTACGGAGGGCGTGCAGAGGGTCAAAGAAAGCCTTCTCGAGCCGCGGGGGGTCATGGAGAGGACACTGACTTGGGGTCAGGAAGGGGATAAAATGTTTCGCTGTGAAGTGCCGGGTGGCACCTTCGCCGGACATCAGGCCGCGTTGCCCGGGTAACCGAGCGCGTGCCTTGCGGACGCTCCGCCTCCGGCGCGGACGCCCCGCCCCTCCCGCTGGGGCTGCCCTCGGCCCTGCCTGAGAGGCCGTGCGGGATTCCCAGGGTCTTTGGTCCTGTCGCGCTCTCCCCGTGGGCTCGGAGTGCGGGCCACTCGCTGCAGGCCGGGACGATGGCGTGGCGGGCGCGGAGGCGACAGGTCCGGGGTTCCCTGGCGCTCCGGCTCCGCTCAGGGCTACCTACTAAGGGGCCTCCCGCGCAAGGCCCGCCTTTTTGTCAAAATGGCAGCGCCCAGCGTCCTCCCACGGGAGCTGTGAGAGGGGTGTGAGAGCCTTCCCCACGAGAGTAAGCGGGCCCACGGCGCTCCAGACTTTAAACACCCAGGTCTGCGTCTCCCGGCGAGCGGTGGGTGAGTGCCGGTCTCGCTGCCGCGTGGGGTGCTCCGTGGGCAGTGTGGCAGGGGGTTACCTGACCCTGGATTTCCCCCCTTTATGGGGTACGGGTTGAGCTCCCCGGGTTTTGCTTTTGAGTCGTGAGTCCCGTAGAGTTTTGTCGTCTAACGGATGTGTGTAAAGGTCGGGTTGGTTGGGCTGTAGGCGTGGGGGATTAATCTGGGAAGGAACTTGAATGGTCCAAAACTCTGTTGCTGAGCAAGTTCTGTTCTCTCGGGGCCCATTTCGGAAGACGCCAACTTTTCTGAACTGCCATGTGACAGTGGTGCGTGAAGTTGGTCGTTCTGGTCCTTGAAGGTGGACTTGGCGCAGGGAGGCGTGATCTGGTTCTTGTCAACTGTGTTTGCAAAGCACTTGTCTTTGCAATCTTCCGTTATGTAATAAACGTTAAGAAGCAGTTTTCTGCCCCCCAATACAGTGAAGACTACCCCTGGGTACGTAAAAAAAAAAAAAGGTTGGCATTAACATCCCCCCCCCCCCCCGAGTTAGTGGGAGAGGGCGATCCCAACCTCGATCCTTGTCTTCTCATATAAATAGTTTATACGAGAGACCTTGACTGCATTCTGAATAGCCAATGTATCAAAGCAATTGAAGCATGCACCTTTATTAAAGAAGCAAAGCAAGCAAATCTCTACATCTGGCTTATGAAGCGCAGAGGGGCTCTCAGCTAATGTGAAGAGCAAGTTAGGTGGGGGCGGGGGGTCAGAGGTGTTATACCAGGTGTACCCGTTAATAATGCGGATTTTGTAATTAAGGAAAACACGATAATTTCAAGAAAAACATCAAAAGTGCTTTATTCAAAGTAATGTCCATCGCTAGCTACACATTTTCCCCGTCTTTAAAGTAATTTGTGGATACCGTCCCAATAGAACTTTCCTTGTTTTGAGGCAAACCATTCAGAGACCCAATTTTTCACTTCTTTGTAGGTTTTGAAGTGCTGCTCAGAAAGTGTGTGTGCCATTGATCAGAACAAGTAGTAATCTGAAGGAGCAAGATCTGGTGAATACAGTGGGTGGGTTAATACTTCCCAGGCAAGATCTTTTAACGTGTCTTTAACTGGTTTTGAAGTGTGTGGTGGTGCTATCTTGAAGCAAAATTACTTTGCTGTGTCTTCTGGCCCATTCTGGTCGTTTTCTCAATCAAAGCGTGGTTCAAATTGATTGTTGTTGGTAGTGATCAGTATTAATGGTCTCACCTGGGTTTAGAAGCTCATAATACACCATACCTTCCTGATCCCACCAAATGCAGAGCATTGTCTTCTTTCCGAAGCGATTTGGCCTTGCAGTCGATGTTGATGGTTGACCTGGATCAACCCATGATTTTGTGCGTTTGGGATTCTCAGAATAAATCCACTTTTCATTGCCAGTCACAATTCGATGCAAAAGAGACTTTCATGCCGTTGAAGCAAGCATTTTAACTGATGACTTTTTGGTTTTCCATTTGTCTTTTGTTCAGTTGATGTGGCACCCATTTTCCTTCCTTTAAAATCTTTCCCATTGCTTGTAAATGATCGGAAATTGTTTGCTGAGCAATGTTTAATCTTCTGCAAGTTGTTTTTGAGATTGACACGCATCTTCATCCAATAATGCTTGTAATTGTTGGTCTTCAAACTTTTTCGGTTGACCTGGACGTTCTTTGTCTTTCACATCGAAATCACCACTTTTAAAGCATTTAACCCAGCATTCACAGTATCTTGAGATGGAGCATGTTCACCATAAGCTACCCGAAGTATACGATAACTTTTTCTTCAAAATAAAGTAATGAATTAAAATTTCCCGCTAATGCTCTTTTTTTGGGCACGAAATTCAACATTTTTAAGCGTAAAAATAGCTATGATATTAACACCTTCAGCAAATTTGACATATGAAGTTTTGAAGCTTGCTGTCAATACAACAAAATAGCAAACATATCAAATCGCATATATATCAACGTATGTGTAACTCCATCTATTGAAAAAAATCCGCATTATTAACTGGTACACCTAGTATACCCTCCTGTCTATAGGTCTCAAAATTCCTCTGATGAATTTCTTGATATATATTAATTCTCAAGGTCCCTTTTTACTTTGTCGTGGCCTTCCCAGAATTCATGAGAAGCACCTGGCAACTTTATCTTGCTAAGCCTTGAGACTGTTGTCATCTCTGCTTAGGGAGTAAAACTTCCCGTTTTCCTTTCCCCTACCTCCCCCCCCCCCCCCCCCACTTTCCTTTCTGCATTTCTCTCCTTAGGGTGGTTTTTAACCATTTACTCTCAAGTGTCCTTGGTTGGGGAAGATAATGGCTTGTGACAAGCTGGCTGCAAATTGCCCACACTGTTTGGCCTTGTTTTAACTTTCCTGTCTCAGTTTCCCTATTCCTCCTGCCCTGGAATCTTGTAACAAAATGACGCTTAGTTTATGTCAATACATCCTTGTATTTTCAGGAACTTTAAGGGCAAGAGAAACTTCTCTGACCTTACCACATTTACCACATATACTTGTTATATTACTCGTTAGAATGCAGTGGTATTTTTTAAAAAAGCATGGAAGAGAAAATACTTGTATTGAAATCCCTTTAAGCTTGCTATTTCGATTTTTAAGGGTCTCATACATCAGTGAATCTCAAAATAGGATTTTTTTACAGGTAGTTGAACTTCTGTCACACTTGCAGGTTGATCAGGTCATTGGGCAAGTCTTTCCTTAGGTTTTGTTGAAAGGGCTTTTAATATTTTGAGTTTATACATTGGCATTACTTAAAGAATTTAAGACTAAGGGAATTGCAAATTACTGTATTATAGCATAAGATCCAGAGCAGTTTTCTCTTAATATGATACAGTGTTGAATGCTGATGATATTAAATACTATGCAACACCTGGGAAAATGGCAACGTTATTGCAAGTTAAAAATAGAAAGCTATCAAAGTTCGAAGAAAAAACTTGAAAATTATTTTGCCTTGTTTGAAAACAGTGGGGATTGCATCATTTTATTATATTTTGCTTTCACCTAGAAAATGATGTTGGAATAATTATTGTGTACAATTTTTTATGTGTAATTATCAAGTCAGTCAGTTCTTAGCATGCACAATTAATGTATATAAATGACTTTAATTTTGTTGTATTCAAATAAAAACTTTCAAAAAAATACATAAAGTTTACTTTGTTTGGTTAGCCTGTTCACCTCTTGGTACAAGGTTAGGAATGTGATAGCTTCCCAGTTGATTGTAAGCTAAGTCCTCCATATATTACATACCATTGCCTTGAAAGACTAATAAAAATAATCACATTCTAAAGCCAAATCTCTCCTTTTATACATCTTCATTGCAGAATAGCTCTTTTTGGAGATTGTATGTGGAATTGGGCCAGAAGCGGCATGGAACTTACATATGTCTTTTAATACACATTTATTGTGTGCTGAGTATTCTTTTGGGTAATGATCCATTTACTACCATTTAGGCCCCCAAAATGTAAATATTTTCTTAATATTCACCTATCCTTAGTTATGAAATATCTGTAGTTCTTTACCTACCTATGTAAAACGATATATTGACTTGTGTTAAAATTAGTATTACTAATGAGCATTTAATGGTTTTATTTTATTTTTTAAATATATTTTTATTGATTTCAGAGAGGAAGGAAAGGGGTGGGGAGAGCGAGAGAAGCATCAATGATGAGAGAATCATTGATCACCTGCCTCTTGCACGACCCCTACTGGGGATTGAGCCCGCAACCTGGGCATGTGCCCTTGACTGGAATCAAACACGGGACCTTTCAGTCCACAGGTCAACACTCTATCCACTGAGCCAAACCAGCTAGGGCATTTAATGCTTTTTGAAGAGAAATTTCTCCAACCATAATAAGCAATGTAAATTTAACAGCAATTTACGGTCTTTAGGCTTAAATATTAAAATCATATGTAAAGAAAATCTTGTATACATCAGCAACTTGTGATATTATGATTTAGAAATGATCATGGATCCAAGTCTTTATTATACATAATCGTCATTTGATTTTTTTAAAAATATATTTTATTGATGTTTTACAGAGAGGAAGGGAGAGGGATAGAGAGTTAGAAACATCGATGAGAGAGAAACATCGATCAGCTGCCTCCTGCACACTCTGTACTGGGGATCTGCCCGCAACCAAGGTACATGCCCTTGACTGGAATCGAACCTGGGACTCTCGAGTCCATAGGCCGACGCTCTATCCACTGAGCCAAACCGATCAGGGCGCATTTGATTTTATTAGGCTTTTCATTCTAGTAGAATAGAAGCTGGAAGAGACCTTGAACATCAGCTCACTCATTTTTTACAGATGAACAAACTGAAGTCCTTTTCTCATTCATTTATTCATTCATTCAACATTTCTTGAACACTCCCTAAGTGGCATACATTATACAAGATGATGGAGTTACAATAATGGGAATCTTCTTCTCCTCCAAGAAACCAATAGGGATAAGCAGAGTAATTATTTTTGACAGATGCTTTCATTGGGTAATATTGTCAAGTGTTAGGGGAGTATAAATAAGGGACATTAAACTAGGACTTTGACTTAAGGGAAGGATTTCCATCATAGAAGGTATTTTCACAATGAGTTTTAAGACCCAGATGAATAATGTACATTACAGATTATAGTGTACATTCAAAACATGGGCGCATAAGGGAGCATGATCTATTCAGGGAACTTTAAGCAGTTGGACTTGTGGGGAGACCACAGACATGATTAGCCCTGTACATATTTCATTTTAATAACTAGAGGCCGGGTGCACGAATTCATGCATAGGTGGGGTCCGGGGACGTGGGATGTTGGCCAGCTGGCCCCGCCCCCCATCATGTCGATTGGTCGGCCGCAGTACCTGTCATAGCGACTTGTGGTTCTGGTTCTGATCTCTGATCGTTCTGGTCGCTTGGCTTAATATACATATAGACTAGGGGCCCGGTGCACGAAATTCGTGCACTGGGTGTGTGTGTGTGGCGGGGGGGGAGTGTCCCTCAGCCCAGCCTGCCCCCTCTCACATACTGGGAGCCCTCAGGCGTTGACCCCCATCACCCTCCAATCGCAGGATCGGCCCCTTGCCCAGGCCTGACGCCTCCGCCAAAGGTGTCAGGCTTGGACAGGGGACTCCCATCTCCCCCCGATCACTGGCTCTGGCCCCCGCCCAGGCCTGAGGCCTCTGGCCCAGGAATCATGCCTGGGCAAGGGACCCCCATCTCCCTCTGATCGCTTGCTCCACCCCCCGCCCAAGCCTGACGCCTCTGACCCAGGCTTCAGGCCTGGGCAAGGGGACCATCATATCCCCCCAATCCCCGGCTCAGCCCCCGCCCAGGCCTGATGCCTCGGCCAGAGGAGTTGACCCTCATCACCCTCTGATCACCAATCACCAGATCGGCTCCTTGACCAGGCCTGAGGCCTCTGGCAGAGGTGTCAGGCCTGGGCAGGGGACCCCCAGCTCCCCGTGGTTGCAGGCTCCGCCCCTGCCCAGGCCTAACGCCTCTGGCCTAGGCGTCCGGCCCGGGCAGTTGGGACTCGCAGCTGCAGCAGCCCCGTGATCGTGGGCTCCGCTTTAGGCCCAGGCAAGGGACCCCTAGCTCCTGGGACTGCCAGCTTCGACCATACCCAGCTCCCATCGCTGGCTCCACCCCTACTTCCTGCTATCACTGGCCAGGGCGGAAAAGGCGCCTGATTCTCCGATCATGGCTGGGGGGCAGGGCAAAGGCGGCCCCAGGGCCGCCTTTGCCCTGCCCCCCAGCTCTTAGCTCCCCCCTGGGTTTCCGATCACTGTCAGTGGCAGGGGGCTCCTTCCTGCTTTCCCTTTCGCCTCCCTGCATTGTGCCTACATATGCAAATTAACCGCCATCTTGTTGGCAGTTAACTGCCAATCTTAGTTGGCAGTTAATTTGCATATAGCCCTGATTAGCCAATGAAAAGGGTATCGTCGTACGCCAATTACCATTTTTCTCTTTTATTAGATAGGATGTTTCCTCTATTTTGGGGATGTGTCATTTCTTATACATTGACTAGTTCACATAAGCCAAGTAGAACTTAATACTGAAATATAGATTAGCTTTTTAGGTCTTGGTAGGCTTTTGTTTCAAACCATATTTTTGATTCATATATTCAAGGAGTACTGAAATTCTGTTTCTTTACCTTCACATTCAGTAGATAGTTGACCAGTCTGGTGGTTCAAGTCACTGTTCTTGTGGATTCTTGAGGATATAAATCAAATACTCCTCCTGTTTTCCAGGAGTTTATAGTTTAAATACAATTTTTATGTAATTAAAATGTGGGATAGTACAAAGTTCTGCAAGGGAAATACTGGTGGAGAGCCTGTGGAGGTAATTTCTTTGGCCGATTCCTGGGCCACACCTCAGACCAACAAAGCATGGCTAAGATTCAGGCTTCAGGAAAATTTATTTTTTCAAGTCTCCAGGGGATTGAAGGAAGCCAGGATAGAGTAACATTGATCTGTGGGAATTAGGGGGCTTTATGGGAGAGGTAGTTTTGATAGTGGCCTTGAGAAGGTTAGGCTTGAGCTGAGCCTTGAAGGGAATTGTAGGATTTGGATGTGGGGGTGTGTTGGTAAGATGGCTACTTGCAGGAAGGTTTACCCTTGGAAAGGGTAAAGGGGAGAGGGCCTAAGTAAGATCTAGGGAAAACATAATCTTGGCCTAGGGCTGTGGTCGGCAAACTGTGGCTCTTTGGCCCCTTGAGTGTGGCTCTTCTAAGCCTTAGGAGTACCCTAATTAAGTTAATAACAATGTACCTACCTATATAGTTTAAGTTTAAAAAATTTGGCTCTCAAAAGAAATTTCAATCGTTGTACTGTTGATATTTGGCTCTGTTGACTAATGAGTTTGCCGACCACTGGCCTAGGGAACATGGAGGGCCTTAACTAGAGCAGGAGAATACGGGAGGGTGAATTTGGGAGATACAGTTGGTAGACACCAGCTGAGGCCTTATATGGTCTTAGTTAATCCTTTGGAGACCTGATGGGAAAGCTGTTACCTTCATTTAAGGGACAGGAAACTGAGATATTATGTTATTTAGCCAGAGTTATACAGCTAGGAAGCAATGGGGGTAGGCATTAGCCTAGAAGGTGATCTGTTTAGCTATGCTACACTTACACAGAGGGTCTTCAGTGCCAGCTTCAGGAATCTAGTTTATTATATTTTATTGACTAGCAGGTAAATTTTAGTCACATTAGAATTTTAATTTAGTTGTGTTATAATTTATTTAAAGCTAACTGGTTTGTATAGGAACTATTATAAATATTCAGAGAATTTCAAATGTTGATTTTTATGCAAGCTTGTTAGTCTTTTAAGGTAAATTTACATTTTTTCTATTAACATATCTTTGAAAAGACTCAGTGCCTTTTAAAAAACTGTTGACAGTATTATAGATGTCCCCCATTTTCTCCATTTTTGTCCCTCTGCACCCAACCTCCACCCCTCCCTGACCTCCCCCATAGCATTGTCTTTGTCCATGGGTTGTGCATCTATGCATATATGTTCTTTAGTTATTCTCTTCCTGTCCTTTCTTCATTCCCCTCCCCCAATCCCTTTAGGTCTGTTATTCTGTTCCATGCATTTATATCTCTGGACCTATTTTGTTCATCAGTTTATTTTGTTCATTAGATTCCACATATAAGTGAGACCATGTGATATTTGTCTTTCTCTAATTGACTTACTTTGTTTAGCATAATAGCTCCACGTTCATCCAGTCTGTCGCAAAAAATAAGATTTCCCTCTTTATTTTTTAAAAATATTTTTATTGATTTCAGAGAAAGAAAGGGAGAGGGAGAGATTAGAAACATCATGATGAGAAAGAATCAAATCCCACTGGGGATTGAGCCTGGAAACCGGGCACGTGCTCTGACCAGGAATCGAACTGTGACCTCCTGGTTCATAGGTCGACGCTCAACCACTGTGTCACGCTGGCCGGGAAAGATTTCCTTCTTTTTTACCGCTGCAAAGTATTTCACTGTGTAAATGTACCACAGCTTTTTTATCCACTTACCTACTGATGGACACTTGAACTGTTTATACATCTTAACCTCTTGTTAATAATGCTGCTGTGAACATAAAGTGCATGTATTCTTTCTGATTGGTGTTTTGGGATTCTTAGGATATAGTCCCAGAAGTGGGATCACTGGGTCAAACAGCAGTTCTATTTTTAGTTTTTTTGAGGAAACTCCACACTATTTTACATAGTGGCTGCACCAATCCGTATTCCCACCAGCAGTATACTAGGGCTCCCTTTTCTCCACATCCTCAACAACACTTGTTTGTTGTTTTATTGATGGTAGCCATTCTGGCAGGTGTGAGGTGGTACCTCATTGTGGTTTTAATTTGCATCTCTCTGGTGACTAGTGACATTGAGCATTTTTTCACATGTCTTTTGGCCGTCTGTATGTCCTCTTGGGAGAAATGTCTATTCAGGCCCTTTGCCTTATTTTTAAATTGGATTGCTTGTCTTCCTGGTGTTGAGTTGTATGAGTTCTTTCTATATATTGGAAATTAAGCCCTTATCAGATGTATCATTGGAGAATATGTTTTCCCATACAGTAGGTTCCTTTTTAATTTTTTTGATGTTTTCTTTTGCTGTGCAGAGCATTTTAGTTTGATACAGTCCCATTTGTTTATTTTTTCCCCTTTGTTTCTCTTGCCCTAGGCAATGTATTTGTGAAAATACTGCTATATGAAATGTCTGAGCTTTTACTGCCTATGCTTTCTAGGATTTTTATGGTTTCACAACTTACACTTAAGTCTTTATTCATTTTGAGTTTATTCTTGTGTATGGTATAAGTTGGTGGTCTAGTTTCATATTTTTTGCATGTACCTGTCCAATTTTCCTAACACCATTTAGTGAGGATACTATCTTTACACCACTGTATGCTCTTGCCTACTTTGTCAAATATTAATTGACCATATTGGCCTGGGTCACTTCTGGGGCCTCTGTTCTGTTTCTTTGGTCTGCTGGTCTGTTCTTGTGCCAGTACCAGGCTGTTTTGATTACAATGGCATTGTAGTAGTGTAGGTTGATATCCGGTATTGTGGTCCTGCCAAATTTGTTCTTCTTTCTCAAGATTGCTGGGACTATTTGGGGTCTTTTTTGGTCCCATATAAATTTTTGGAATATTGTTCTAGATCTGTGAAATATGCTGTTGGTATTTTAATTGGGATCGCACTGAATCTTTATCGTAATATGGACATTTTAATGATGTTAATTCTTCCAGTCCATGAACATGGTATATGCTCGTATCTTCCTCTGTTTCCTTTTTCTTTGTCCTTTAGTTTTCAGAGTACAGGTCTTTTATCTCCTTAAATTTATTCCCAGGTATCTTATTTTTGTTGTTGTTGCAATAGTAAATAGGATTGTTTTGTCAGTTTCTCTTTCTGAGGTTTCATTATTGGTGTATAAAGGTGCCATCTATTTCTGGATGTTAATTTTGTATCCTGCTATTTTGCTGAATTTACTTATTAAATCTAGCAATTTTTTTGGTGGAGTCTTTAGGGTTTTCTTTGTACAATATAATGTCTTCTGTGAATAATGACAGCTTTACTTCCTCCTTTCCAATTTGGATGCCTTTTATTTTTTCTTCTTGTCTGAACACTGTGGCTAGGACTTCCAGTACTATGTTGAATATGAGTGGTGAAAGTGGACCTTCCTGTTTTATTCCTGTCCTTAAGGGAAATACTTTTTCATTTTTGCCCATTGAGTATGATGTTGGATGTAGGTTTGTTATATATGGCCTCATTATGTTGATGTATGATCCCTCTATTCCCATGTTGCTGAGAGTATTTATCATAATTGGGTGCCTGATTTTGTCGAATGCTGTTCTGTCTATTGATATTATGTGATTGTTTTTTATAAAGTAAGGTTTGA
Source organism: Myotis daubentonii (assembly GCF_963259705.1). NCBI lineage: Eukaryota > Metazoa > Chordata > Mammalia > Chiroptera > Vespertilionidae > Myotis > Myotis daubentonii. Next base: position 127,725,721 of record NC_081842.1, read on the forward strand.
TAATTTTCTTTTTTTAAAGTATATTTGCATTGTTTTTATTGATTTTTTTACAGAGAAGAAGAGAGAGGAATAGAGGGTTAGAAACATCGATGAGAGAGAAACATCGATCAGTTGCCTCCTGCACACCCCTGACTGGGGATGTGCCCACAACCAAGGTACATGCCCTTGACCAGAATTGAACCTGGGACCCTTCCGTCCTCAGGCTGATGCTCTATCCACTGAGCCAAACCAGTCAGGGCTGATTATGTGATTTTTATCCTTCATTTTGTTTATGTGGTGTATCACATTTATTGACTTGTGGCTATTGAACTGTATTTGCATCTCCAGAATAAATGCCACTTAGTCTTGGTGTATGATCTTTTTAATGTATTGTTGGATCTAATTTGCTAATATTTCATTCAGGATTTTAGCATCTATATTCATCAAGGTTATTGTCCTATAATTTTCTTTTTTTGTAGTGTTGTTATCTGGCTTTGGAATTAGGATAATGCTGGCCTCATAAAAAGAGTTTGGGAATCTTCCCTCCTCTTGAATTTTTTGGAATAGTTTGAGGAGGATAGGTTTTAATTCTTATTTGAATGTTTGGTAAAATTCACCTGTGAAGTCATCGGTCCAGAGCTTTTGTTTGCTGGAAGTATTTGATTACTACTTAAATTTCATTAGTTGTTATTGGCCTACTCAGGTTTTTTTATTCTTTCTGATTAAGTTTGGCAGATTGTATGATTCTAGGAATTTGTCCATTTTGCCCATATTGGCCAGTTTTTTGGCATATAGATGTTCATTGTATTTTCTTATAATCCTTTGTATTTTTGTGATGTCAATTAATTCACCTCTTTCATTTCTGATTTTATTTAGTTGGTTCCTCTTTCTTTGTTTCTTGATAAGCATGGCTAAAGGTTCATCAGTCTTACTTATCTTTTCAAAGAACCAGCTCTTTGCTTCATTGATCTTTCATATTGTTTGTTAAGTCTATATGTCATTTATTTCTGCTCTGATCTTTATTATTTCCTTCCTTCTATTTACTCTGGGCTTTTCTTTTTGTTCTCTTTCTAATTTTTTTAGTTGTAGGGTTAGATTGTTTATTTGAGCTCTTAACATAGGCTTCTAATGCTATGAACTTCCCTCTCAGGACTGCTTTCACTGTGTCTCATTGATTTTGGGTTGTTGTGTGTTCATTTTCATTTGTGTCCAGGAAGTTTTTGATTTCTGCCTTGATCTCATTGATAATCCATTCATCTACACTAAGAAAAGAGAAACATGGTAATTGGCGTACGACCGCTACCCTTTTCATTGGCTAATCAGCGAGATATGCAAATTAACTGTCAGCCAAGATGGCGGCCGGCAGCCAGGCAGCTTGAAACTAACATGAGGCTTGCTTGCCTCAGTGACGGAGGAAACCAACGTTCCCCGCCTGCGGCTGCAGGCCTCTGAACGGGCAGTTTAAGAAACTCTGTAACAAATACCATGGGACTTCAGCCAGCAGATTCGCAACATTGTAAGCAAAGGCCAGAAACCTACTTTCAGCCGCGGAGGCCTAAGAGCTGGAGCCAAGCTTCAGAGCTAAAGCTGGCCCAGAATAAATAAAAAAAAAAGAAAAAAAGGAGCAGTTGGGAGCTTCAGTCACCCCCAGCCTGAAAACAGCCCTCAGCCCCTCACCCAGACTGGCCAGGCACCCCGGTGGGGACCCCCACCCTGATCCAGGACACCCTTCAGGGCAAACCAGCCAGCCCCACCCATGCACCAGGCCTCTACCCTATATAGTAAAAGGGTAATATGCCTCCCAGCACTGGGATCAGCGGAGCCATGAGGCCTCCTGGCACCAGGATAAACGTGACAGGGGGCAGCGCCCAAACCCCCTGATCGCCCTGCGGCTCTGTGTGTGACAGGGGGCAGGGCCACAACCTCCCTATCCACCCTGCTCTGTTCGTGACAGGGGAAGGAGCCCCAACCCCCTGATCAGCCCTGCTCTGTGCCTGATAGGGGGGAGCTCCCCAACCCCCCCGCCCCCCACAGGCCCTGCTCTGTGTGTGACGGGGTAGAGCCATAACCTCCCCATCGGCCCTGCCCTGAGTGTGAGAGTGACGGCGCCCCAACCCCCTGATTGGCCCTGCTCTGTGGGTGGTAGAGGGCGGAGCCCCAACCCCCTGATTGGCCCTGCTCTGTGTGTGATGGGGGCAGCGCCCCAACCCCCTGATTGGCCCTGCTCTGTGCATGACAGGGTACAGAGCCCCAACCCCCCTGATGGGCCCTGCTCTGTGAGTGACAGGGGGCAGTGCCCCAACCCCCTGATTGGCCCTGCTCTGTGCGTGACCGAGGGTGGCGCCGCAACCTCCCCATCGACCCTGCCTTGAGTGTGACGGGGATCGGTGCCCCAACCCCCCAATCGGCCCTACCCTAATCGTAACTGAGGGTGGCATCACAACCTCCCAATCTCCCTGCTCTGTGCATGACGGGGGGTGGCGCCCCAACTCTCCAATCGGCCCTGCTCTGAGCCCGACCAGGGGCTGCACCTAGGGATTGGGCCTTCCCTCTGCCACCCGGGAGCAGGCCTAAGCCAGCAGGTCATTATCTCCCGAGCGGTCCCAGACTGTGAGAGGGCACAGGCCGGGCTGAGGGACCCCCTCTCCCCCCCGAGTGCACAAATTTTTGTGCACCGGCCTCTAGTCCTATTTAATAAAAGAGAAAAATGGTAATTGGCGTACGACGATACCCTTTTCATTGGCTAATCAGGGCTATATGCAAATTAACTGCCAACTAAGATTGGCAGTTAACTGCCAACATAGGCGCAATGCTGGGAGGCGAAAGGGGAAGGAGGGAAGAAGCTGCCTGCCGCTGACTGCAATCGGAAACCCAGGCGGCAGCCAAGAGCCAGAGAACCGAGCTGCCTTTGCTCGGAGAAGCCAGGCCTCCTTTGCCGGCTTCTGTGATAAGAGAACCTGGCCGCCTTTGCCGGCCCTGGGCCAGTAATGGGAGAAGCTGGGTGGGGCAGGGAAGAGGTGGATGTCTGCCTGGCTTCTCAGATCACTGATCACCAGTGATGGGAGAACACCCAGAGGCGGGGCCAGAGGCCAGGCTGCATAGCTGCCTGGGGACACCATCTGGACCCCAGGGGCTACGCAGCCAGGCCCCAGAAGGAGACCCAGAAGGTGACCCAGGCGCTGGGGCTGCGTTGCCGCTGGGGCACGCGATCCGGTCCCCTGGGGGCGACGCAGCCAGGCCCCAGAAGGAGACCCAGGGCCCGGGGCTGAGTTGCAGCTGTGGTACGCAATCCAGTGCCTAGGCTGAGGAGACCCAGAAGGAGACCCAGGCGCCGGGGCTGTTTTTGCCGCTGGGGCACGCAATCCAGTGCCCAGGCTGAGGAGACCCAGGGCCCGGGGCTGCGTCGCAGCTGGGGCACGCGATCCAGTACCTGGGCTGAGGAGACCCAGAAGGAGACCCAGGGGCCTCACAAGAGGAGAGTCTCCATGGTCAGATGGCGTGGTGCCGGGACAGGAATAAAGACCCGAGGTGACTCAGATGCCTGGCCACAGGGTTAGACCAGCCAGCAGGGCCTTTCAGTTGGGACTGGGGTGGGGGTGGGGCGAGGGAGGCAAGCCGGAAATAGAGAACTACAACTCCCAGGAGGCTTAGCGGCCAGGGCCTGGGTGCCTGGCTGTGAAATCGGATGGGCTGTAGTTTCGCAAGCCACTTTAAACTAGAGGCTTGCAAGGTTGGAAGTTCTGCGTCGGGAGCCAGGGAGAAATGGAGCTGGAGCAGAGAGAAGGGTCCATGGCAGCTGTGGGCTTTGAGGAGTTCTCAGCACCTCCCGGCTGGGAGCTGGCGCTGCCTCCGCTGAAGGTGGTCACATCCTGGAGAGCGAGCTTGAGACCGAAGTGGAGTTCGTGTCTGGGGGTCTGGGCAGCTCCAGCCTCCAGGAGCGAGACGAAGAGAGGAGGCAGCCTGAGGCCAGCAAGGGCGGCGCCAACAGGAACTCAATCGCAGGAAGTACCAGGCGCTGGATCGGCGCCGCAGGGAGATTGAGCAGGCGAAGGAGCGGGTCCTGAACAGGCTCCATCAGATGATATAGAGGATAACATGGAGACTCCAGCAGGAGCGGAGGTTCCTCGTGAAGGTGCTGGACTCCTACGGTGACAACTACCGGGCCAGCCAGTTCACCATCTTACTGGAGGACGAGGGCAGCCAGGGCAGAGACGCCCCCAACCCAGGCAACGCTGAGAACGAGCCTCCAGAGAAAGAGGGTCTGTCCCCGCCCAGGAGGACGCCAGTGCCCACAGAAGCCAGCAGCCCGGCCCCTGGCGAGGGGCCCAGCAGTTGGAAGAGGCGGCGAGTGCCATAGGAAGGGCACTGGGCAGGAGTCCCGCTGACTCCGGAGCTGGCCCCCATGCAGATAAAGGTGGAGGAAGACTTTGGCTTCTAAGCCGTCGAGGCTCTGGACTTAAGTTGGGTTTCTCGGGGGCCAGACATTATAGAGGCATGTTTATAGGATCAAATAGTATAAATATAGATGTAACAGGACAATAAAAAGAGAACCTGGCTATGATGATAACCTGAATGCTGCCTCTGTGTCATTCCTTCTTTGGGAACCCCTGGACCTGCTGGGGCTGGGCCCCAACATTCCTCTTCTTATAAGGACTTCAGTGAGATGGGCTAAGGGTCCCACTGGAACTGCCACAATTTAATGTAATCCCCTCTTTAAAGATCTTATCTCCATATACAGGTACATACTGAGGTTCTGGGGATTAGGATTTTAACATACATTTTGTTGATTACCCAAATCAGCCCTTAACAACCAGCATGTTTCAGAAAGTAGATTCCTACAGGGTTATTTACCAAACATTCAGAAGTATTTTTAAAAGAGCTAAGCCCCTCGCCCACCGTGTGGGCCCCTCCCAGCGAAGAGCGAAGGCCTGGGTTCCGGGCACCGGAGGAAAACTGGTGCCAGCAGCCAGGGGAAGAGGCCCCCAAGGGGCCCCAGATTGCAAGAGGGCACAGGGTGGGCTGAGGGACCCACCCGAGTGCACAAATTTTTGTGCACCGGGCCTCTAGTCTATATAATAAAAGCCCAGCGACCATTACTGCAGAACAAGCAGAATGGCCAGTTGCTATGATGCGCACTGACCACCAGGGGCCAGACACTCAATGCAGGAGCTGCTCCACGATGGTCAGTGCGCTCCCACAGCGGGAGCACCACTCAGTCAGAAGCTGGGCTCACAGCTGGCGAGCATGGTGGCAGTGACGGGAGCCTCTCCTGCCTCTGCGGCAGTGCTAAGGAGTGGCAAGCCAAGCAGTAAGGAGCGAGCAGGTGGGCGGTTAGAAGCAAGCAGGTGGGTGGTTGGGAGCAAGAGGTCCTGGATTGCGAGAGGATGCAGGCTGGGCTGAGGGCCTCCCCCCACCCCGGCCTATGCATGAATTTCATGTATCAGGCCTCTAGTTGTTTAATAACAAGCTTTTTAGTCTCTATGAGTTGGAATGTTTTTGAGTTTTTTATTGTCTTGATTTCTGTTTTCATGCCATTGAGATCCGAGAAGATGTTTGATATGATTTCAGTCTTCTTGAATTTGTTAAGACTTACTTTGTGTCCTAACCTGTGGTCTATCTTTATGAATGTTCCATGTTGACTTGAGAAGAATGTGTATTCTGCCGTTTTGGGATGAAATGTTCTGTAAATAACAATTCAATCCATATGATATAGTGTGTCATTTAAGGTTGCTATTTCCTTCTTGATGTTTTTTTTCTGGAAAATCTATCCAGTGATGTCAGTCGGGTTTAAAAGTCCCCTACTATGACTGTATTGCTGTTGATCTTTCCCTTAAAGTCTTCCAATCTTTTTCAAAAGATATTTAGTTGCTTTTATATTGGGTGTGTATATGTTTATCATGGTTATATCCTCTTGTTGGAACGATCCCTTTATTATTATATAGTGTCCTTTCTAGTCTCTTGTTATGGCTTTTGTTTTGAAGTCTATTTTGTGAGGTAAGAGTCGTGCTACCCCAGTTTTTCGTTTTCATTTCCATTTACCTAGTATATTATTTTCCATCCCTGCACTTTCAGTCTGAGTGATCTTCTGTTCTGAGGTGAGTCTCTTGTATATACACTGAATGGCCAGATTATTATGACTACCTGACATTTGTAGGCAAATTAGCTATAATTTCACGCTGAAGTTGCTAGAGGGCCAGACCATTAAAAATAGGGAAGCAGGTTGTTTAACAACCTGCTCCTTTTTTTTCTTTTTATTTATTTATTCTGGGCCAGCCTATGTACAGTGAGGGCCTGCACTTCACTGGTTTGGCTAAGAGCGTTGGACTGCAGACTGAAGTGTCCTGGGTTTGATTCTGGGCATGTACCTAGGTTGCAGGCTCGATCCTGGCCCTGCCCAGGGCACATGCAGGAGGCAGCCAATCAATGTGTCTCTCTCACATTGATGTTTCTCTCCCCCTTACACTCTTTTGAAAAAAATCAATGGAAAAATATCCCCGATTAACAACAACAACAAAAAAGGATTAACAACAAACAAAAAAAGAATAAGGCAATGAAAATGGTAGAAAAGAAGAGAGGAAAAAATAAATATATGAAAAGGGAAAAAGAAAGCAGAAAGACAATACATAGGAGCCAAACGACTAAAATGCAGGAGAAAATAAAAAATAGAGAAGAAATGAAAAGAAAAAAGCTAGAGCTATGAAAGAAAAAAGAGACAAAGATAATAAAACAATAAAAAAGGAAAATGAAGAAAATGCAACAACAACAAAAAGTGAATTGGTGTTTGTCTCATCAAAGCTTAGTGCCTCCTGGGAGCTCCCTTAGGATTCTTCTCTTCTGTTGACAGAAGCTGAATGTTTTTCCTGCCAATTCTGTAAATTGTCAAGAGATACCTTGGTCCTAGCCACTGTCAGAATCTGTCCACGTTTGGCACTCAGCAAGCTGTTAGAAGTTTCAAAGGATCCACAGTTTGTATCTGTCTCCACAGGCTTTGGCTGCATGCAGGAGATGCCAAGCAGCACTCTAAGGCCAGTTTGTTAGCAACATGGAGCCCAAGAATGGGCTAGTTAACTTTCCCAGGTTCCCCAGGCTCTGCCCTTCCTGCCTTCACATGCTGGCCAGTTCTTGGTCTTAATCACTAAAGAGTCTGTTTCTAAAGGGCTTTTGTTGGAATTGGGGTATAAGACCTCTGGGTCTGAGGTAAAGTAGTGTGTGTGTTTCTCCATTCCAGAGTTACTCTTCTAAGAGTGCCCCAAAATACTTCCCTGTCCTTGGCTGGGCAGAGGTCCTTGTAAGCAGTCCAGGGGGACCTGCTTGAAACCAGAACTTTTTATCAGCTCCAATGTGACAGGGATCATCAGTCTGGTTCCTGGGACAGTGTAGCACATAGCCCCACACCCAATCCAGTCACTGATGCTCCCTACTACTGTTTTAACCCATAGGCTTGGCCTCTGCTGCTGTCTCCTCTGCATGTGTAGAGATGGAGGAAGTGGCAAACAGGGTTCCTGAGGATGGGGTGAGGTGTATTCCCTAAGGGGAGCTATTTGTCTTTTCCCAAGCTGTGGCTTCAGTGAGGGCCTGCACTTCTCAGGAAAAATGGCTATTTCGATTTGGTGGGATATAACCAACTGCAGATCTTTTAGCACCTACTTTCTAGGTTTCCCTCAGTGTTTCCCACCCAGCCTCTCCTCAGGCAATTCCAGTTCTCACTGCCCATCCCTCACCAAAGCCTCACGTAAGTAGTTGCAAGGGAAAACCCTGTGTTCTGGATTTTAAAACACAACACAAAACAAAACCAAACCCTGTGGCTTTATCTATTTTTTATTTTTATTTTTTTATAATATACAAAATAAATCTATTACCAGCCTGTAGATACAAAGTAATTAGCCATTTACCTGCAATAGACATTAATATTTCAAGAAAGAAAGATTTTAAATATATTACCCAAACTATACTAACATAGTATAATATCACAAAAGTTGTAGGAAATATTAAAAATCTGCAAATAACAGGATTACTTCTATTGTATTCTAAATTTTTTTTTTTAATTTGGCTCTATTTTTGTTCATCAGTTTATCTTGTTCACTATTTTCCAGAAATGAGTGAGATCATGTGATATTTATCTTTCTCTGACTGGCTTATTTCGCTTAGCATAATTTTCTCCAGGTTCAAACATGCTGTTGCAAATGGTAAGAGTTCCTTCTTTTTTACAGCAGCACAATATTCCATTGTGTAGATGTACCAAAGTTTTTTAATCCTGTGCTAATGGGCACTAAGGCTGTTTGCAAATCATAGCTATTGTAAATTGTGCTGCTATGAACATAGGGGTGTATATATCCTTTCTGATTGGTGTTTCTGATTTCTTGGGATTTGGTACTAGAAGTGGGATTACTGGGTCAAATGGGAGTTCCATTTTTAATTTTTTGAGGAAACTCTATACTGTCTTCCACAGTGGCTGCACCAGTCTGCATTCCCACCAACAGTGCACAAGGGTTCCTTTTCCTCCACATCCTCACCAGCACTTGTCTTTTGTTAACTTGTTGATGATAGCCATTCTGACAGGTGTGAGATAGTACCTTATTGTTGTTTTGATTTGAATCTCTTGGATGATTAGTGACTTTGAGCATGTTTTCATATGTCTCTTGGCCTTCTGTATGTCCAGTTTCGAAAAGTATCTATTTAGGTCCTTTGCCCAATTTTTGACTAGATTGTTTATCTTCCTTTTGTTAAATTGTATGAGTTCCCTGTAAATTTTGGAGGTTAAACCCTTATCGGTAATAACATTGGCAAATATGTTCTCCCATGCAGTGGGCTTTCTTGTTGTTTTGTTAAGGTTTCTTTTGCTGTGCAGAAGCTTTTTATTGTGATGTAGTCCCATTTTTTAATTTTCTACTTAGTTCCCATTGTCCTAGTAGATTTATCTGTAAAGATGCTGCTGTGACATATGTCTGCTATTTTGCTGCCTATGGCTTCTTCTAAGGTTTTTATGGTTTCCTGTCTATGTTTAACTCTTTATCCATTTTGAGTTTATTTTTGTGTATGGTGTAAGTTGGTGATCTAGTTTCATTTTTTTGGAAGTATCTGTCCAATTTTCCCAAGAATATTTATTGAAGAGACTGTCTTGTCTCCATTGTATGCTCTGCCTCATTTGTCAAATATTAATTCAGCATAATGGCTTGGATTTATTTCTGGGTTCTCTCTTCAGTTCCATTGGTCTGTATGTCTGTTTTTGTGCCAGTACCAGGCAGTTTTGAAAACAGTGGCTTTGTAATATAGCTTGATATTTGGTATTGTGATCCCTCCCAACTTTGTTCTTCTTTCTCAGGATTGCTGCGGCTATTTAGGGTCTTTTTTTATTCTATATGAATTTTTGGAGAGTTTTTTCTAGGTCTGTGAAATATGCTGCTGGAATCTTAATGGGGATTGCATTGAATCTATAGATTGCTTTGGGTAGTATGGACATTTTAATGATGTTGATTTTATCAATCCATGAACATGGTATAGTCTTCCCTTTTTTTAATGTCTTCCTCTATCTCTTTTTTCAATATCCTGTAGTTTTTTTCAGTATAGGTCTTTTACCTCCTTAGTTAAGTTTATTACTAGGTATCTTAATTTTTTGTGTGCAGTGTTAAATGGGATTATTTTTTATAGTTTCTCTTTCTGGGAGTTCATTATCCTATGCAATAAAAGCCTAATATGGTAAGTGTCCAGTCCGGTCAGTCATTCAACCAATCAAAGCATAATATGCTAATGATATGCTAAGGCTGCTCAACCACTTGCCAAAGACGTGTACTGACCACCAGAGGGTAGACAGTTGACTGGTTGACCAATCTCTATGATGTGCACTGGCCACCAGGGGGCAGACACACTGGTAGGTTCGCTTGTTACTGGTGTCTGGCTGATCGGTACTGAGTGAGATGGGCCTGTCATGCTCTGGAGCCCTCCCGTGGTCCCTCTCCAGCTGGGCAACCTCCCGCGTCCCTCTCTGGCCCTGATCCTGCCTGGCCTATGCCCTCTCTCAATCTGGGCTGAGGGACCCTCCCCTCCTCTGAGTTCACGAATTTCGTGTACCGGACCTCTAGTTGGTGTATAAAAAAACCATAGACTTCTGGGTTTTAATTTTATATCCTGGTACATTGCCGAATTAATTTATTAACTCTAGTAGTTTTTTGATGGACTCTAGGGTTTCTATGTACAGTATCATGCCATGTGCGAATAATGACAGTTTTACTTCTTCTTTTCAAATTGGATGCCTTTTATTTCTTCTTTTTGTCTCATTGCTATGGCTAGCACTTCCAGTATTAGGTCGAACAGGAATGGTGAAAGTGGGCATCCCTGTCGTGTTCCTGATCTTAGGGGAAATGGTTTTAGTATTGCCCACTGAGTAGGGTATTGGCTGTAGGTTTGTCATATATGGCCTTTATCATATTGAGATATGCTCCCTTTATTCCCACTTTGCTGAGAGGTTTTATCAAAAATGGGTGTTGAATTTTGTCAAATGCTTTCTCTGCGTCAATGGATATGATCATTTGATTTTTGTCTTTCAATTTGTTTATGTGATATATCACATTTATTGATTTGTGAATATTGTACCAGCCTTGCAACCCTGGAATAAAACACAATTAAACCTGGTGTATGATCTTTTTAATATATTGCTGGATGTGATTTGCTAATATTTTGTTGGAGATTTTAGCATCTACGTTTATATAGCTATTGGCCTGTAATTTTCTTTATTTGTAGTGTCTTTATCTGGTTTTGAAATTAAGATAATGCTGGCCTCATAAAAAGAGTTTGGAAGTATTCTTTACTCTTGGATTTTTTGAAACAATTTGATGAGCATAGCTATTAGATCTTCTTTGAATGTTTGATAAAACTCCCCTGTGAAGCTCTCCAGACCTGGGCTTTTGTTTGGTTGCAGTTTTTTGATTACTGCTTCTGTTTCATCAGTTTTATTGGCCTATGCAAATTTTCTTATTCTTCCTGATTAAGTTTTAGGAGGTTATATTTTTCTAGGAATTTGTCTATTTTATACACATTGTCCAGCTTCTTGGCCTATAGTTGTTCATAGTATTTTCTTACAATCCTTTGTATTTTTGTGTTATCAGTGGTTAGTCTGGCTAACTGTTTATCAATTTTGTTTATCCTTTCATTTTTTTAATTAAATCTTTATTGTTCATATTATTACAGTTGTTCCTCTTTTTTCCCCCCATAGCTCCCCTCTACCCGGTTCCCTCCCCACCCTCTGCCCTTACCCCCACCACCCACTGTTCTCATCCATAGGTGTACAATTTTTGTCCAGTCTCTTCCTGCACCCGCCACACCCTTTTCCCCGCCCCCTGAGAATAGTCAGTCACTCCCTTTCTATGCCCCTGATTATATTATATTCACCGGTTTATTCTGTTCATCAGATTATTTATTCACTTGATTTTTAGATTCACTTGTGATAGATGTGTATTTGTTGTTCATAATTTGTATCTTTACCTTTTTCTTCTTCTCCCTCTTCTTAAAGGATACCTTTCAGCATTTCATATAATACTTGTTTGGTGGTGATAAATTCCTTTAGCTTTTTCTTATCCGTGAAGCTCTTTATCTGACCTTCAATTCTGAATGATAGCTTTGCTGGATAAAGTAATCTTGGTTGTAGGTTCTTGCTATTCATCACTTTGAATATTTCTTGCCACTCTCTTCTGGCATCCAAAGTTTTTGTTGAGAAATCAGCTGACAGTCGTATGGGTACGCCCTTGTAGGTAACTGACTGTCTTTCTCTTTCTGCTTTTAAGATTCTCTCTTTGTCTTTTGCTCTTGGCATTTTAATTATGATGTGTTTTGGTGTGGTCCTCTTTGGATTCCTTTTGTTTGGGGTTCTCTGTGCTTCCTGGACTTGGAAGTCTATTTCTTTCACCAGGTAGGGGATGTTTTCTGTCATTATTTCTTCAAATAGGTTTTCAATATCTTGCCCTCTCTCTTCTTCTGGCACCCCCATAATTTGGATGTTGGTATGCTTGAAGCTGTCCCAGAGGCTCCTTACACTATCTTCATATTTTTGGATTCTTTTTTCGTTTTGTTTTTCCGGTCGGGTGATTTTTGCTTCTTCGTATTTCAAATCTTTGACTTGATTTTTGCATTCCTCCAATTTGCTGTTGGAACTCTGCATAATATCCTTTATTTCAGTCAGTGTATGCTTAATTTCTAGTTGGTCCTCTTTCATAACCTTGAGGACCTCACTAGATTTCTTGAGGGTCTCACTAAATTTGTCTGCGGTTTCTAGAAAATTCTTGAAAAACCTTAAAAGTGTGGTTTTGAACTCTATATCCAGTAGTTTGCTTTCCTCCATTTCTGTCTTTTGTGACTTGTTTCTTTGTCTCCAAATTTTTTATGCTTCCCTGTGTTGATAGAGTGGCTTTCTGTGTTAGGTGTCCTATAGGGCCCAGTGGCTCAGCCTCCCCAATTACCTGAGGTGGACACTCTTGGTGCACCCCTCTGTGGGCTTTGTGCACAGTCTTGTTGTAGTTAAGTCTTGATTGTTGTAGGTATCACTGGGAGGAATTGACCTCCAGGCCAATTGGCTGTGAGAATCCGCTGTGTCTGCAGTGGGAAAACTTCTGAGGCAAGACTTGCTTCAGTGGGGCTTTGGTGCTCACTGAGTCTGCCCCCTGAGTGTGTCCCTTATGGATCTGAGGAGTTGTAATCTTTATGGTCCCACTCTGACCACTGGATATACTGGCTCTTGGATCTCTAAGGAAGTGCTAATTTAGCCTCTGCCTGAGGCTACCCAGCAGGAGCTATGGAGAGATTCCTCTTCTTTGTTTGGGGTTTGGAGGTGGCCAGATGAGGCCCAGCTGTGAAGCAATGCAAGCTGCTGTGAGGCCTTGGACCTTCTTTTGGAAGTTCTGGGTCTCTCTGATTCAGCTGCAGTTTGTTAGGTACTTTTCAGATTGCAAAGGGCCAGGCCTTTCATATGCAAAAGCCTCTGTGCACAGCTTGGGTGGGGCGGGGTCTCAGGGGATCAACAGGGCGGAGCAAGCAGCTATGGCTGATCCTCAGTCCTGCCCTAAGTGGCCCTTCGTCTCAGTGTCCCGGTAATTGCTGCAAGCACCTCTGAGAGAAAGCCGCCCTCGAGTTCTGCCCAATGCCAGACAGTCCAGTTTCTCCCCGTATAAGTCTGGATTCCCAGAGACTCGCCCGGAACTGGAGTTCAGAGCAGTCGGGAGCTTGAGACTCCCTCCCGATTGAAAAAGACAACCGCGTCCTCAGCCGCCAGCCCTTTCCACGTGCGCCTCCGTACCTCTGCACTTTACTTCTGCACCTCCTCTGAGTCTCAGTGCTTTTCTATTTACTTCTAGTTGTAGAATTTCCACTCAGCCAGCCTTCCTGTGGTTCTGGATGATGTCTGTTTTGTCTTTTAGTTGTATTTTTGAAGTGGTTGTGCGAGGCAGCAATTTCCGGTGTTTACCTATGCCGCCATCTTGGTTTCTCTCCTTGCTTATCCTTTCAAAGAACCAGCTCTTGGTTTCATTGATTTTTTTTTTTTTTTGGTATTGTTTTTTCAGTCTCTCTATTATTTATTTCTGCTCTAATCTTTATTATTTCTTTACTTCTACTCATTCTGGGCTTTTCTTGTTGTTCTCTTTCTAGTTCTTTAAGTTGTAGTGTTAAATAGTTCATTGCTGATTTTTCTTGTTTTTTTGAGGTATGCCTGTAGTGCTATGAACTTCCCTCTCAGGACTGCTTTTGCTGTGTCCCAGAGATTTTGGGTTGTTGTGTGTTCATTTTCATTTGTTTCCAGGAAGTTTTTGATTTCTTTCTTGATCTCGTTGTTAACCCATTCATCTACACTAATAAAAGAGAAAAATGGTAATTGGCATACGACGATACCCTTTTCATTGGCTAATCAGGGCTATATGCAAATTAACTGCCAACTATGATTGGCAGTTAACTGCCAACTAAGATTGGCAGTTAACTGCCAACAAGATGGCAGTTAATTTGCATATGTAGGCACAATGCAGGGATGCGAAAGGGAAAGCAGGAAGAAGCCCCCTGCCACTGACAGTGATCGGAAACCCAGGTGGGAGCTAAGAGCCCCCCAGCCATGATCAGAGAATCAGGTGCCTTTTCTGCCCTGGCCAGTGATAGCAGGAAGTAGGGGTGGAGCCAGCGATGGGAGCTGGGCACGGTCGAAGCTGGCAGTCCCGGGAGCTAGGGGTCCCTTGCCTGGGTCGAAAGTGAAGCCCACGATCGCGGGGCTGCTGCAGCTGTGGGTCCCCGCTGCCCGAGCTGGACGCCTTAGCCAGAGGCATTAGGCCTGGGCAGGGGCGGAGCCTGCAACCGCGGGGAGCTGGGGGCCCCCTGCCCAGGCCTGACAACTCTGCCGGAGGCCTCAGGCCTGGTCAAGGGGCCGATCCGGTGATTGGTGATTGGAGGGTGATGAGGGTCAACTCCTCTGGCCGAGGCATCAGGCCTGGGTGGGGGGCGGAGCCGAGGGTTGGGGGGATATGATGGTCCCCTTGCCCAGGCCTGAAGCCTGGGTCAGAGGCGTCAGGCTTGGGCGGGGGGTGGAGCAAGCGATCAGAGGGAGATGGGGGTCCCCTGCCCAGGCATGATTCCTGGGCCAGAGGCCTCAGGCCTGGGCGGGGGCCAGAGCCAGTGATCGGGGGGAGATGGGGCTCCCCTGTCCAAGCCTGACACCTCTGGCAGAGGCGTCAGGCCTGGGGAAGGGGCCGATCAGGCGATCGGAGGGTGATGGGGGTCAACGCCTGAGGGCTCCCAGTATGTGAGAGGGGGCAGGCTGGGCTGAGGGACACTCCCCCCCACACACACACCCAGTGCACGAATTTCGTGCACCGGGCCCCTAGTTGTTTAATAACATGGTATTCAGCCTCCATGTGTTTGAATGTTTTGGGGTGTTTTTACTGTAGTTGATTTATAATTTCACTCTACTGTGATCTGAGAAGATGCTTGATATGGTTTCAGTCTTCTTGAACTTGTAGAGACTTTTTTTGTATACTAACATGTGGTCTATCTTTGTGAATGATTCATGTGCACTTGAGAATAATGTATATTTTGCTGTGTTGGGGTGATATGTTTTATAAATGTCAAGTAAATCCATCCGACCCAGTGTGTCCTTTAGAGTTTCTTGTTTCCTTGCTAAGTTTTCGTCTCAAGATCTATCCAGTGCACTCAGAGGGGTGTTAAAGTCCCCTACCATGACTGTATTGTTGTTGATTTCTCTGTTTAAGTTCTGTAGAAGCTTTTTTGTATATTTAGGTGCTCCTATATTGGGTGTATATATGTTTACCAGGGTTATATCCTCTTGTTGGACCGATCCCTTTAGTATTATGTACTGACCTTTGTTGTCTCTTGTGATGGCCTTTTTTTTAAAGCCTATTTTCTTTGAGTATTGCTACTCCAGTTTTTCTTCTTTTTCATTTGCATGGAAATCTTTTTTCTATCCCTTCACTCTCATTCTCTATGTGTTTTTGTTTTGAGGTGGATCTCTTATAGGAAGCATATAGTTGGATCATGTTTTTGTATCCATTCAGCTACTCTACACCTTATGATTGGAGCATTTAATCCATTTCCGTTTAGTGTTATTATTGATAGGTACTTATTGCCATTTTGTATGGCTAGGTTTCTCTCTCTGTTTCTTCTTCTCATTAGATCAGTTCCTTTAGCATTTCTGGTAATGCTGGCTTGATGTTGATGTACTCCTTTATTTTTTTATTTTATTTTTTTGTCTAGGAAGCTCTTTATTTGACCATTTATTTTGAATGATAGACTTGCTGGATATGGTAATCTTGGTCCCAGATCCTTGCTTTCCATTATCTTGAGTACTTCATGCCATTCCCTTCTGGCCTGTAATGTTTCTGATTGAAAATCAGGAGTCAGCCTCATGGGAACTTCTTTTTAGGTAACAGTTTCCTTTTGCTGCCTTTACAATTCTCTCTTTGTCTTTAATTTTTGGCATTTTAATTATGATGTGTCTGGGTTTGGGCCTATTTGGGTTCTTCTGACTTGGGGTTCTTTGTGCCTCCTGAACTTGGGTGACTTTTTCCTTTACCAGGTTAGTGTAGTTTTCTGCCTTTATTTCTTCAAACACGTTCTCTATTCCTTTCTCCTTTCTGCCTCTTTTGGCACACCTGCTATTCTAATATTGTTATGTTTCATTTTGTCCTACAGCTGCCCTAAGCTGTTCTCCTGTTTTTTAATTTTTTTTTCCTTTTGGTTCTCTGATTGAGTGATATTTTCAACTCTGTCTTCTAATTCAGTGATTCTATACTCAGCTTTCCCTAATCTGCTATGTATTCCTTCTAATGTGTTATTTGTCTTATGTCATTCTTTATCTCAGATTGTTCTTTTTTCATAGTTAGTATATCTTTTTTCATGCTGTTGAGCAGCTTTACCACCATTACTCTGAACTCTGTTTCAGATAAATTTCTTATCTCTGCTTCATTTATCTCTTCTTTTTTTAAAAACAAATATAATATTTGTTTATTTTATGCTTCCAATGGTTTAGACCAGCCGTGGGCAAACTACGGCCCGCGGGCCGGATCCGGCCCGTTTGAAATGAATAAAACTAAAAAAAAAAAAAAAAAAAAAAAAAAAAAAAAAAAAAAAAGACCGTACCCTTTTATGTAATGACGTTTACTTTGAATTTATATTAGTTCACACAAACACTCCATCCATGCTTTTGTTCTGGCCCTCCGGTCCAGTTTAAGAACCCATTGTGGCCCTCGAGTCAAAAAGTTTGCCCACCCCTGGTTTAGACACTCAATAAGAGGAGGAAAAAAGAAATGTATTTCAATTGGGAACATCAAATAATTTGGGAAGTAGTACAAAGACTTCAGCCAATGTGGATATTACAACTTAAAGAGGGAATAAAATACGTTGAAGAAAATGACTATTTTCTTCATGGAGAGGCCAGAGATCCTGAAATGTTTAGAATGGTTACCTGTGTTGCTTATTTTACATGGCCAGATAATAGCATAGCATAGCATATATCTCATTATGTTTTTCAGTAGCAGGCCTTGTTCAGCACAAAACAGTGTGACTTGAATTAAATTAGAAACATACAAGATTTTGCAAGCTACCTATATTGATTTGCACATGAAAGAGACCTTTGGTCCACAGTAGTAGAGCTATCACTAGAACCCTGATGGCATTTTCAATTAAGATGTTGTATGTTTATGTATTTATCAAAATTTTCCCAGCACTATTCATTTACTTATTTATTTTCCTGTTCTTGGCCTTTATTTCTTATTTTTTACTTTTTACAGTAAACAAAATAAATCCATTATCAGATCATTTATCTCCTCTTCTGGAGATTTTCTAGTTCTTTTATTTGTGGGTTGTTTCTTTGCCTCCTCATTTTGGCTGGCTGTTTGGGTTTGTGACTGTGTATTAGGTAGCTTCTCTACACCTCTCAACCTCTAGTGCAGGATAGAGTTCAAGGCTGTTTCTGACTAATTAGATCAGGCAAAGACTCAAAGCCTCCAGAAAATGCCTCTGTCTTCAGATTGATAAGGTTCCAACTTGAATTGTACCCCAGGCAACGGTCATCAGGTGTGGTGAAAGTTTTTTTTTTCAATAGGATGAGGCAGTTGCTTCTGCCTGGAGGCTAATTGTTATTTTTAATCTCTTAAGTGGCCTCAGGGCAACGTGTTTTCCAATAGGGTGTGTCGATTGTCTTCCCCTCAGGCAAGGCAAATGTCTATGTGGGAAAGATGTCCTCTGCTGCCTGAGGGAATGACTCAGCCTAGGAAACTGGGGTGTCTGCCTTCTGAGCTCTATCCTCCAAGGCCCCAGTCCTGGCTTCTCTCGCAGCTACAGTCCACTTCACCCTCCGTCTCCTGGAGCACAAGGTGGGTGGCTCCACAGGGAATTTTGTGCATTGGCCCTCTAAGATGGTGCCTGAATTTTCAGCTATAACTTTCTGGCAGAGAGCTTTCCACAGTCAGATGTTATGTGGGTACCCTTCTCAGTTTTGGTGCTCTCTGCTGGGAGCCTCAGCTTGGGGTTTATACCCCCAGAATTCTCAGTGGCCCCTCCCCACTGCTGAGATATTTCTCTGGGACTTCACTTGCTGTCTGTGCATGCCCAGCCAGCCCTTTTACACCTCCGCCCCTCTTACCAGTCTCTACCTGGTCTCCACTTTCAGTCCTCGGGTATCAGGTTCTCTCCGAGTTTTCTGTTGATTATTCAGGAAGTTTTTCTGTATTTTAGTTGTAATTCTCGTTTGTTCCTGGGAGCATGTCCATGCAGCATCCACTTACTCTGCCTGTGGCTTTATCTTTTGATTGGCTGCCAGAAGTCTTGCTGCCTTTCACAGGTGGATGTTACATGGGCTGCTGTTCTAGGCTCTGGTGCTTCAGCCTGGGGAGCCCAGCCTGGGGTCTGGGCCTCCATCGTCTCAGAGAGTAAATCCCTCTCTCCCCACACCTGAGAGATTCCTCTTCCCTCTTGGCCCACTGCCTGTGGGGGCTGTGCCAGCCCCTCCCTCCACCTATCCCTTCTTGTTAAAAGTCCTCTTCAGCTGGACCTCAGTTGGTGATACTGAGTGATTCAACTTACTGCCTTTTTAAAGGTTGTCTGATTGTGTGTGTGAGAGAATCCTCTTAGAGCAGTGGTTCTCAACCTTGGCTGCACATTAGAATCACCTGGGAATCTTTTTAAAATCCTGATTTCTGGGCCTCATCCTCCGGAAATTCTGTTTCTTTGTTACTAATGTTGTGGCTCCACCCCATAACAATGAAACAGAATTTCCGGAGGATGAGGCCCAGAAATCAGGATTTTAAAAAGATTCCCAGGTGATTCTAATGTGCAGCCAAGGTTGAGAACCACTGTCTTAGAGGATTTTCTCATACTTCTGTGGAAGATCTTTTCAAATTTATTTAAGAAAATATGTTCTCTGAGAAAGAAAGCTTTATAGATTGGAGACTAACAGTTCCCTTACTTGTGGGCAATAACAATGAGATTGACAATTGATTTTTTGTAAAGTGTATCTAATGTCACTTACTTTTGGAGGATTTTTTTTGTCACTGGAGGAAATTCTGAGAGAGAGAGAGAGAGAGAGAGAGAGAGAGAGAGAGAGAGATATTGATTAATTGCCTGCCGTACGTGCCCTGACTGGAGAATGAACCCAGGTATGGTCCCTGACCGGAATCGAACTGGCAACCTTTTGGTGCACAGGTTGATGCTAAACCAACTGAGCCACACAGGCTGGGCTGGAGGATCTTTTTCACTTACATATTTAATTCTTCATCTTCTAAATTAAAGAAACTATCTTTTCTTAGTACAAACCCTCACCAGCATGGCAATTCTTTTACAGTGTGGTATATGGTAATATTTTCTAATGATTACCTTCATTCTTTTACTTACTAGTTAGTGATAAATTTTAGGAATATTCTTTTTATGTTATCTGTGTACTTTATAATGATTTCTTAATCAGACTGGCTACATGCAATGATAATGATAACTATTATTTATTTAGAGGTAATTTTCTCTTCCCGGAGCTTTTTGGGTACTTTATAAATGTCTCTTTTCAGTAATTCTTCTAAAGACAAACTTGAAGTATTGATTGATTTCTTTGAATGGGTAATAATAGCTGCCATCTTGTTTGTCCAGATCAGTTGGTTGTTTACAGAAAACATTTAGGATTCTCAATAATGACATTTTTGTTTAAAAAACAACAACACAGCTAATCATTTGCAAAACACTTTGACACTGTCTCAAGATAATATAATACTGAGTTTTGTGAAGTTAATTGATCTCTTTGAAGGACAGTCTGTCTTCGTAAGAACAAAACCCACAGTTATTCCATACTGTGCATTTCTTTCCTGTATGTCTCCTTTAGCATTCACACAGAACATTTCACTTCTGGTCATCAAATGTTTGAGGTTGTTTTCCTCCACCAAGCAATTCACTGCAATATCTGCTGAGTGTCCCAAAATTCAACTGAATTCAAGCATTATGTACCCTGAGATAGCCTCAGACTTCATCAGACTGTCCCCCATTCAGATGCTACTTACAATTAGTAGGTCCCTACGTTACCCACAACTGTCTGATTTGGCTACAAATTGGAGGTTCCTCTCCTCACGCCCTCACTGCTTGAATAATTTGTCAGAGTGGCTCACGGAACTCAGTGAAACACATTTACCAGTTTATTAAAGGATATGTATGATAAAGGATGCACATGAACAGCAGGTGGAGAGATACATATGATAAGGTCTGGGAAGCACTGTAGCTTCTATCCCAGTGGAGTTGGGCCCATATGGATTTGTCACCAACCTGGAAACTCTGAAAGTAGGCATGATCAGTTATTAACTTCATTCCCTGCCATTTCTTCCCTTTATAGAGAACTGGGGCCTGGGTTAAAAATGCCAAGATTCTTACCATGGCTTGGTCTTTCTGGTGACCAGGACCCATCAGGAGCCTGTCCAGAGTCACCTCATTAGAACAAAAGATGCTCATAGTGCTCTCACCACTTAGGAATTTACAAATGTTTTAGGAGCCTTATGTCAGGGACAGTGATCAAAGAAAAATTCTATATAATAAAAGGCTAATATGCATATTGTCCCCTCGACCGGGATTTCGACTGGGAGTTTGACCAGGGGGCAGGACCGGCCGGCCAACAGCTCACGGCTCCTCCCCCTGGCTGGCCTGGCCCTATCAGCCTGATCAGGGCAGGCTGGCCAGATCCCATCCATGTTGAATTCCTACACCATGCCTCTAGTACTAGAATAAGAGATGCTTCTAGTGTTCTTGTTACTTAGGAAATGACAAGGGTTTTAGGAGCTCTGTGCCAGGATCCAGTATGTGTATGTTTTCTATTCATAATCTTTGATACTTGTCTTTGGGCTACTATAACAAAGTACTATGAACTGGGTAGCTTATAAACAACATAAATGTATGTCTCAAAGTTCTGAAGGCTGGGAAGTACAAGATCCAGTGTCTGTTAAGAACATCCTAATTTACAGAGGATCTACTTTTTTTATTTTGTTAATCCTCACCAGAGTGTATATTCTATCCTAGAGGCCCGGTGCACGAAATTTGTGCACTGGTGGGGGTAGTGTGTGTGTGTGTGTCCCTCAGCCCAGCCTACACCCTCTCCAATCTGGGACCCCTCGGGAGATGTCTGACTTTTGCCTTCATACTGCAGCGATTCTTTTTGGCATTGACTCCACGAGATGTTGAAAGGTGATGTGAGGAACCTGACAGCATGCCTGATGAATCGCACTGTCCAGTTCTGTGAGATTTGATGGTTGTGGAACCAGCTGCCTGATGGCTCTCTCTCTTTTTTTTTTTTTTTAAATATATTTTATTGATTTTTTACAGAGAGAAAGGGAGAGAGATAGTTAGAAACATCGATGAGAGAGAAACATCGATCAGCTGCCTCCTGCACATCTCCTACTGGGGATGTGCCCGCAACCCAGGTACATGCCCTTGACCGGAATCAAACCTGGGACCTTTCAGTCCGCAGGCCGACGCTCTATCCACTGAGCCAAACCGGTTTCAGCGCCTGATGGCTCTTTTAACTTGGTCCCACAAATGCTCAATTGGGTTTTGATCTGGCGATTGTGGGGGCCACCTAAGCAAGGTAAAGTCTTCCTCATGTTCTTGAAACCACTCCTGCAAAATACGAGCACTGTGGCATGGTGCATTGTCTTGTTGGAAGAAGCCACCTCCATTGGGATATGCCATCAACATGATAGGATGAACTTGATCAGCAAGGCTACTTAGGTATGTTGTGCTATTCAGACGTTGTTACATACGAATTAAAGGACCCAAATCATGCTAGGAAAACATGCCCCAAACCATAACACTGCCCCCACGAGCTTGAAGGGTTGTACTCATGCATGTGGGCTGCATGCTCTCATGCTGTTTCCGCCAAATTCTCACTCTGCCATCTGCATGATGCAACTGGAAACGTGATTCATCAGACCACATGACTTTTTTCCAATGCTCGACTGTCCAATTCTTGTGTTCCTGTGTGAATTGGAGACGTTTTTATCTTGGTAACTGCAGACAGCAAAGGTGTTGGAACAGGCCTTCGGCTTCCATATCCCATATGATGCAGTGTATGGTTAATTTGCCTACAGATTTCAGGTGGTCATAATAATCTGGCCACTCACGTTCAAATATATCCCACGTTCAAAGGCTGTTAAATCGCATTGTTTACCCATATCTTCAGAAAAAAAATCACTTCTACTGTTGTGCTAAGCAACCTGCTTCCCTATTTATAATGGTCTGGCCCTCTAGCAACTTCAGCATGAAATTATAGCTAATTTGCCTACAAATGTCAGGTGGTCATAATAATCTGGCCACTCAGTGTATAATCACCTCCCAAAGGCCCTATCTTCATACCATTGTTTTTTTACATGAATTTTAGGGGGGCATAAGCATTCAGTCCATTGCAGTACTATACTGAAGAATGATATTACCTAAAGAAGCTAAACAGAATTCATGACTTCTTTGGTATTATAGTGAATACTTTTATATGATTTAATATTTTAACTTTTTAATATAAAAATTTATTTGCTGAACATAGTTGAAGCAATTCAGCTTGGCAAACCTGTGTCCTGTATGTGTAATTGTGAGCTTGAGTTAAATAATATTTAAGAGTAATAAAAGCCTGGCTTGTTCAAAATGGATTACAGTAATATTGGCAGACAGTAATACAGAGTTAGCTTCAGTTAATGAGGATGTGTTTATTGGGAGACTTATCTTTTTAAGAGTTCCTAGAATTGTGGAGTACAGGAGGAGGTGAAAATGGAGAAGCCTTAAAGTAGAAGGAAGGTTATCAGGAAGCATACTTTCTTCCCTCCTTTACATTTTGAGGTATGGGCCTAGTTACCTATTTCAGTCTCTGAACACCTTGAAACAAGTGCTGGTGCCTGGGCATTTATGACTTTAATTCTTGAAGCTCAGCAGCCATCTTGCAACCATGAGGCTAAAGCCTGAGGGAAAGGACAAGAGAATACAAAAGATTGCAATCTAAGCCCTGGCTTTTCTGTGCTGCTGAATGAACCCAGGAGCTGGATACCTGCAGACTTCATGTTAAGTAAAAAAGAAATATCTTAACCTATGATAATTTGGGCTCTCTTGTAGCTCAATACATCTTGATATAGTGCCAGAAATATAGTTTCATTGCTTCAGCTTTATCAGAAGTCTGTATTTGGAATTGAGTACATTTGTTAATTTAAGGACATTTCACTATGCTACTTGTGAAGCTTTGAGATATTTTCATTATAGAAATCTGTTATGTATACACACAGGTAATCCTTTTTCCACTTCAGGACTTTTGTACATGGTACTCTGGTATAAGCAATCTCCCATACTCTTCATGTCTCTAGTCACTATTCAGCTTTAATGTCCTATCTTCAGCAAGGTGTTTCATATCTGCAGTCTAAATTGCACCTTTCTTACTTTATTTTTTTCTGATAGCATTTTATTCTTTACATTAACTTTTTTTAATTTAAATTTATATACCTGCATAATTGTTAGTTATTGGTTTCATATTGATTTTGCTCAGCAGTAAAGGACCATGTCTGTTTTGTTCATCATTGTAGATACAATGCCTATTAGGTGTTCAATAAACATTTCTTGGATAACTGAGTAAAAGAAGTAAAAGTGAAATCTTAGAGTTCTGCCTCTTTCATATTCCTTTCCCACCATGGACACCAGTTTTAGATAACATGAGATGTTCAGCCACAGCAGAGTTTGTTTCATTTGTTCAGATGATATTGTTCCCTGCTGGTCACGGTTTAGGTGTAGATTTATAACA
Organism: Myotis daubentonii; assembly: GCF_963259705.1. Classification (NCBI taxonomy): domain Eukaryota; kingdom Metazoa; phylum Chordata; class Mammalia; order Chiroptera; family Vespertilionidae; genus Myotis; species Myotis daubentonii. Next base: position 127,749,476 of record NC_081842.1, read on the forward strand.
TGAGTAGTGAGTGTAGTCCTTAGCATACTGACTGAGCAAGCATCTTAGCGATTTCTTGAGAGAAGTGATAAGTATTTTGGATACATTTTCTCCTGTGTTAGGATTTATTCTAGAATTTTGCATTACATTAAAATAAGATTTATTGGCACTATTTCTCTAATTTGACATGGTGAGCCTCTGGTAGTGAACATTTTATTTTATGTTTTGGATAAATAACCCTGGAAGCATGGAAATGATTCTCTTTTTAGCAGGTTATTATGCTTAGCTACCAGGCATGTTATTTAAAATTGCATTTAGAATCTTTGTTTTCTTTCTAAAAGAGTAATCTCAGGAGAGTCCATATGAATTATTGACACAAGTTATTGACTTATAGTGGGGATGCTCTTAAATAAAATTTTTTAGTTTCAACAGTTTATAATCTTAGATTGTTGGAAATAGTTTTACTGTTTTTAGGGAGATTTATTGTGCATCTTTGAAGTGACTGTAAATGTTGTATGTATGTGATAGTAAGGAAGAAAACTTGACTTGGACTTTGTCAATTTGGTTACATTTCACAGCTGTCTCATAGCTTTTGTATATCATTTTAAGTAAGTCATTTAACATTTGGGTGATCATATAATTTGTTTCCTAACTCAGGACACTTTGAGGTCACTGTAAGTGGGTGCTGTTAAATAATTTTCTGGGACAACAGGCATACCTGAACTGTCTTGGGGAAACCAAAATGTATGGTCATCCTTTTTGATACAGTAGTTTGAGATGGCAGTGTTATCTATATACCCTTGTGTTTTAAGATCTTCAGAAATTAGGGAGGCCTTCCTCTCATGATAAGGCCATCGATTGTTTTGTTTATAAAGAGAAAGAGCCATGACTGGTTTGGCTCAGTGGATTGAGCGTTGGCCTGTGGGCTGAAAGGTCCCAGGTTCGATTCCGATCAAGGGCATGTACCTTGGTTGCGGGCACATCTCCAGGAGGAGGTGTGCAGGAGGCAGCTGATCGATGTTTCTCTCTCATCGATGTTTCTAATTCTCTATCCCTCTCCCTTCCTCTCTGTAAAAAATCAATAAAATACATTTAAAAAAATAAAGAGAAAGATACTGTAAGAACCAAGAGCCTGGGGCTCATCAAAGACTCAACTTCCCTTTTATTCCCTAAAGGATCCTTGTATCCTTACAGCCCTCTGCCCAGAGGTTGGATTCTTTAATAGTCTGGATCGCTCTGGATCCCCAAACTGCTATGGCTTCATCTGCAATAGCAGATTGGGGGTGTGGGTGTGGGTTAGGGTTAAGGTGCAACAAAAGGGTTTTTTGTACTTTAGGGTTGAATCTCTGTGTATGACTAGTTGGCTGTTTTTAAGGTGTGGGAGGAAGGGGGGAAGGGTTCTTTTATTTTCATTTAATAGAGAAACTGTGGACTCATGGTTATGTTTAATCACAATCTTATTTTGTATTATTTGGGCTTCTAAAAGAAAGCTTCTGAATACTAACAAGAACATAAAACAATCAGGCCTTTCAGAGAAGAGATTTGCAGACTTTTCGGTTAGTCTTCCCTGTTGCAGCTCTGCAGCCTGTATTTGGGAAGGGGCTGTAGCCCTGCTTACCTGGGTTAAGACAGTAATAATCTAGTAACTCAGTCTGCCCCCATGAGAAGGAAAAATTATCACATATCAGTGTTATGTGGTCTAGATTTTCTTAAGGGTCACAGACACTGCAGAGAGTTCTCTTCCCTTCCAAATATTTCCTAATTCATTCCTAGGCATTGCAAAGACATCTAATATACTTGCTTACTTGGTTCTCATACTAATGGAATGAAATAGGCATTGTTACTCAAATTTTACAAAAAAGAAAACGAAACAAAATCCTGAGGATTAGAGAATTTAAGTAAGTGGCCTCAGTTCACATGGCAGATTAGATACTTGAAGTGAGGACTGTTTGTTTCCAAAATGTTTGTATTTTCCAGATTATATGATGCCACATTTGATCTGGTGGTATGAAACCTGAAGGTAGCCTGGAGAAATTAAATAATTTACATTGAATTTCTTATTTTCAGTAATTAGCATCATCCTACAATATACTCTGTTTTACCCTTGGGTAAGCATTCATTTTCAAGCCGTAAATGTCCAAGGGTTAGGTTACTTTGCATTCTGTTGGCTTCTGTGTTTGAAAAAATGTAATTAGTGTGTAGATGCTTAAATAAATATGATTAGAGTGAATGAACATTACTATGCATAAAAAACATATTCAATGAATATTTACTACTTAATCAGTAATTTGGTAAAACTTGTGCTTTGGCTTTATATTTTGTTAGAATCTCTCCAAACCCTTTTCAGCTGCACTATCAGTTTCCCTTCCCCCCCTAGAACTGCTGTAGTGCAGGTTCTGAAATTGAAGGATGAGGAATAAAAATTTTCAAAGATTCATGGTCCTGTCAGCACAATCAGAGCAGTGGTTTCCAGTTTGTGTGCTAGACAACTGTAAGAGCCACAGGAAGAAAAGGTTTATGAATTCCTATGTTTCTGTCATATGCTTGTCCTATTTTTTGAACATATGCAGGTAGATTTGGAAAAATGGGCAGTGATAAAAAGCTGCTGTGACTCACTAATGCTTTAAGTAAGTTTTAATTGTACAGCAGACATTAAAACTAAATGTCTGATTTTGTAGAGATTTGATAATTTTTCAAAGTTAGATTTATTCTCAGACTAAAATAGGCTGGGAACTCCTGGTTTGGTCATAATAGTGCCATGATATTTTGGCCATTTTATCCATTATGTTTCCATGTCTTCTGTGGCTGCAGAACACATTCGCACCCCCTGCATGTGGCAGAAGCATGTCCTCATCCCTCAGTAGATATACTTTCTCATGGGTCAGGTCATCCTTAGCTCCCACCCCTCTTTGTAAATACAATCAGTCAAGTCCACCTATTTTACTGTTAATCTGCCTCTGATTTTGTCTGTGTGCTGAACAATAAATTATTAGCAGATAGATGCTGACATAATTATTAGATTGATTGTGCTTTACATAGAATTCAATAAATATTTGCCAAGTGACTGGTCAACAGTTGGATGGAATATCCTACTAGTGTAGTTTCATGATTTACTAATGTCCCTTGATTTTCTTATTTTTCCCCCTAAAAATTGGATTTCTTTCATGATGCAGGATTCTTGTATTTGAGGCTAAGTGATGTGAATTTTAAAATGTGTGTGGCTCTGTTCTGATAGCTCAATTGTTTCCTTCGATCCTGGTTCAAAGCTCATTATCTCCTATGTGCACTGAAGGAACTATTCTTTTAGTACTTATTTTGTGCTAGATTCAGGGCGAGTTGCTTTATGTGTTTCCTTATTTAATACTTAAAACAATCATATAGAATGAGGAAACATAAATAAATAGTACATGGCCAGCTGAGATTTGGAGTTCAACACATTTTATTAACTAAAAAAAACCTCCTTCATGTTCTCAATTTTAAGTATTTCTCTTACTTTGCCCTACCTACCTTTCAGCTTTCCCTTTGATACCGCTACTCCACAGTCCTTTGGGACCCTACCAGGAACTTAGAATCTATTGAGCTATTCACTTTTTACTGTGCTGTATTCCTCTCATTATATCAGGGGTCCTCAAACTTCTTAAACAGGGGGCCAGTTCACTGTCCCTCAGACCGTTGGAGGGCCGGACTATAGTTTAAAAAAAAACTATGAACAAATTCCTATGCACACCGCACATATCTTATTTTGAAGTAAAAAAAGCAAAACGGGAACAAATACAATATTTGCATTTGCATGTGGCCCGCGGGCCGTAGTTTGAGGACCCCTGCATTATATCTTTACTTTCTTCCTTACTCAGCCTAGATTTTGTGTTATTCTAATTGGTCTGCTTCAGACTAGTATAGTTCTTAGTTCTAATTATTTTCTTTCTCTGCTTTGTTGATGTGCTTTTATTAGTAGAATCAATTTACAGTATAAGGAAGAAACATTGCAGATATATGTAGGGTCTTTAGGGTTTTCTATGTAAAGAATCCCGTCTTCTGTAAAAAGTGATAGTTTTGCTTCTTCCTTTCCAATTTGGATGCCTTTTATTTCTTTTTCTTGCCTAATTTCTCTGGCTAGGACTTCCAGTACTATGTTGAAAACAGTGGTGAGAGTGGGCATACTTGTCATGTTCCTTATCTTAGAGGAAAGAAAAGCTTTCAGTTTTTCACTGTTAAGTGTGATATTAGCTGAGGACTGTATCATTTAAGGCTGTTATGTTGAAGTAGTTTCCTTCTATACCCCAATGTATTGAGTGTTGTAATAATAAATGGATATTGTATCTTGTCAAATGCTTTTTTTGAATGTATTGATATGATCATATAATTTTTATCCTTTATTTTGTTGATATTATTTTGGTGTGTCACACTGATTGATTTGCTTATGTTAAACCATCCATGTGCCCCTAAAATGAACCCCACTTGATCTTGTTATATTATCTTTTTAAAGTATTGTATTTAATTTACTATAATTTAATTTAGGAGTTTTGCATCTATTCATTAGTGATATGGGTCTGTAATTTTCATTTTTTATATTGTCTTTACCAGGTTTTGGTATCAGTAATTGAAAGGGTGAGGGCTACGCCCTCCATCTTACCCTGGATCCTCCATTTTTGGGCAGCAGCCATTAGCCATGTGCTCAGCAAGGAGCTTCTTCCTGGAAGCCCAAGCCTCTGCTAGCCACACCTAGGATTTCTTTAAACTAACCAATGATAATCAAGGGAAGTGCACACCATAGACACAACCACATCCTGTGTAACAAGATCCAGACTTGCACCTGGCCAATCGGCAGGGCCCACAGTCCTCTCTCCTCCCCTTACTCCACCCCCCCTATAAAACCCCTCTTCCCACAGGGCTCTCTCTCTGCCTCTTGCTGCTGCGTCGGCGAGTGTGGCTGACGGGAGCTCAAGCTAGCTTGAATAAAGACTCTTTGCTTTTGCATCGGACTCGGCGCTCCCTGGTGGATCTTTGGGGGATCTTGTAATCTGGGCATAACATAATGTTGGCTTCATAAAATGCATTAGGAAGTATCAAGTCTTTAATTTTTTGGTAGAGTTTGAGAAAGATTAGCATTAAATCTTTCAGAATGTTTGGTAGAATTTACTAGTAAAGCCATGTGGTCCTGGACTTTCACTCTTTGGGTGGTTTTTGATGACTGTTTCAATTTCCTTGCTGTCCATTGGTCTATTTATATTTTCCAATTCTTCATGATTCAGTCTGTGCCATGCCAGCATGGCCAAGGGTGAACCTGAGGAGGGTAGGTGAATGATCGAAGAAGACAGACAAAGAAAATACAGCTGGGGCTCAGGGTATCTCACGTGCGGAAGCTTTATTTTATAATCAGATCAAAACAAGGGTAGTGGTCAACATGTTTACAATGTTCTTGTGAGTTTCACCTTGTTTTGGCAGCACTTGCTGCACCTCCCGCAGCCCATTAGCTACCTAAGAAGGAACTAGGAAGGGCTATAAGGTTAAGTTTAATTATGCTGAGAGGGCTCTTCCCTCCAAGCTGGGACTTGTTTGTGGCCCTTCCACAGGTCAATTCGAGGCTTGACCCTATAGCAGCTCCCTACACAGTCTAGGAAGGTTATATATTTCTAAGAACTTGTCCATTTTTTCTAGACTATCTAATTTGGTGGCATAAAGCCTTTCATAGTATTCTTGTATAGTCCTTTGTGTTTGTGTGGTGTCTATTGTAACTTCTTTCTTTTCATGTCTGACTTTATTTGGGTCTTTTCTCTTTTTTTTCTTAGTGAGTATAGACAGAGCTTTGTCAATTTTATTTTTTCAAAAAACTAGCTTTATTGTGGCATTAATTTTATAATTACTTTTTGTTCTCTATTTTGTTTAATTCTGCTCTGATTTTTATTATTTTCTTCCATCAGTTGACTTTGGGCTTTATCTTTTTCTAGTTTTTTAAGGTGAAATGCTATGTTGTTTATTTGAGGGTTTTTTTTTTTTTCCATGTAGACTATAATGCTATAAACTTCCCTCTTATTATGTTTTTTGCTGTATATCCCTCCAAACTTTGATATATCGCATTGTTACTCTTATTTGTCTTTATCCATTTTTTTTTTTTTTTTATCCAGAGCATTGTGGTTGGAGAATATGCTCGGTATGGTTTTAGTCTTTTTGTTTTTAATCCTCTCCCAAGGATATGTTTATGGATTTTAGAAAGAGAGGAAGGGAGCAAGAGAAAGAGAGAAACATCCATGTGAGAGAGAAACATTGATTGGTTGCCTACCCTATGAGCCCTCACTGGGAATGAAACCTAAAACATAGGTATATGCCCTGATTGGGAAGCGTACCTGCACCTTTTTGGTGTATGGGATGATGCTCCAACTACTGAACCACCTGGCCAGGTTGTTTCAATCTTCTTAAATTTGTTGTGTCTGCTTTTCCCCCAACATATGATCTATCCTTGAGAATGTTCCATGTGCACTAGAGGAGAATGTATATTATAGTGTTCTGGGATGAAAAGCTCTGTAAATATTGGTCATGTCCCTTTGGTCTAATGTCAGTCAAAGCTGATATTTTTTTTACTAATTTTCTGTTTGTATGCTCTATCTATTGCTGGCAATGGGGTATTTAGATCCCTGCTATAATTATATTTTTGTCAGTTTCTTCTTTCAGTTCTGTTTGCAATTGCTTTATATATTTTGGTTCTTTCAGGTTGGATTCATATATTTTGTACTGTATCTTTTAAAAAAATTGTTTTTATTGATTTTTTAGAGAAAGAGGGAGGGAGAGGGATAGAAAGATGGAAAGATCTATGAGAGAGGAATGTCATCGATTGGCTGCCTCCTGCACGCCCCCTGCTGGGGATCAAGCCTGCAACTTGCACATGTGCCTTGACAAGGAATTGAACCAGCAAACTCTTGGTTCCTGAGTCGATCAGTGCTCAACTGCTAAGCCACACTGGCTGGGCTGTGTTACATCTTCTTGATGTATTTTCCTTTTTATCATTACAAAATGTCCATGTTTGTCTCCTGTTACCTTTTTTACTTTGAAATCTATTTTGTCTGTTATAAGTACAATTATCCCTGCTTTTCCTTGGATGTCATTTGCTTGGAGCATCATTTTCCATCCCTCCACTTTGATTCTGTGTTTGTCTTTGCAGCTGAGATGTGTCTCCCATAGGCGACATGTACTTGGGTTTTAATTTTTGACTCATCCTGCTACTCTGTGCCTTTTAATTGATGAGTTCAGTCCACTTACATTTAGGGTGATTATTTATACACTAGAGGCCTGGTTCACAAAATTGTGCATGGTTGGGGTTCCACCAGCCCACCCCAATGGGGGCCCATTGGGCCAGGCTGTCAGGGAAGCGGCCTCCTGGAGTTGGCCAGCCGGCCCTGCTCCCGATGGGGGTGGAGGGAGCTGATCGGGGGTGGGGTCAGCTGGAGGGGAGGAGCTGTGGGCGGTTGGCTACTGGGTGGAGGGGCCATGGGCGGTTGGCCAGCTGGCCACACCCCCGATCAGGGTGTTGCGGGACGGGCTGGCTGGGGGCGGGCGGCCCGATCAGAGCCCTGATCAGGCTGGTTGGCTGCTTCAGTGCGCGTCATAGCCACTGGTCCTTCTGGTTGTTCCACCTTTCTGGTCACTGGGCTTTTATATATGTAGATGGGGATTTCCTATAGCCATTCTATCCTTTGTTTTCTAATAGCTTTGTGTCTCCATTGTTTCTTTTCCCTTGTATTTCTAACTACTAATTTAGTTTGGTGGTATTCTATGAGTTTTCTCCCCTCCAATTTCTATTTTTTAATGTTATGTGTCTCATTCTAGATTTCTTTTTGTGGTTACCATTAGGTATATACAAAAGCAGTTTTCATATGTGCAGTTTTTTTTCTTTTGAATACATTTCATCTCTATTCACCTGTGCAAGTTCATTTCTTCCCCCTCCCCTTTTATGTTTTTGTTGTCACAAATTATTTCTTTTAATGCTGTGTTCATTTGCATATCGCAGTAGCTATTGTCTTTTTTTCTTTTTCTTTTTTAAATATAGTTTTACTAGAGTGCCTGGTGCATGAATTTATGCACCAGTGGGGTCCCTCGACCTGGCCTGTGGGATCGGGCCAAAAACCAGCTCTTCAATATCCCCAAAAGGGTCCCAGATTGCAAAAGGCCGCAGGTCAGGGTGAGGGACCCCATTGGCGCACCACTGGGGCTGGGGAGGGATGTGGGAGGTTGGCCAGCTGGGGAGGGACCGTGGGAGGGCTCCAGGGCATGTCTGGCTGGTCTTGCTTAGTCCCGATTGGCCGGACCGCAGCAGCAAGCTAACCTACCGGTCGGAGCGTCTGCTTCCTGGTGGTCAGTGCACATCATAGTTGATTTTTCTTTGTTAAATGGCATTTAAATATATAAAATAAATATCAAAAATATAAGTCTTTGTTTTACTATGGTTCCAAATATCAAAAAATTTCTATATGTGACACGGCACCAGAGTTAAGTAAGGGTTTTTCAAAATGCTAACACGCTGAGCTCAAAAGGTTCGCCTTCACTGTCATAGTGACTGGTCGACCAGTCGATTGTCTGCCCCCTGGAGGTCAGTGTATGTCATAGTGAGCAGTTGAGCGGCCTTAGCATATCATTAGCATATTACACTTTGATTGGTTGAGCGGACGACTGAACACTTAGCACAGGGGTCCTCAAACTATGGCCTGCGGGCCACATGCAAATACAAATATTGTATTTGTTCCCGTTTTGATTTTTTACTTAAAAATAAGATATGTGCAGTGTGCATAGGAATTTGTTCATAGTTTTTTTTTTTAAACTATAGTCTGGCCCTCTAACGGTCTGAGGGACAGTGAACTGGCCCCCTGTTTAAAAAGTTTGAGGACCCCTGACTTAGCGTATTAGGCTTTTATTATATACTAGAGGCCCGGTGCACAAAAAATTGTGCACTCGGGGGGGAAAGGGGGGTCCCTCAGCCCGGCCTGTGCCCTCTCGCAGTCTGGGACCCCTTGGGAGATAACGCCCTGCTGGCTTAGGCCTGCTCCCGGGTGGCAGAGGGCAGGCCCAATCCTTAGGTGCAGCCCCTGGTCGGGCTCAGAGAAGGGCCTATTGGGGGGCTGGGGCACCGCCCTCTGTCACACTCAAGGCAGGGTCAATGGGGAGGTTGCGGTGCCAACCCTGTCACGGACAGAGCAGGGCCCATCAGGGGGGTTGGGGCTCTTTTCCCTGTCACGCACAGAGCAGGGTCGATCAGGGGGTTGGGGAGCTCCTCCCTGTCACGCACAGAGCAGGGCCCATCAGGGGGTTGGGGAGCTCCCCCCTGTCATGCACAGAGCAGGACTGATCAGGGCGTTGAGGAGCTCCCCCCTGTCACTCACAGAGTAGGGCCGATAGGGGAGTTGGGGCACCGCACCCTGTCACACACACAGCAGGGCGGATGAGGGGGTTGGGGCACCGCCCTCTATCACCCACAGAGCAGGGCCGATCAGGGGGTTGGGGCGTTGCCACTGTCACACTCAGGGCAGGGCCGATGGGGAGGTTATGGCTCTACCCTGTCACACACAGAGCAAGGCCCGTGGGGGGGAGGTTGGGGCGCCGCACCGTCACACACAGAGCCGCAAGGCGATCAGGGGGTTGGGGAGCTCCCCCCTATCAGACACAGAGCAGGGCTGATCAGGAGGTTAGGGCACCTTCCCCTGTCAAAAACAGAGCAGGGCGATTGGGAGGTTGTGGCCCTGCCCCCTGTCACACACAGAGCTGCAGGGAAATCAGGGGGTTTGGGCGCTGCCCCCTGTCACGCTGATCCCGGTGCTGGGAGGCCTCGTGGCTCCACTGATCCCGGTGCTGGGAGGCATATTACCCTTTTACTATATAGGGTAGAGGCCTGGTGCATGGGTGGGGCTGGCTGGTTTGCCCTGAAGGGTGTCCTGGATCAGGGTGGGGGTCCCCACTGGGGTGCCTGGCCAGCCTGGATGAGGGGATGATGGCTGTTTGCAGCTGGTCACACACCCTTCAGGGTGGGGGTCCCCACTGGGGTGCCTGGCCAGTCTGGGTGAGGGGCTGAGGGCTGTTTTTAGGCTGGCGGGTGACGGAAGCTCCCAACTGCTCCTTTTTTTCTTTTTCTTTTTTTATTCTTGGCAAGCTTTAGCTCTGGCTCCAGCTCTGAGGATTCCGCTGCTGAAAGCAGGTATCTGGTTTGTTTCGGTTCTATAATCAGAACAATGTATAACTCCAGCTCTGAAATCCTGGCTAGCTGAAAGCAGGTTTCTGGGGTTTTCTTTAGCTTCTATATTCATCACAATGTTTCTTAAACTGCAGGCTCAGAGGCCAGCAAGGCAGGCAGGGGAACGTTGGAGTCCTCCATCACTGAAGCAAGCAAGCCTCATGTTAGTTTCAAGCTGCCTGGCTGCCGGCAGCCATCTTGGCTGGCAGTTAATTTGCATATCTCGCTGATTAGCCAATGGGAAGGGTAGCAGTCGTACGCTAATTACCATGTTTCTCTTTTATTAGGATGATTGATTTCAGAGATGAAGGGGGGGGGAGAGAGAAAGAGAGAGAGAGAAACATCAAGAGAGAGAGATGAGAGAGAATCAGTGATCAGCTGTCTCCTACACACCTCACACTGAGGATCAAGCCCATAACCTGGGTATGTGCCCTAACCAGGAATCAAACCGTGACCTCCTGGTTCACAGATCGATGTTCAACCACTGAGCCACGCCAACTGGGCTTTTTTTTTATTTCTTAAAACTTTTACCTCCTTTAATCTTCGTTATATTTAAGTGTTTAATATCTTATTCTGAACAGAGATTGTAATTTCTTGCTTCTTTTGGTTAGTCTACTTACAGTTTTGTGTCCTATTGCCCTATTATTTCATGTAGAAGAGCACTTTTCAGTATTTTTTGTATTGCAGTCTTGTGTTGGTAAATTCCTTCAGCTTCTGTATATCTGGGAAAGCCGTTATTTCTCCTTCATATTTAAAGGATAATTTCTAGATATATATTTCTTGGCTGATGATTTTTATTTTTTAATAATTCAAATATTTGATTCCACACTTTTTTACCTTGTAGTGTTTCCACTGAAAAATTCCATGAGAATCTAATGGGGTTTCCTTTTTAGGTTATCATCTTCTTTTCCCTGTTTGCCTTGATAATTTTTCTTTGTCATTAAGTTTTGATAGTTTTAATACAGTGTGCCATGGAGAAGGCCTTTTGGATTGAGATAACTAGGTGTTTTATTAGCTTACTAGAGGCCCAGTGCATGAATCTTTCCTCCATCTGGTCTGCTCTGGTTACCATTTCATTTATTTAGTCTCTAGCTTCAGAATTTCTCTTTGGTTCTTTTTTTACAGTTGTAATCTTTTCTGAAATACTTATTTGTTGATTTTATTACTGAGCTAATTGAATTCAGTTTGCTTTTCTGAGTTTTCTTGTATCTTGTTTAGTTTTTTGTTTGTTTGTTTTAAGAACTGCAATCTTAAATTCCCTGTCATTTAAATCAGTCATCCATGTCTTTAAGTTTGTTCTCGAGATTTTTAAATTTTCTTTCTGAATTCTCTTGTTACTTTCGTTATTTATTGTGCTTGGTGAATTATTTTTCTGCCTGGGTATTTGTGGTAATGAAGTTTAGCAGGTTGATAATAGAGGTCTTTCTTTTGTTTTCCAGTAGGTGGTGCTGAAGCTCAAGTGTTTATTTTTCTCCTACCTACACTACTGGGGCTTCTGGGATCTCTAGCACCACTCCTCTGGATTGTTGCAGGGGGTGGTTCTTGTGGCCACTGTGTTGCTTATGCCACTTTCCTGTAGGTAGAAGCTGTCAGCAGAGCAACTCCGTTGGAGTTGACCCAGCTTCTTTTACCGGGCTCCTCTATGATAGGTGGGGGAGGGGTAGGCTAGGAGTTCGGGGGAGTGGGCTCATGTGTTTGGGGCTCTGTTCTCTCCTGTGGCGTTAGCCTGGAAAGTTTTTTGTTTTTTTCAGTTCTTTTACTATTGGCAGAGTGATGATTTCTACTGCCGACTGGCCACACGGGGGATTGGGTGGGCAGGTTCCCACATCTGCAGAATCATTTGTCTGGTGCTGGCGGGCTATTGAATGCTGTGACCCTTTGCAGTGCTTCTCTGTCTCTATCTCTGACCCTGGACCCAGCCTCAATATGTGCCAGCCACCAAGGCTCAGTTGCTGTTTCTGCCCTTTCAGTTTGTTCAGTGGAGTTTCCCTGGAGCCCTTCACTGCTGTTGCATCTGCTGGGAGGCAAGAGATGGACTGTTTGTGGCCTTTGTCTTTGTCTTTACTCCATCCTGCCTACCCCACTTGCTCTGATGTGTCCACATTTAGTTGTCTCAATATATGGATCTCTCAGATGTGTTTATGTGTTGAGCTGGGATTTCCTTTGTTGAACTATAGCTGTCCAACTTGTTGTAATTGCATGGGGAGAGACCTGGAGGTCAGCTAACATGGCCATGCTGCTGACATCACTCTCTCTAGTATATTTTCATTGGGTTGTCTGTGAATTTTTGTTCTCTGAGTTTGAGAGTTATTTGCTTTATGAAGAGGAAATATTTCAGAAGCATAATTGATTAGAAACAGAAATCAAAATATAGGCAGAGCAAGGGAAATAAAACTATTTTGTGCTATGTACTTTACCTACATTCCCACTTTCATTTTTTATGAGAACTTTGAGAAAGGTACCTGGAACCCCCAGTGTAGGTGCCCAACAAGCCTGGACTCTGCTGACAAATGGGATGAAACCAAAACTGTACTAGTTGTTTTACATCTCATTCATATTAGTCTTGGTAAAACCCCGACGAGATATAATTAGTACCATTTTTAATCTGGGGAAACAGGCTGAAAGAACTTTCACAAATGGGCTAAGGATACACAGCTAGTTAATGGAGCTGAGATTTGAAGTCTTGTCTGATTGTGAGCTCAAGCTCCTCCCTCTTTCACAAGCCACCTTTCCCTTGTCGTCTAGAGGAGAGACCAGGATTTGAGTTGTGTAAGTAAGCCCAAAGATCATACCTGTCTTCGTCTGAACTTGTTGCGCTTTATTTGTTCTAGGATCATATTAGCCTACTGGTTCTCTACTCTGGCCTTACATTACACACCTGAGAACCTTTTTCCTTACTTATATGTTTATTTTTAAATCCAGATAGGTTTTAATTCTTAATAACAAAATGCTTGTTTAATAAAGAAACTACATATTTAACAGAAAAAAATTTAAAGCTACAAGTTAAAAGCACATTGAGGGACAGTCCTTTTCGTAATGCAATTTAAAGGAATTCACTTTACATATCAATAAAATAAAATTCAAGAAAATTATTTTCAAGTTTTTTTATTATAATTTCTGGAAAACATACAGTTGATTATATTTTTTCATAGAAAAGCAATGTTAAGATATGGGGTTATATTTCTGTACTAGAAGTCAGCAAATAAATCATCAGTCTAACCATCAAAATATGTCATTAAAGCAAAGCAAAACAAAACACCACACATAAAAAAAAACAACCTACTCTAAAAGCCTATACTAATTTAAAATACTATTCCCAGCTCTATTAAATAGGCATAAATATATGGCACATATTAATTACAAAAAGCTTTTTATGTACTATTAAGTGCACATGTAGTTCAAAAATTTAATTGGGGCCCTAACCGGTCTGGCCCAGTGGATAGAGTGTCAGCCTGCGGACTCAGGGGTCCCAGGTTCAATTCCAGTCAAGGGCATATACCTTGGTTGCGGGCGTATCCCCAGTAGGGAGTGTGCAAGAGGCAGCTGATCGATGTTTCTCTCTCATCGATGTTTCTAACTCTCTATCCCTCTCCCTTCCTCTCTGTAAAAAATCAATAAAATATATTAAAAAATATATATAATTGGGGACCTAAAACTAAAATACTGTATTTATGTAATCTTGGCATCTTAGAATTTAGGATGTTGCTAAGGAAATAGATGGCACAAGACTCTTTAAAAAGCTGTCCAGATATTTAAAAACTTTCTTTTGATATATTTTTCTAAAACATGCAGAGGCATTTAGCCACCTCATTGATTCTAGAGTTATTACTTCATAGAAAACATTTTCAAAAGAGTTGACATAGTATATGTCCCCTCTGTCTTCCCTTCTCAATTTACTGAAAGCTATAATTGTGAGGCCTACATCAGACATAAGGTCATTCTACTTAGCATTTATTGATCTTGCTGTTATTAGAGTACCTTCTCACTCATGAGCAAACTATAGAAGAAGTTACCTGGCCACTGGCACAAACTTTCAAAAAAAAAAAAAAAAGGCTGAAAAACAGTTTGCCTTTGTGTTTTGTTTTTTTTTAAATATATTTTATTGATTTTTCACAGAGAGGAAGAGAGAGGGATAGAGAGTTAGAAACATCGATGAGAGAGAAACATCGATCAGCTGCCTCTTGCACACCTCCTACTGGGGATGGGATGTGCCCGCAACCAAGGTACATGCCCTTTACTGGAATCGAACCTGGGACTCTTCAGTCCGCAGGCCGACACTCTATCCACTGAGCCAAACCGGTCAGGGCGCCTTTGTGTTTTGAATTGCCCAAAAGAAATGAGAATAAACTGATACTGGTCATTTACAGACCAGAAAGCACTATATAAAGTCAATCTGAGATGCTATCCTTAAGGGTGCTTTTTCTATAAAGAAATCTGACTCAACTAGATGAAATCACACAATTGTTTTCCTCTCACTTCCCCAAGGTGGTTTTCTCATACATGAGTGTTTGGCAAATGGTGTTAGGTTATCTGGAGGATTGAGGGACACCTTGTTTACCAAAGAGCGAACTTAAAGAAACCTAATTAGGGGAAGCTAGTTACACAAATATTTTGTAGTTTGTCTGGAAAAAAAGTACCATATCCTTCATACTAACATGTCATGATGGATATTTTACAGTAGCAATGAGATCCCAAAGCCTTCTAAACCAGGTTTATGCAGCACCTAAGAATACCTGCTCCAGCTCTTATTGAATCAGTGATAGTTTAGAGATTACTGTGGATTGATTCAGTTGCTAGGGAAGACCTTCTGTTCTTTGGAGCACCCTGTTGAAGTCCTTGCCTCTCTGGGAATAAGCACTCCATAGACAACTGTTCGTGCTGCAGCTGCTGCTTCTGAATTTTTAACTAGCTTTGGGGCAGGGGTCTTTTCCTCCGGACACTGCTAAGATTGCTGCACTAACTCTTTTGTAACTCGTGGCTCTCTGGAGGTGGTGCAGCTCAGAAGCA
Source organism: Myotis daubentonii (assembly GCF_963259705.1). Taxonomy (NCBI): domain Eukaryota; kingdom Metazoa; phylum Chordata; class Mammalia; order Chiroptera; family Vespertilionidae; genus Myotis; species Myotis daubentonii. Next base: position 127,764,675 of record NC_081842.1, read on the forward strand.
TGCCTCTCTACTGCCACCTACAAGGCCTGGGGCTTCCTTTTTAGCTTCCCTCTTTCCAGACATGCTTCTTGCTGGCTTATTCAGTTGCTTGTCCAGTAAAGCTCTTTTCTGTAGGTAACAAGCACGGGACTTTGCAGCTGTCTCAACTCAGGCTTTGTTTAGCATCATGTAAAGTCTGCAATTCTCTGTACTGTTTCTCCTTTACCAGTAAAATGTCCCCTCACTGCCTCCCAACTGCTGCTTCAAATCAGATTCTAGCTTTTCCTTTGCCAAGGGCTGTGTTGTTTTCAGCTCTGAAGTTTGTTTCACATATTGGGAGACTAATTCTTGTCTCGTTTATAGGATCTCACTACTTTTTTGTACATAGTTCCACTGATTTTCAATTAACCTTCTATACTTCTTAGTTTTGTTTGTCAGGTTTGCCAGCATAAAGTTAGTCTCAGCCTAGAGAGATAACTTGTTCACTAACAGCCCGGTTTCTACCACTTTTTATTGGATTTGAGTTTATTTGCTGGTTCAGCTTCATCATTTCCACTGTTGTTTCTATAAGCCCCATTGCTGCCTTTGTTGGCTTCTCTGGCTTCAAAAAATTACTTATAAAATGAAAATACAGTACAAGGGGAGTACTGGAGTCTTCCTTCGTGGCAAGCATTCCTGGTTCCTGGAGTCTGCGGTCAGCCCGAGTCTCCAACATCAGGACCCCTGTGAGCCCCATATCACCTGTGTACTGTCCAGGTGGCCTGTGGGTGTCATTTCAGTCCTGGATGGCGCTCTGGGCCTCAGCAGCACTGCAGTCCTGGATGATACAGCACTGGTGGTCCTGGTGGCTTTGGTTTCCTCTTTGTGGTGCTGAAAGTGAACTGCATGGCCTTTTCCTGCTGCAGGAGCCTAGCTACAGGGCTTCAGGTCACCAGGCTTCCCAGGTCCATTTCCATTACCCTAAGCCAGTGATGGCGAACCTATGACACGTGTGTCAGAGGTGACACGTGAACTCATTTTTTTGGTTGATTTTTGTTAAATGGCATTTATATAAAATATCAAAAATATAAGTCTTTGTTTTACTATGGTTGCAAATATCAGAAAATTTCTGTATGTGACACGGCACCAGAGTTAAGTTAGGGTTTTTCAAAATGCTGACACGCCGAGCTCAAAAGGTTTGCCATCACTGCCCTAAGCTCATCCTCTTGGCCACTGGCAGTCCTGCTCCTCACACTGCCAGATCCCCATCACCATCTTGGGTGGGCTTCCAGGTGGGCTCCTGAGCCAGGTCAGCACAGGGAGATGCTCCAGGATTCCTTCACTCTCCCTTCTCCACTGGGTTAGAACTGGTTGGAGCCTGTTCTACACTCTTTCACAGCTTGCAATGTTGAACGTGGAATGTAGGCATCTCCCTAGTCAAGTGTCTATGGTGATTGGGTGGAAGGGGCAGAGCCATCTGAGGTCATAAATCGGACTTGGCTCCAGTGTGTCTGTTGGCTTTAGAAATATTTTTCTTGAAACAAAAATAATATTCTGAAGTCTCTATGGTGGGCTTGTTTTGTGTGCAGCCATCTCCAGTACTCCGTAGGCTCCTTCCTAACAGCATTAGCTTCATCTTACTCAGGAACAGGTCCCTTCATCACAACTAAAAACCTTTATTTTATATATACATATTTATATATTTTTTAATGATTTCAGAGAGGAAGGGAGAGGAAGAGAGAGATTGAAACATCAGTGATGAGAGAGAATCATTGATTGGCTGCCTCTGCATGCCTCACACTGGGAATCAAGCCTGCAACCCGGGCATATGCCCTGACTGGGAATTGAACCATGACTTCCTGATTTATAGGTCAACACTCAATCACTGAGCCATGCCAGCCAGGCTATACATATATTTTTTTAGAGAGAGAGAGAGAGAAACATTGATCAGCTTCATCTCACATGTACCCTAACTGGGGATCAAACCTACAACCTGGTTTTATGCCCTGACCAGGAATTGAACCCAAGACCCGTTGGTGTACAGGATGATGCACCAATCAACTGAGCCACACTAGGACATACCTAAGAACCTTAAAAACACACACCAATATTCTAGTTTCACTCATATCAAGTCAATCATAAACTCTGGGCATGGGGTCCAGCAATAACATCGTTAAAAAGTCTCAGGGGTTTTGTTAGTGGTGGTGTTAGACCTCGAGTCTTCAGTTCACCTAAAAAATAATTCAGAGCCAAAGATGCTGCTACAAGTTTATTTAGAAAGTCACAGAAGAAGTGAACCAGCTGGGCTGCGTGGACTCAGGAAACAAGTTACAGAAGCAAAAGAAGGACCCTTGGAGCTTAGAAGAAAGCAAGCAAAGGTATTGTGCTTGAGAAGGGAGTTGTGGGTGTGCTCTAGAGCAGTGGTCGGCAAACTTGCAGCTTGGCAAACCGCAGCTCGAGAGTCACATGCGGCTCTTTGGCCCCTTGAGTGTGGCGGTATTTTGTGGAAGACCCACACTCAAGGGGCCAAAGAGCCGCATGTGGCTCGTGAGCTGTGGTTTGCTGACCATGGCGAGAGAGAGAGAGAGAGAGAGAGAGAGAGAGAGAGAGAGAGAGAGAGAGCGAGAGAGAGAGCGCGCGCGCGCGCATGTGCACACTGGGTCCCTTGCCTCAGGGGAGGATCTGAATAGAACATTCATCAGCTTTCCAGGTGTGTCCTTTCAGGGTCATGTCTCTATTAATTGTTTGGCACTGGGGTAGGGGGTCATTAGTCATTGCTTCTGGTTCTGATAGCAATCTGCTATCATTTTGTCTGGTTTTCCTGCTTTTCTGGGCCTGAAACTGAAACACAACTGAGGCCTAGATGTTATCTTTGGTGTGACCAAAACTCTATTTCTGTGGTGAACAGACCCTAGGCTTTGTTCCTAAGATTACTTGATGGGGTCAGAACTTCATTATCCTGAGGGCTTAATGCTTACGGGAGGGTGTTCAGGGTTTGTATGGGAGTCACATGAGGCTATTCTCTGCCCCCCCCACCCCCCCCTTGTCCCTCCTCTAAGGAGGTCTAAATTACTAGCTACATGCTAAGGGAGGGAACGTTACCCTAGGGATAAGGTCCTAGCCTATAATAGTTGCTTTCTCTAGTTTTGGCTATTGCTAGGCACCCAGGCCTTTCTGTCCTGGTGACATTTCATACTGGGCCTATCGTTCCTGCTCTGTTCATTGCCTAACTGCCAACTCTATCAGTTTCAAATGTGCCACCAGGATTGAGGACCATTGTCATCAGGCCCAAATCAGATAGCTGACTAAAATAGCAGAAGGTATCCATTCATGTTTTCTGAGCTTGTTCAGGTGTGTGCTATTATCAGCATTGCTATGGGGAGGCCCTGACTTTAGTTTGATGATGTAAATACCATGAGGAAGAATAATTGTCACCTCACATCTGCATATCCAGATCCTCCATGAACCACTCAGATGATTTTGTGCTAGATGTGTTCATACTTTCCCTTGGTAAGCCACTTTTACAAGGGAGAACCTTCACTTAAGGGAAAATAAGTCCTGTACTTGAACTTTTCCTCTCTTAAGCAGATTTTAGAATTGATCCTACCTATAATCATGAAATATATGACAGTTAATGTTACACCAAGACTTCTTGCTATCCCATTTAACCAGTCTTTTGTGACATATGTGCCTTACTATTTCAAACCCTAACAGCAAATCTATAAAACAAAACCTAGTTTTGCATATACACAGGCCTGCATTTATCTTATCAGAGCTTGTATTAGCAAAACTTTCATGAAAGGTATGAGGATAATTTCAGGAGTCCTGAAAATGGTCAGTATTTCATTTTTCTATTTTTGCAAAATCATGTTTTTATTAAGTAACATTTTGAATAATTCAGTTATTAAGTACAAATTAGATTTTCATATGAAGAAGTATCTATACTTATAATAGGGTAAAATGCAAATTGGTCTGGGATGCCTTCACATAACGACTGAACCGCAGGAGGGTGGGGCAGCAAGCTAAGTGCTTCGGAGAGCTACAAGTGGTGGTGGGCAGGGCAGTCAGCTGAGGCAAGCAGCAGAGAGCTACTCGTGCATGGATTCGTGCACAGGGCCACTAGTTTGTAATAAAAGTGATTTTATGGGACAGTCTAGGTAATTTATAAAATGGTTATCTAAAGGTTCTTATAGCCTCCTCAGGGTTACATGTTAGTTGAAGTCCAGATGATATAAATAATATTTTGGAACATAAAGAAAAAAAATGTATGGGTAGAATGCCAGCTATTTTATGAAATCCAAGGCTGATTTGAACAGCCCTTGACAGTTTTAGAACCAGTTTGAGAACTCTTAGCCTTAGCAGTGGTATGAATTTCTGCACTGTCCAGAGCAGTAGTTTTTGATTATGGCTGCATGTTAGAATCACTGGGAGCTTATGCAACTACTAATGTCAGGGTTCTTTCTCAGCGATCAAATACAATTCTCTGATAGTGGTACCTTGACACAAATATTTTTAATAGCTTCTCAGGTAATTCTAGTGTTCACGATGGAGAACCACTGGCACTATTGCTGCCTCCAAGATCTGTGACTGACTCGGTTTGATTTCTGGTCAGGGCACATGCCTGAGTTGTGGGGCGTGCAGGAGGCAGACAATCAAGTGATTCTCCCTCATCATCGATGGTTATCTCTTCCTCTTCCTTCCTCTCTGAAATAAATAAAAATATATTTAAAAAAAAGATGTGTGACTGATAAAGGCACAGTAATTGCCTTTAGGTAATTTTGGGATCTTGCAAGGCTGGCCTTCTGAAATCTTTTGATGGCAAAGACTTTTCCTTACTCTTTTCTGTTCCCAGCACTCTTCTAAATGCACAAGAAATATTTGCAAATCAGTTTCATTTCTTTTAAAGTAGTATTCCAGAATTCAAGCTGTTCTCTAGATCAGAGTGACTTTATTCCCCTAAATAATCACAGGCCCATGTGTACAAATTTTAAAACAAAGACTCACAAAAAACCAAACAGGCTGTTTTTAGGAGATTTGAAGTGGGGCACGCAGGTCAAATGTAATTGAGTGACTGGCTGGTGGAGCAGAAAAGACTTAAATCGGGAGCAGGAGGTGTTTGTTTGTCCAGGCACTCCCCATGGGATTGGGCCAACCTGGGAAGATCTCTGCCTATCTATCCTGTCTCTATAAATCAGACAGTATAGGAGCAAATACACATTATTCTGATTCCTTCAAATAAAATGTGCCTGTGCTTCTTGAATGCAGGCTCAGTACACTCCTGAGTCAACCTCAATACGGTGTGATAAGGAGAAATTTAAGCCTAATTCATACAGAACCTACTCTGTAGTTAACTTTACTTTTCCATATTCATTGATGAAATGGTGATTGCAGATAAGGATAAATGCACAGGTACTGGGTTTAATTTAATGTTACTTAAAGCTTTTTGCATTTGTAGGCAGGGGCTGGTTCCCAATATCTTTGTCACATTAAATGGTACCTGTCACATTCAGATATTTGACTCTTTGAAAGGCTTAAACTAAAACATTAAATAAAGTGGCAGCTTAGAATTGCGAAATAATTTGCTTTTAAGACTGAATTGACCCAGAGGTTTTAGAATGACTGTACTTTTCAATTACTTTTTTGAGGAAAAGAAAATGGATACTGATTCCAAATTGTGTGTGTGTGTGTGTGTGTGTGTGTGTGTATGTATGTTGTAAATACTATTTTTTTATTTGTAACAACGAAGGACTTCTGTTTTTATTGACTCTTTGTGTGTTGTAATTTATTCAAAATGTGGAAGCATATTGGCGTTTTTCCTTGCTCAGCTTTATTCAAATATTTTTTTCAATAAAATCCCAACATACATTGTCAATTTTCATTCTTGGACCTCTCATTTTAAGATATATTTATCTGCCTAGCTCATTGTGGATATCTCCACATAATAAATGAGGGAAGTATTGAATAGAGTGGGTACTTGTGAGTTGGTATCTTATAACTTGCTCTATTTGGCTTAAAACCTTATTCTTTTAAAATATTTTCTTCTTAAAGTTATAATTTATCAATAATTAATCTAAATTATAACTTCAAATAAAGCCATTGATTGTTGATATTTTTCAACTCTTACAGTATGATCCTGAAACGAGTGAAGTACTGAACTCAGCACCAGAAGGTTAGAGTTCATCAGGGCTCCACCCCAGCCTCTGTGATCTGTGATCAGATTACCTTTTCTACTTAACTCTCTTCAGCCAAAACAGAACCTAAATAATCTATGCTCCCTTTACCCCTAGGGACAGTGTGAAGATTAAGAACATATTCTCATTACTCTGTGTCATAAATTGAATGTTTGTCTCCCCCAATCTCCCTCCCTGGGAAATTCACATGTTTAGATCCTAACCTCCAATGTGATAGTATGCCATGGTCGGCAAACTGCGGCTTGGAGCCACATGCAGCTCCTTGGCCCCTTGAGTGTGGCTCTTTCTAAGCCTTAGGAGTACCCTAATTAAGTTAATAACAATGTACCTATCTATATAGTTTAAGTTTAAAAAATTTGGCTCTCAAAAGAAACTTCAATCGTACTGTTGATATTTGGCTCTGTTGACTAATGAGTTTGCTGACCACTGGATAGGGAAGTGATTAGGTTATGAGGATGGGGCCCTCATGAATAGGATTAGTGTACTCATAAAAGGGACACTGGTAGCTTTCTTCTCCCTTTCACCATGTCAGGACACAATTTGAAAACTGCAGTCTATGAACCAGGAGGCTTTCTCCTCTCTTTCACCATGTGAGGACACAGTGTAAAGACTGCTGTCTGTGAAGCAGGAAGTGGGTTCTCACCTGGCACCAAATCTGACAGCACTTTGATTTTGGACTTTCCGGCCTCCAGAATGTGGACAGTAAATGTTTGTTATTTATAAGCCACCAACTCTATGGTATTTTTTTTATAGCTACTTGAGCTAAGATACTCTGCGTTCATTTTCTGAGAAAAAGAGGGTGTGCACAGAAGGCTTGGTATTATTGCCATCAATGAATGAGGTCTGAAGGAATATAGGCTTTAATTTTTTTTTCTTTTTTAATTTTTGTTTTGTTAAATTCACATGGTATTCTAATACCAGAGGCTTATGCTTTCTTCAAAATATAGTAAAATGAAGCATTTTTATAAGGTAATTTACTAAAAGTGATAGTATTAATGGCATACTTGATTTGAAAGAAGTTTAGTTTAATTAGTGAAATATGTTTGGGCAGAAATGTCTCTATCCAGTGGTTGTTATGATGTGTGGATTTAAAATACATTTCTTAACATTATCTTCCATAACTACTCAACCTCACTGGGCTTTTTTTTTTTTTTCCTCATTAAGACTAAACAACCAAAGCCTGACGTGAGAAGCATAATTTTCACGTTTGACTCTTAATTAACTTGGTATGGGAATGCAGCCTTTTTTCATTACCAAGCATTTCAGCTCTTTCCGGCAGCAGAGGTTCTATTTTTCTCTCTTTGAAAGAGATGGAGCAGGATGGAAATTACATGGTTTGGCTCCCACTAAGGAGAGGAAGGTAGATGATGTCTTCCAGCCACCCTTAGGAGGCTGTGTGTGCACCAGAGGACAGATGTCCTAATGCTAGCTCACTGCCCTCCTTTCTCAGCTCTGTTCAGGGGTTTTGGGGTGTGTCCTTCAGTTGCTTTGTGTGGCTCCTAGAAAGGGAAACTGAGCTGTAATGAACACAACCAGAAACCTGCTATTAGAAAGCAGCTGGTGTGGAAAAGGCTATGTGAAGAAGATGAAAACCCAGTAGAATGCCAAGGTATATATAAATGGGACACATTGCTGGCCAAGGCGTTCAAGAGTTCCTGAGCTGCAGAGGCACTGAGGGAGTTCTGTGTTTGGAGTTTCCCCTCATCCTGTCTTTTGAAGGCTGGGGTGTTTTCAGTCCCTCACCTGTAAGCTGTCTGGGTCAGTAGCTGGGGCAGTGGTGCCCACTGCATGTTCTGGGAAAAGGATTATCTGCCCAGTTTGCTGCCAGCCCAGTCCCTGTATATTGCTGCTGGAAGTCTGTATGACTTGTTTTCTTGGGCAGGAATAATGACAACCTGCCTTCAAATGGAAACTGCTTGACTTGTGATGAAAATGTGTTCATTACCCATGTTAATAGTGGCATGGAAAAACACAGCTAGCTAAAATTTAGTAATTCAGAAACCTCATGTAAGTCCATTTTCCTCTGTTAAGTAGTTACAAAATTAATTGTTCTTTCTATACCTGCCCACACAGAAATTGGTGCTTCAAGAAATGAAATGACCAAAAGGCAGGTAGCTCAGAGGGAGAAGAACTGCCTATAAAAATATATAGACTGTTGTCTAAATTCTTCATGGGAATAGATTTGTGTGTCAGTTAAATGCTTTGCTTGGTATTTCAGGCTTAATGAGACAGCTGCAAAATTCACTAAAATCTATTTCTAGAACATTGTCTAGAAAATGTTTAAAAGTTATGTTTCATGATGGATTTTTAAAATTGTGGTAAAATATACTTATAAAATTTACCATTTTAACCATTTTTAAGTGTATAGTTTAGTGGTATTAGGACATTTACACTGTTGTACTACCATCTTTACTCTCCATTCTCAGAACTTTTTTCTTATCTCAAATTCAGTATCCATTGAGCAGTAACTCTTCATTCTTCACTCCCTCTGGCCATGGTAACCACTATTCTCCTTTCTGTTTTTTTTTTGTTTGTTTGTTTATTTATTTATTTATTTATAAATATGGAACGCTTCACGAATTTGCGTGTCATCCTTGTGCAGGAGCTATGCTAATCTTCTCTGTATCGTTCCAATTTTAGTATATGTGCTGCCAAAGCGAGCACTCTCCTTTCTGTTTATATGAGTTTGATGATGAATGTTTTCATTCCATGAAATTCCATAGTCATTGTTCAAACCAATATATAATACCAATTTCTATGTGTCTACAGGGATCACCTCTTTTAGAAGGACCCCGATGTAACTAAATGCATAATTGCCTTATATTGGGAAGTGGTAGACACTTCTTGTTAAGGATTTGAAACCATCCAATTTAGTCACTGCTCCTAGCCATTACTAACCTTACATGCTCACCCTGAGAAAGATCATCTCTCTCATTTAGAAGAAACCAATAACTCTAGAAAATTACTTTTAAGTGACAGGAGATAAAATTGATTTCTTGAATATGTGTTGTCATGTGCTTGGTATTCCAAACTTCTTAGCACTCTCCACTGATAAAGGCAAAACTAATCAGGAACAGTTACTTAATATTTTTAATACCTCCTAACTTATCAGTATAATATCATTGTTAACACTGGACAAACTGCAAAAATAAGCACATCTAAACTTAAGGATTCAAAATGGCTTTTCAGTCATTTAATGAGTTTTGGAAATTTTGGGAATTTGAAGGGAAGTGTTATCTTCACCAAATGACTTGTTGTTTGTTGCTGTGGGTGCATCACTGTATTCAGAAGACTAAGGAATGGAACAGGAGATGCAGCCCCATGAGAGACTTACATTGGCATAGATGCTTAGAAGGCAGCCACAGAATGGGCATATTAGGGCTTCCCTAAAAGGAACACATAATTTTGCAATCACATCCTCAATGGACATTAGGGAAAATTTCCTGAGATAAGTAAAATAGTGGGTGCTGAAGGCCGCAAAACACTTATAGGTAGGCCCCCCCCCCCCCCCCCCGCCAATAAAAAAGCAAAAAACACACAGCTAAGTTCTAGTCCTTAGGAACATTTCTGTTCAGTAGATCTGTGGGATGTAGTCATGTGGCTGTGGTAACTCATATATATACCTATAATTCTTTGAGCTTCTCGTAGGGAGAGTTCAGATGGATTCATGGACTGTTATTATAGACTTAAACCTCTAGTATGTTTGATCTCGTCCACAGAAACTAAAACTAGTATTTTAAAGTTGTACACTTTAAAATTATCTATATGGGGTCCATATGTAATATTGCTTTTCGCTTACATTATAATAACTTTTACTAATAGATGTAGGTATTCTACTTACATTTAAATGTACAAGGACAGACCTGGCTGGGTGGCTCAATTGGTTGGAGCGTTGTCCTGTACACTATAAGGTTATGGATTTGATTCTGGTCAGGGCACATACCCAGCTTGTGGGTTCAATCCCTGGTTGGGGTGCGCATGGGAGGCAACCAATCAATGTTTCTCTCCACACTGATACTTTTCTCTCTAAAATTAATAAACATATCCTTGGGTGTTGGTTCTGAGGCCTCTTGGGAGGTACTCTGGCGCAGGCCAATGTCAGATGCTGCCTGTGACTGGCCCTGGGCAACCTGTTTAGAGCTATAAAGCAATCCACAGTTTGGGCTGCCTCTTCTGGGCCTGGGTATGCACAAGAAGGATCAGACTGTGCACCAAGGTTTGCTTTTACCAGCACTGGGTCTGGGGGCAGGTCAGCAAAAGTCCTAAGGAACACCGAAATCTACCTCCACTTGCCTTTGCCTGCTGGCTGTTAGGCCGTCATTGAAAGAGCCCCAGCAATACTCCATTTGCAAGATGTAGGTTTTCAGTGAGTCACTAGGTAGGGGCGAGTGGTGTTCAGTAGATCAATACAGGTTCAAACTCAGTGCCAGTGCTGGGTCTGAGGCCATTCAGTAAATGTCCCAGGGTATACCAAATCAACTGCCTCCCACTGGGTGCTTGCACACCTTTGTGGTGGGACGGGGTCTCGGAGTCATCAGGGAAAGGCCAGTGGAGTTTATCAGGCCCAAACAGATCAAGATTTGGCTGTTTAAATGGAAGGCTCTGCACTGTCGACCTTTTGACTTTTATAATTTGTAAGAAAATAAAATCTGAGGTCTCCATTATGAAACATAACATTTCTTATCTCTGGTATTGATATTTAATGATTCGTTTATCATTTTTATTCTTAGAATTACATATTGAATATATTTTTTAACAAATAAGCCTTTCTTATGAATATAATTTGGCAATTTTGCAAATATGTGGTTATTGTACATGTAAAGCCTAATAAGATACATTTCTTTCTTCCAAATAGTGCATGTTCTAGTGGGAGAGACCCATAAGTCAACAAATATAACAAAAAACTAACTTGGATGATCAGTGCTAGATAAGTAAACAGGTGCTGTGATGAGTGCTTTGATAAAACACAGTGCTGTGGGAACAGAATGGAGAGTTATTTAACATGGACAAGTTGAGCCAGAGAAGGTTTTCTCAGGGGGATTGTCAGGATGATTAGGAATTAACCAAGCAAAGAGAATGAGAGCATTTTCTTGGACTGAGGGAGCTATGTTTGCATGGACATGTGCTTCTGCATGGCTGATGTTTTTAGGGAGGTGCTGATGGGGAATCATGAGGTAGGTTAGATATTCAGGAAATAAATTACAAAGATACAAGATTTTAGATGAGTTTTAAGCAGAAAATGACCTTATAAAACTTGAATTTTAGGTCATTTTGACTGTAGTCTGGAGAGCTAGTCAGAGCTAGATGTGTTCATTGGAGAAAGAGAACTGCATTTGTGTTGTATTTTGGAAATCTAGGTGAGAAACGATCAAGCCTGAAGTAGCAGCAGTGGAGGAGATGGAAAGGGAGGCACAAATCCTAGAGATTTGGGATTTAGACAATAGGGCCTGGAAACTGATTGAATTTGAAGAATAAAAGAGGGAGTAGGAAAGGATGCCTTCCAGTTTTCTGGATTGAGTAATTAGGTAGTGGTAGCATCCACCTGTGTAGTGAATGTGTGAGGTAGTATTAGATTTTAGATATGTTGAGTTTAATGTGCCCGAGGTTCACCCAAGTGGAGACAGTAATTGGAAATAATAGAGAAAGACCATGGCATATAATTGGTAATTGAAGTCAATTATATTCACAAGTAGAGGGGACCAAGCAAGGGTATATAGCAGTGGTTCTCAACCTTCCTAATGCCGTGACCCTTTAATACAGTTCCTCATGTTGTGGTGACCCCCAACCACAAAATTTTTGTTGCTACTTCATAAGTGTTATTTTGCTACTGTTATGAATCGTAATGTAAATATTTGATATGCAGGATGTGAAAGGGTCGCTCGACCCCCAAAGGGGTTGCGACCCACAGGTTGAGAACCACTGGTATATAGTAAAGGGAGAAGAGTACAGAGCCAAGGATGGAACTCTGTGGTCACTGACCCATCAGGGATGTTGGAGGATGTGGGTCTTGAAGGAGGCTAAGTAGGAATATTTAGAGAGGTGTGAGGAAGGCCAGACGAGAGGACATAAAAACAGAGGGAAGACAGTTTTGAAGAGAATGTGATTAATAGTATCCAACACTACACAGAGTTTAAGTAAGATAAGTGCTGAAAAGTGGCCAGTGGATTGAGTAAATGGGAGGCCTTTGGTGACACCATTGAAAATAGTTCCAGGGGAGTGGTATAGCAGAACCTAGATTCATTGGTTAGAGTAGTGAAAGGATAAGAAAATGAAGACAAGAAGTGTTTGATGTTTAAGCCTCAGTGACTTCTTGAGAAATATAGAGATGAGGCAATACAGAGGGCGCTGTGGCTGCACGGGGCCTTCAAGAGAGGGAGTGCTTTTTGTTTTAGTAGGATAAATTTGAGCAGTTTTGTATTCTAAAGTGAATGAGTCATAAATTGTTGGCTTAGGCAAGAAGACAGCTCTCTTTTACATTGAAGTAGGATGCCAGTGCAGTTAAGATTAAGTGTGTGCTAGGAGGGGTTGAGGTATGAATTGGAAGGGTTATTATGTGGTCATTTTATATCATTGCATAAAGAATGATAGGTTATTTAAAGCCAAAGTGAACCATGCCATTTTGTGGCGAAGAGAAACTTTGATGATTAAAATTATATCTATATATCTATATATAGATATATAGATATATATACACACACACACACACACACACATAGAAACAGTATTTGTATTGATTTTAAAGAAGGGAAAGGGAAAGAGAGATAGAAACATCAGTGATTAGAGAGACTCACCCATCCGCTGCCTCTTGCTCTTGCATGCCTCCTTCTGGGGATTAAGCCCGCAACCTGGGCATGTGCCCTGACCAGGAATTGAACCACGACCTCCTGATTCATAGGTCAATGCTCAACCACCGATCCACACCAGCTGGACAAAACTTCGGTGATTTTGAAATCTTTAAACCCTAGTGGAGGAGAATCTGTTACTTAATAATATCATAGATATTCACTTTTATTTAAAGAACCTTGGTAGAAGATGAATTAGAAACTTACTGTGTTGTTTTTTCCTTCTACCAGAGGGTTCGCTCAAATTATATTCTTGTCATTGGCATTTTGGAGCTTGAGGACAACAGAACTATTGCAGCATGAATTTTTAGAACCAATTTTGACCACAGTGAAGTTACTGTGAAGGCTGAAGGTCAAGAGTATGATTGATTGGGTGATTAGAATTCCTTTTAAAACAAATTAGAGGTGTTAGGTTTGCCAGTGGCGAAAAGTATTACAAGGAAGTGAATCTCATCAGCATATAAAACTTCTCAGATCATCAAAAAGTGTTTCATATTTAACATATAAATGTGCACGTGCACACACAGGAATGACCTGCATAGGAATTTGTTTGTGACATTTTGCAATGTAGTATCTAGCCTGATTTTTCTGTTAAATAAACATAATATACAGGCACTAGATTGAGTATATATTTGATTTTTAATATACGGACTGGTACCTTAAGTATTGAAAACAGTTATCAATTCAGTTTAATCTACTTTTTATATTTGTTTTTTTATGTGGGGTCTTATAGGGGACTGGATTTTTGATCAGGCATTTGTGTTTGGGATCCCCTATTAGGAGACAGAAGGGACAGGAAGTAAGCAAAGACCAGTGTTTAGGAAGGTAAGGGACAAAGAATGGAGAAGGTTATGTCGTTTGTGTATGTGTGTGGGCAGGGTGTCTGTTGTCTTGGAGAGTAAGGTGAGGTGGTAGTCTCTGGGGAATTAATATTTCTCAGGAACCTAATACATGTCAGACATGCACTTTCATGTACCAGTATATTATATCCTTACAATGATGTTGGCATGGTAGATATAGAAATTATTTGTACTTTCAAAGGAAAAATTGAAAGGAAGTTAAGAAGATGTTAAAAAAGAACTTCTAAAAGTACAAGAAAAATAGTGATGATGATGATTGTTAGAGCTGGACATTATTACTTTAGTGGTACCTCTTATGGTATTTTTATTCTAATTTTTGGGGGGGATGGAAGGTAGAGTATTAGATAGAATCAGAAAAGTTCAAGTTGGTTATCAAGTTGGGTACATCCAAGCTAGTTGAGCTCTGTACTTTTGGGTATGGTTGGAAATTTTTATAAAAGGTTTTCAAAAAATGATCAAAGAAGTAAAATAGTCTTAGTTGTGATAAAACGTGAAAGAGTATTTATGAATGAGCAGGGGGACTTCCTTCAGACCTATATGATAGATTAGCCTGTGAACCCATTTTTGAGGCAAAATTATTAAGAAACCATTTAGCAAATAAAGGCAATAAAATCACTGTTTTAAAAAAATGTGGTAATTACAGCTCAATGTGCGAAGACTCTGCAAAAATTAGGTAGTTTCTTCATCTTTACGCAATTGCAGTGGAATTTCTGTCCCAATGAAGGAGCATTTATACTAGAAGGAAGCCAAGGCTTAGAAGGAACTACAAAGGCAGGAAAATAAGATACTAGCTAATGTTTTGGGAAGGTTACTCTGTGCAGGGCACTCTCTAAATACATAAGAACTATTTAACCCTTACAACAACTCTACGAGGTAGGGACTATTATTATTTATTTTTATTTTGTAAAGTGTACAAGGCATAAAAGTTACTTTCTTAAACATATTTATGTGTGTAATGCAGTGGCATTAACTATATTTACTTTGTTTTGTAAAGTATCACTACCATTCATTTAAAAACGTTTTAATTTCCCCCACTAAAACTTTGTGTTCATTAAACACTAACTCCCCATTCCTTCCTCCTCCAGCCCTTGGCAACCACCATTCTATTTTGTGTCTGTATGAATTTGACTACTTTAAGTACCTCATATGAATGGAATCATACAGTGTTTGTCCTTCTGAGACTGGCTTATTTCACTGCAATAATGTCCTTAAGATTCATCCATGTTGTAGTACCTGTCAAAATTTCCGACCTTTTTAAGAATGAATAATATTCCATTGTATGCATATACCACAATTTATTCATTTATATGTCAATGGGCACTGGTTGTGTTTCCCTTTTGGCAATTGGAAATACATATGTTGCTATGCACTTTCATGTATATTACATCCTTACAATATGCTATATAAATATGGTTGAGTTCCTGATTTCAATTCTTTTGGGTATATGTAGTATATGCTAATTCTATGTTTAATATTTTTAGGAACTGCCATACTGTTTTCTACAGTGGCTGCACCATTTTACATTTCCATCAGCAGTGCACCAGGATTCCAATTTCTCCAGGTAGAGGGTAGTTACTACTCTTATTCAATATTACAGAGAAGGAAAAGAGGTTCAGAGAAGTTAAATGAGCTCACATAACTACCATGTGCAGATATGAATTTGAACCCTACAGTCTGACTCTAGAACAGCCGTGGGCAAACTATGGCCCGCGGGCCGGATCCAGCCTGCTTGAAATGAATAAAACTAAAAAAAAAAAAGACCGTACCCTTTTATGTAATGATGTTTACTTTGAATTTATATTAGTTCACACAAACACTCCATTCATGCTTTTGTTCCGGCCCTCCGGTCCAGTTTAAGAACCCATTGTGGCCCTCGGTCAAAAAGTTTGCCCACCCCTGCTCTAGAACCTTTGATATACAGGTGTTAAGATGAAGCATAGGGACACTATGCCTAATACAGTGTTGGAACTTGGATTCAAATCCAGGCAGCCTGCCTTCAGAGTTCATGTAGTCAAGCACTCTTAGATTTAATAATTGGTCTTCCTTTCTGTTTTTTTGTTTTGTTTGTTAAAAGTGCTCTTGAAAAAAAATGCCATATTTTGTAGAAAAATATTAATTTTGTTTTTTTTGTTGCTTTTCTAAATTTATGTTTTAAACTCTTCTGTTACTTAAAATGTATTTAAAATCCGTGCAATTTATTTGATTTTTTTAAAAATTTAAATTTCTTGGATAAATTTTGCTTTTAAATGTTTTGAATAAATCCACATTGATTCTCGTGTAGTTTATAATACATTTGCTACCTACCCCTGCCAGAGTTTCAAATAAAAGCAAGCAAAACTATCTATAGCTGGATTTAAATTGAGGGTTTTCAATGGTAAACATTGAGGACTTTAAAAAAAAAATTCAATAAAGTAAATTTACCAGCTTTATCAACAGAGGAGCAATAGCTAGGAAATGTACCTATTCCTTTAATCCCTGTGTGTATTTTGCTAAAAGGGTATGTATTCTCTGTCAAGGACTGGGCATCAGGTGGCTTTGTGGCATTCTGAAAATAGTGCTATCTCTGGGCAATGCTGGTTCGGCTGGGCCCATGTGTCAGTTCATGTTGCAGTTTGTCTCTAGCGCTTCTTACATTTTTCCAGGGAGGTGCCACTGAAAATACAGATTGAGGGGCCTCCTTGAGCCCGCTCATCTGAGCAGGCCATGTGGGTCAGCGACCTCTTCTAAGCTGCATTTTAAGAGGGGGTTCTGGGTGTTCATGCGCCCTAGCTCCTTTCCCAGTGTTGAGGAGAATAGCTCATATAGCACACTATCATAGCTGGATGTTAGTTATAGACAAAGACTCCTGATCCTAGCATTTCAAGGGCCCACAATTATGCTAAGAAGAACTCTGATCTGCAAAGTATCTTGAGAATAATCTCTAATTTAGTGGTTTCCAACCTTGGATGTACACTGAAATCTCCCTGGGGAGCTTGAAAAAGGAATGGAATGGAGGCCCACCTCCAGAGATTCTGGTGTAACTGATGGTATGTGCCCTGGATATTGGGATTTTTTAAAAGCTTCACAGATAATTCTGATGTTCATGGTGTCAAGGTATAGGATCATTGCTCCAAATTCTCTTGAGTGCCTTGTTATTTGGGCTCTTGAGATTTTTGCCACTACAAAGATACAGAAATGTCTGTTCTCAGCATGTCCTTATTAGTGGGATTGCTGGAATATATTCCTCAAATACCAAGGGAATTTCTCCTATTTTGTTTATTTGTGGTATAAAATTATTTTCATATCCTTATGGAATATGCCTAAATACTCATGTAATTTAGTGCTGGTTGCTGTAGAGCACAGAGCTCATTTACTTCGTAGAGCCTTGAATTTAGAGATAGAGGAAAGACAACTATTTGCTCCTAGGTTTCAATGAAAACTCCAGGTCACTCTCTGATTCTAACGGTAGTTTCATTTTATAGACTGGAGACTGATGATGTTTGAGCTACAATTTCTGTAGTTCCTGAAGGCTTCTTGCTTATACCCTCACCACCTCTAGCACTTGCCCTTTTATGCATTTAAATACTTGGCCATATCATTGCTCCAGGAAATCTGGCTGTATCTTTGAGTAAACCATAGTCAATGTGAGGATTCTTTGGTAGAGGAATGATTTGTCTTAGTCTCTCCTGGGCCCTGGGAGTTTGTTTAAAAAGACAGTAATGGGTCTGGCATTGTCCTCCCTGTGTTGGACTGTGGCTTTAAGATTATTTGGTGTAAAGTTCATCATAGTTTAGAGATGAGATTTGGAGTTTAGGGAAACAAATATTCTTGCTTTGATTTTGTTTTTAAAATGAGTGTTTAGGTATAAAAATTTAAAAACTTTGTCCTTGTTTGTCGTACAGGTTTCCACCGTGATCCTGTTATCTGAAAGTAGGGTTGTTCCATGAAACCTTTCATATGCCAAAATGGTGTAAAGCAAAGAAGCAATTACCATTAATTTATGTGGAAAAGTTTTGAGTATTTTCCAGGTTGGCCACAGAGCTGATACGGCATGTAGGGTTAAGTAGCCCAAGTTTAAATCAGTTTCCATCTGATGATTAATGTTTGTTAGGATTGAACACTCTTTCTGATTTGCATCTTTTATCCCAGAGTCAGCCCAGAAGATGCCAGCCCTGCTCTCACTTTGCCTCCTGTTTCTTAGACACACATGTGTGTAGCAACACCAGACACACTCCTGTCTTCACCAGAAGTGAAAGGTGGTTTCTGCTTTCTTCCCCAGATCTTTATGAGTATTGCATTTCTTGCCACAGACATTTCTCATTGCTACAATGTGAAAATCTGAGCTCATTTATTTTAAATAAGTTATCTTATAGCCCCGTGTGACCCTATATAAATCTCTTAAACAGATAACTAAGCTGACAGCATGTGTGGTGAGCCTGGAGAATTCTCTGCCTCAGGATGCTCGTAAAGGAGGTAATTGACTGGGGTTAGCAGATGGGCACTGCTCATTTTTTGGCAATCATTGACATTGACAAGTATGCGGCACCTCCAGGGGGCTCTTCATGAAGCTGTTCTGTGCCCAGGGTCCCAGCACCCCCATGCAATCTTCCCTGGGTCAGGCGGCTGGCTGTGCTGTCCTCTTGATCCTTATGATCAAAGGCTTGCATTCCATTTTTTTTTTAAGGTTATTTTTTAGTGATACAAGTATCAATACTTTATTACAAAAAGATAAGAAATAGGAAGAGAAAAACACCCCCATTCACTATCCTAAAACAAAGTTATCAGGTTTTAAACTTTTCTCCAATGATTTTTACATAGTTGTACCTGTTGTTTTATATTTGTATTTTCCCTTATTGCTACATAATCTCCATCATTACCATTTTATTTTATTTTTTTATTCATTCAACATTTATTGAGGGCTTGCTATATGAATAAAGCAAAAATTAAGCAAAATAATACTATATGCTTTCTGTATCAAAACAACACTGTCAGTAATAAATATAAAAGACAAAATAAAAGCAAATTGAATTTATTTTGGATGACTGCAGCAAAACACACCGGTAAAAGACTCTTTACTTCTATTTCTGCAGATTCCACCTGGTTTTCAATTATTTCGATACATTGTCTCTTAGCTGGTGGTTCTTCACTTATAACAATTTCTTCAGCAATGTCCGTTGCTGGTACTGTTAATACTTGCTATCCATCTGGCATGGTCACAGTGATGGGCTGGCCTATTCCACTGGTTGGAATGGAGTGCAAATTTCCAAGCTGGATTCCATCCGTTACTATTGTGATGACTTGTTGACCCCCTGAACTAACTACTTGCTGAATTGCACCATCCACTGATTCTGCAGTAACTATTTACTCCGTAGTCACTACTGGAGTTTCTGAAGAATTGGACTAGGGAGCATATGCTTCAGCTAAGGCAGCTAATGTAGCTAATACTGATGTAGAGGAGTTTCCAAACTGAACAGTGGACACACCTGTTTCATCTGTCAGGTTCACCACCCCTCCAGGTCCAATAATAAACGTGTTCCAGCATGTGTCGTCACAGTGTCGGGTTTGTTTTGATTTGATTCTGCATAGCAATCTGTAATATCTCTGCTAAATCTTCATTCCCATTGTCTACTGAAATATCAAATGCAGTTTTACAAAATTTACTCAGCATGTGTATGTACATCAGCACCATATTTGTTTAAAAGCTCCACCACATCTTGATGGTTGTGTTCTGTGGCCCAATGTAGAACTGTCATCTTTAACATGTTTTTAGCACTGACATCAGCACCATGCTAAAGCAAAACCTCTGCTATGCTGGCATGGCTCTCAGAAGCTGACATATGTAAGGGCATTCGGTCCACTTTGGTTCTGGCATCCCTACTTACACCAGCTCGAAGTAGTACTTCTGTGGTGGAATAATGCCCACAGTGTGCTGCCAGGTGAAGTGGAGAAGTTCCCAGCCAGTCTAGTAAAATCCATTTGCCATCAGAATACGAACTTCATCATCTTGATCTGCTCGTGCAGCTTCTAAAAGCTTCTTTCCCAAATCTACCAGGATATCTGGAAAAGCTTTGGGAGCGGCAGGGGAGCAGTGGGAAGGGAGCTGATTCAAGGCGCTCCATACTGGCCAGGCTGACACGGCCCAGCTACACACACAACGCTTCAGCTGCACAGGGCGCTATTTTCCAAAAATGCCACGTCTGGTCGGCATCCAAAATCCCCACGGAAAAGTCCCCCGTGTGCGTGTGCAAGTGGTCCGCCTCCCAGCAGCCCCCATCATTACCATTTTAATGGTTGTATAACATTCTGTTGTGATGCCATCCTATTATTTATCTCTATTGTTGACATGTACATTGCTACCAACTTTTCACAATTATCCTATCTAATAAAAGAGAAACATGGTAATTAGTGTACGACCGCTACCCTTCCCTTTGGCTAATCAGGGAGATATGCAAATTAACTGCCAGCCAAGATGGTGGCCGGCAGCCAGGCAGCTGGAAGCCAACATGAGGCTTGCTTGCTTCAGTGACGGAGGACTCCAACATTCCCCGCCTGCCTTGCCGGCCTCTGAGCTTGCAGTTTGAAACATTGTAACAAATATAGAAGCTAAACAAAACCCCAGAAACCTGCTTTCAGCTGGCCGGGATCTCAGAGCTGGAGTTACACATTGTTTCGATTATAGAACACAAACAAACCAGATACCTGCTTTCAGTAGCAGAGGCCTCAGAGCTGGAGCCAGAGCTAAAGCTGGCCCAGAATAAAAAAAGAAAAAGAAAAAAAGGAGCAGTTGGGAGCTTCAGTCACCCACCCGCCTGAAAACACCCCTCAGCCCCTCACCCAGACTGGCCAGGCACCCCAGTGGGGAACCCCAGCTGCAAACAGCCATCATCCCCTCATCCAGGCTGGCCAGGCACCCCAGTGGGGACCCCCACCCTGAAGGGTGTGTGACCAGCTGCAAACAGCCATCATCCCCTCACCCAGGCTGGCCAGGCACCCCAGTGGGGACCCCCACCCTGATCCACGACACCCTTCAGGGCAAACCAGCCGGCCCCACCCATGCACCAGGCCTCTATCCTATATAGTAAAAGGGTAATATGCCTCCCAGCACCGGGATCAGCAGAGCCGAGAGGCCTCCCGGCACCGGGATCAGCGTGACGGGGGCAGCGCCCAAACCCCCTAATCGTCCTGCGGCTCTGTGTGTGACAGGGGGCGGGGCCACAACCTCCCTATCAGCCCTGCTCTGTTCGTGACAGGGGAAGGCGCCCCAACCTCCTGATCAGCCCTGCTCTGTGCCTGATACGGGGGAGCTCCCCAACCCCCTGATCGCCCTGCGGCTCTGTGTGTGACAGGGTGCGGCACCCCAACCCCCTGATGGGCCCTGCTCTGTGTGTGACAGGGTGCGGCGCCCCAACCCCTCCCCCATGGGCCCTGCTCTGTGTGTGACAGGGTAGAGCCATAACCTCCCCATCGGCCATGCCCTGAGTGTGAGAGTTGTGGCTCCCCAACCCCCTGATCGGTCCTGCTCTGTGGGTGATAGAGCGTGGCACCCCAACCCCCTGATCTGCCCTGCTGTGTGTGTGACAGGGTGCGGTGCCCCAACTCCCCCATCGGCCCTACTCTGTGAGTGACGGGGGGGGGGGAAGCTCCTCAACCCCCTGATGGGCCCTGCTCTGTGTGTGACAGGGTGCAGCGCCCCTCCCCCCCACGGGCCCTGCTCTGTGTGTGACGGAGTAGAGCCATAACCACCCCATCGGCCCTGCCCTGAGTGTGAGAGTGGCGGTGCCCCAACCCCCTGATCCGCCCTGCTCTGTGCATAACAGGGGGCAGCGCCCCAACCCCCTGATTGGCCCTGCTCTGTGGGTTACGGGGTGGTGCCACAACCTCCCCATCGACCCTGCCTTGTGTGTGACAGGGGGCGGTGCCCCAACCCCCCAATCGGCCCTACCCTGAGCGTGACTAAGGGTGGCATTGCAACCTCTGGATCCGCCCTGCTCTGTGCATGACAGGGGGCGGCGCCCCAACTCCCCAGTCGGCCCTGCTCTGATCTTGACCAGGGGCTGCACCTAGGGATTGGGCCTGCCCTCTGCCACCCAGGAGCGGGCCTTAGCCAGCAGGTCGTTATCTCCGGAGGGGTCCCAGAGTGCGAGAGGGCACAGGCTGGGCTGAGGACCCCCCCCTCCCCCCGAGTGCACAAATTTTTGTGCATCGGGCCTCTAGTAAATAATATTGGGAAGCATTTCTTTGTGCACGTAGCTATTTCCATATACTGAATTAGTTTCTTTCTTTCTTTTTTTTTTAAATATATTTTATTGAGTCTTTACAGAGAAGAAGGGAGAGAGATAGAGAGTTAGAAACATTGATGGGAGAGAAACATCGATCAGCTGCCTCCTGCACACCTCCCACCGGGGATGTGCCCGCAACCCAGGCACATGCCCTTGACCGGAACCGAACCTGGGACCCCTCAGTCCGCAGGCCGACGCTCTATCCACTGAGCCAAACCGGTTTCGGCTGAATTAGTTTCTTATGATAGAATCCCAGGTGTGTCATTACCAGGTCAAAGAGTATGAAAAATTTTATGGCTTTTAAAACATTGCCAGATTGCTTTCCAGAGAAGTGAAACCAATTTATAATGCTCTCATTAAGTAAGTCATTGTTTTGCAGATGGCCAGCTAGGGTTAGGGATGCAGCCTCTCACAGTAAGAGGGTCCAGAAGTGGTGTATGTGTGTTTGCAAATTCGCTTGTTCATATGTGTATTGATTTAAACCTCAATGATACTCTGCATTATTTTTGCTAATAGGAATATACAATGCCAATATAATAGTCATCCATTTCAGTGTTTCATATAGCAGTGTGATAGAAATGAAATAAAACAAGTTATATATATATATATATATATATATATATACTATTTCCCTGGAATTTGAAATTTTTAAAAGTTTGCAAACATGAATTTATGAGAGCATTCAGCCATTGTGACCTAGTTCTTAGTGACCTTCTACTTCTCATGAATACCTAATGTTTTGGAGAGGAATGGGGATGGAGGAGGTTGTTAGGATAGGCAGGCTGGAAGCACTGGAAAGAAAACCTGGGCCTCTGCTCAGCATGCCTAACCTCTGCAGCAAAAATAATCTTACCTGCTGAATGGAGTGCTTGTGTCAAGAAGGATTTTGATGTCCCATCTAGGCTCAGTGGTAACAGTACTGATTAATTAGCAATTCTAGATCTTTGCCATTGCAATTTTCCTCAATTTTTTTTATATAGCCCATTGGATTGTAATATGTCAAGTACTTTAAAGTAGGGACTGTACCTTTTATTTATTTATTTATTTATTTATTTATTTATTTATTTATTTATTATTTTAAAATAATTTTTGTACCTGTCTCCTAAAGTGGTTGGCACATTGTTTTGTGTGTTATGTAAATGGTGGTTTTGTGTCTTCTGAATGAAGGAATGAATGAATGAGGAAAAGTCATACTTTATCCTCCTGGTCCCAGGTGTTCTATCAAAGCCCTGTGGGTAAATAATAGGATCCCACAATTCTTGCGCTCCTGTGTAAAACCGAAAGCAGGCTTCACAAGGGTAGAAAAAGAGGAAATTTCACCTGAGAAATTTAGAAGAGGTAATGCCAGAAAAGACTCTTGACTCATATATATTACCTCCCAGATCATCTAATGGAGTGGTTCTCAACCTTCTGGCCGTTTAAATACAGTTCCTCATGTTGTGACCCCCAACCATAAAATTATTTTCGTTGCTACTTCATAACTGTAATTTTGCTACTGTTATGAATCGTAATGTAAATATCTGATATGCAGGATGGTCTTAGGTGACCCCTGTGAAAGGGTCGTTGGACTGCCAAAGGGGTCATGACCCACAGGTTGAGAACCGCTGATCTAATGGGATATTCTTTTTTGACAAATGAAGAAACTGAGCCCATTAAGAGTGTCTTCCCTAAGGTTACACAGGTAGTGGCTGATGATTGGGAACTCAGATCTGGGTCTCTAGGTTACTGACCTAGTGTTCTTTCCACTACACTTTGTTGGGAGAATTTGGGGCACTTGTTTTGCTGCTCCCATCCCCCAGGCCCTCAACAGATGTATATATTTGGAGTGTTGTTTTTTAATATATGCCCACATTTTCCCTCTCTTATAGATACATAGAAATGTTTAGAGATTGTGACCTTGATGCAATGGTCAGACTGGAGTCCAGCACAATGAAAGCCTAGACATTTGTACTGAGTGCAAAGAGATCGTGCAGGATCAAGATTCAATTCCATACAAAGTTACAGCTTTGTGTTATCTCCAAGTTTGAATATAAATGTGTGTGTGTGTGTGTGTGTGTGTGTGTGTGTGTGTGTGTGTTTAACTTCAAAGGAAGAATGTTCATTGTTAGCTATGGTATGATTTGAGTGTGTATGTGCCATAATCATAATCCTAGTAAAACTCTCATTATGACCCATATGCACAGAGTAGAGATTTTGCAGGTAGACTTCTTGCTACTCTGTTCGCCACACTTAGTTCACATTAAAATTTCGTTATCTACGATAGCTCCATTTCTGGAGCAGGTCCTCTATCTAAATTCTTTTAAATAGAGGAAGATTAACAATTCTTCCCGATTTTTGTTTCTTAAAAATAACCAGCTTTAAATATCAGTATCCTAAAGAGGACTATTTTGTGGTGGCAAACTCTGCTCCTCCTCATGAATTTACCTACTGTAGATTTGTTTTGGGGTAAAGTTAGTTTAAATAACTTTCCATACATCATAGGGTCTTCTGAATATTTATGGGTTTATGCAGTACACATATATTTATCCACAATCCCCAATTTAGGTACATAAAACTCTTTGACTTTTAATGAGCTTTTTAGATGTGTGCAATATCTGAAACTTGTGGATAATTAGAAACAAGCAAATAACTTGGGACCATCTTTTGGAAGCAATTTAGATTATGAATGAAGCTGTAATCCTTCTGAATGCTCCCTTAATTCAAAAGGATGGCAGTTTCATTCATAGCACTCATTTTCCCCCCAGAAATTAAAGTATAAAAATTTCAGTAAGAATTTCTTCTGGGCTTTACTTACTATTAATCTGTAATAAGTCTCACAGCTTATTTTTGTGTGTGTTTCAGAAGTAGACTGGGGATTGTCTTTATTATCCGAGGACTTACTGCTTGACATTTGAGGACAATATTGCCAGCCTAGAAATACATTAACAGTGATACAGAATATTTGAGTAAGACAGCAGGAAGAACCAAGGGAATATCAAAACTTAAAATTTAGTTCATTTCTATAGCTGCTGGAATGTGCTCATTGAAGAGGGTTTTAAAAAGTAGGGTTATTCCCAGGATGTGCTATAAAGTGTGAGGCTTTTTCTTCTAGGCTGTTATTTCTTAAAGAACCATCTCTTATACCACGGTGCCAACTATTGATTTATCAGTTTTAAGGGGTCTAACCTGGACTCGAATAAAAATTTGAGTGCCTGACATGTGCAAGTGCTGTAAGTGTTGGAGATCAGTGTTGAACAAGGAAGACACAGCCCTTTTTAAGGAGCTTCTGCCTGGTGCTTCCTGTTAGGGATGGGTGGATCACCAAGGAGGACATGTCCCTGCTGCCAGAGAACTTGGTGTTTAAATGGGGCTACCATTAGGTCAGTAGGCAGACCTTGTATTCATTGGCATATTAGGGGAAGTACAAGTTGCCAGAGAGTGCCATAGGCATGGCCTCTAACCCAGATTTGGGGATTCAGGGTGGGAAAGTGTGTGTGTGTGTGTGTGTGTGTGTGTGTGTGTGTGTATAAGGTATTGAGAGTGCAAAGCAGATTTATCAGCAAAATACAAACTAAGAACCCCCTAAAACGATCCTCAGCATTACCTATATGGATAATGGATTATTAAAGGGTCACCTAAATCCCATGTTGGGAGTTCATCCTCCTCTTGTCTGGGAACTATAATGCTAGACAAATCCCTTGGCTGGAATATGCCACAAAGTCCTTCATCCAGGTCCCAGATTGCCTGTTTGCTGAGCAGTGTGAGCAGGATTTGACATTTTTAGCTGTGCTAAAAAGAGATTGCCATCAGCTAGTGCTGGTTACCCAGTTACTTCCTAAATTATTGGTAGTACTATAGTTTGCTTTTTGTGACTAACTGGTATGAGTGTGCCAGGGCATTGGGAATTATAAAGCTTCTCAGATTTCAAGGTGTAACAAAATTTGGGAACCTCGAATAAATTTATGAAGATGTTATAATTATGCTGAGGCATATGGATTTTATCCATAGAAACATTTTTGGTATTGGGGAGCCACTGAACTATTTTTAACAGTAGAGTGACTTGATTAGATTTGTAAATTTGGAAGATCTTGCTGGTTGTTTGGGAGGAAATGGATTGGGAGGCTAAGATTGGAGGCAGTGAAACAGTTAAGGGGCCTCCCTAGATAAAGGTGGCCTGATGGAAGGAAGGAGTTGGCAATGAAAAGAGGTAGATGTGTGGTAGGCAGTTAGACATGAGCAGGGCAAGGACTATAGGCCAATTGCAGAAGTTCACCAGTGCAGAATGTTCAGATACCTAGCAATGGAAAGAACTGGTAGAGCAAGTATTAGATATAAGTATTTTTAATCAAAACTTCACCTGCAAGACCCCCTCTGCATCCTAGAATGCCTCCAGTCACAGGTCAGATTCTCCTGACCATTTCTCCTCTGTCATGTGGTTAAGCCATGTGGTAGACCGCCCCCCCTGCCGCACCCCCACTTTAGAGGAGACCAAGGGGGCTGGAGGAAAGCCCCATCTAATTTCCATACAAGGACAGAAGACAACTGGCAGATTCCAATAGGTCAGTTTGAAGAAGAAAATAGTTACACCTTCTGCCACCTGCAAGGTGTTAAAAGGAGCCCTAGCCCATTTTTCAGGGCAGCTCTTTGAGCCACCAGCTCCAAATTTCTCTTTGGTGTACTCTCTGTTCAAGTGTGCTTTCTCTTTGCTTGCTTGATAAATCTTCTCTAGTGAGTTTGAGTCTTGGCTCTGAATTTTTTTCTTATCCAGAACTCAAGTACTGAGGTTGTGAGACCCAGGTCTGGTCTGACCCAACTGGTCAGATACCTGGTGCAGTTCCTGCCGCCTACAACATATGGATCCCTGAGATACTGACGGGATGGATTTAAAAGAACTTGTAAAGGATGCAGTGGGTTGGAGGACAGTGACCAGCTAGACTGGGTGAATGGGATCAGGGAGAGGAGGTATCACATGGGGGAAAGGTGGGTTGTTTCTGGTTTTCAGCAGGGATCACCAGCTCTGATGGTTTTTCCTTCCAAAAAGCCTGATTTCTCCTCAGATAGAGTTTGTATCTTGTTCTTCCTCAGTTTGATTGGCTGTTTTTTCTCTAAGGATTAATCATCTTATATATTTCATTCTCATAAGAGATCTACTGAAGGGGGATTCTCCCCAGACTTGTGCTCCATGAAAGTCCTGGCAGCATCTAAAGAGCTTCACCTCTCTTTTGTCAAGAAGAATGGCTAGTTGGGGAAATATAGTTTTCATATAATTGAATTGAGAATTTATATGACTTTTATATGAAATTTCTGTGGAGAAATTGTGAGGCATATTTTATATAGCAATCTGGAGTTTTTTGAGAAAGAAATACGATCTATATAACAACAGTTAAGTTGTGCTCTATTTTAAGAAAATCCAATATATAACAATTTTAAATGAAAAGCAGGTAAATTTGGGATGGAGGTAATTGGATGATGATTTTGCTAATGAATTCTTGGCTTTGTGAAAAGATGTACTTTAGGAATCTTTTGTAATACAAGGTTTCTATGTTTATTTAAATGACTTGGCTTTCAGGAATGATATTTTTGAAATAAGGAACACTCTACCTGGGTATTATATAATCTTGGACAAGCATTAGTAATGATTAAGACCCCTCAGGTAATGCTAGTAAGACAAGTAGAGTCTTTTACATATGTGCTGTCTGACCATTCCCCATTACTGGAGGTTTTTTAGAAGTTGTCCCATCTGTTTCCTTGCATGCTGTGCCTGCATGATGAAATCAAGCCCTAGTGAAATTTTGGTCTCTTGATATGAATATGGTTCTAGTATGTAATGAAATTCAGTCTAATTTATTTAGGTAAATGAGTAAGTTTTGAAGCCCAAAATCATAGAGGTAGATTGGAAGTTCATTTGATGGTGAGATAAAGGAGCAAAGAGAAATTATTAAAATACAAGTTGATAAAGAAAACCAACTCACAATCTGAAAAATAGTCAGACCTTAACATTAAATATTTGCAGGGAAGTATTATCTCGTCCTT
Source organism: Myotis daubentonii (assembly GCF_963259705.1). Classification (NCBI taxonomy): domain Eukaryota; kingdom Metazoa; phylum Chordata; class Mammalia; order Chiroptera; family Vespertilionidae; genus Myotis; species Myotis daubentonii. Next base: position 127,792,796 of record NC_081842.1, read on the forward strand.
ATCTTTCAAAGAAAGAATAATGTAGCAGCAATAAAACATGTATTTCCCAAAGCATCGGTATCTACTGTTGGCAGTATATTATTTTGAAAAGAATTTGTTTTATTTCTAAAGAATAGATTGATTTTTGGAGAAGAGGGGAACAGACGGTACCAGAATGCCTAACACATTTGTGCTAAGCTGGTTATCAGTGCATGTGCAGAGGTAAATGACTATAATAGAAGACCACATAGGAGACTGCTTTATTTAAATAGCGTAGTTTCCCTCCTACCACCTTGCGTGGCGTCAACAAATGAGTTGTGGATAAGAAGTAAAGCAGCATATACTGTTGGTGCTCACTCTGTCTTCTTATTAGGGCCTCATTATGGAGAGGGATGCTGGTGGTTATCCAGATGCTTAATTGGCAGTCTTACCTGACTAATGGAGCCATATTCATGTTGGCTGACATCTGATTTTAGAAATTATAAGAAAAGACCATTGTAATCAAAATAGCTTGAGAGATTTTTAAATATCAGAAGTACAGCTCAAGATTCATCTAGGGTGAGTGGCACTATAGGATGGATTAGCTACTTCTCCAAACACTTGTCTGTGCTGAGTGTTTTTTTCCTGTGTTTAAATAGTACTCTCAGATAGCATGCTATAAACAAAACAGTTTAATTAAACATAGATTTTTGAAGGTTTGAATATTATGAATAAGATTGTAAAACCATCAAAACAATACATTATTTTTGAAAATTTCACAGGCCATCATGTAAAGAGCCTGGAAGTTTACACTCTTGTCTTCACAATAAGAAAATAAGCTCAACAAATTGATAATCAACAATTCTTCATAGATGCATGAGAACTGAGGTTACCAGGTTAATTGCTGTACCTTGAAATGGAGAGAGAAGGGATTCCAAGAATCACAGTTTACCAGAAGCAAAAGTCTAGGAGCAGAATCCCCCTTTCCCTGCCCCAATACATACCACCAGGACTGGTAGGAACAGTTAAATTGTAATAGGTAAGTTGCTGGAAACTTGGTATGCACAAGCTTGAGAGTTAAAAACTCCCAGGGCCCAGTATTGGAGGGCATGGAGAGGCTCTATGCTTTCATGAATCTTACTTTCAGGAGTCCCACCAGAGACTCAGAAAAACACTCTCCTTTTTCTGGCAGTGGGAGGGGGAAAGTAACCATTTAAAAATGTATCCAAAACATTGTTCTCCTTAATAAAAGCCAGCCCTTAAATTAATTTACCAAAGCTTAACAGATTTGGGGTTCATCAGAATCTGACTGACTTGGGATGAGAAATACATAATTCAGCTCCCTTTAGACTTTTGGTCTCACCTAAGGGAGGAAAAGGAAGCCAACACTTGTAAGAGTCACAGGCCAGTGGCCCAGGCTCACTAAAACACCGAGACCTAATCATAGCACAGTAGAGGGCTTCCCCTCCCCTAAACTTTACCACCACATGAGTCAGGCTCCTGGATAATGACACGGGATTACAGCTAAAAGAACTGCAAGGCTCAGACCCTATTAAAAGGAAAGTCAAATGCAACAGGGAAGGCATAAACAAGGATAGTAGAGGAAATTTTAGCTTCTGATATCCACAGCAGACAGCAAACACAGCCTAATTCCTAGCCAAATAAACATAAAACCTCACACTAAAGGCTTACTTACATTCCTTTTACACAGTACATCATGTCTGGCTTTCATAAACAAACATTATAAGGCATGCTAAAAGGCAAAACAATGTCAAGTGACAAATGAAGCATCCGAACCAGAGTCAGATATGGTAGAGATTTTTGAATTATCAGACCAGGCGTTTAAAATAAATATGGTTAATATGCTAAGGGCTATAATGTCAAAGGTGAACAAAATAAAAAAATAGTTGGGTTCAAGCAGAGGGATGAAAACTCTGGAAAGAATAAAAAGTTAATGCTAGAAATAAAAAACACTGTAACAGAAGTGAAGAATGCTTTTTGTCTCGTCAGTAATCTGGACTGGGCCAAGGAAACAGTTTGTGAGCTGGCAGATAGGTCATTAGAAACTTCCCAAACTGAAAAGTAAAGGAAAAAAAAAAAATGACGAAACTAGAACAAAATAAGAACTGTAAGACAGTTACAAAAGATGTAATATACAGGTAAATGGGAATACTAAAAGAAGAAACAGAAAAGGGGAAAGAAGAAATGTTTGAAGTAATAATGGCTGAGAAGTTTGATGTGACAACATCAAAGCACAAATCCAGGTAGCTCAGAGAACATTATGTAGGCAAATTTCAAAACATCTACACACAGATATATGAAATTAAACCTGTAGAAAAGCAAAGAGAAAGAGAACAACTTGAAGAAAGCCAGAGGAAATAAACAGCTTTCCTTAAAAGCACAATAATAAAAAAATCAGATTTTTTTAAAGAAACTACGTAAGCAAGGAAAAGCAACAGCAAAAACAACCAGCCTAAAATTTTGTATTTAGCAAAATTTTCCTTCAAAAGTGAAGGACAAATAAAGGCTTTCTCAGACTAACAAAAATTGAGGGAACTTGTTACCAGTAGATCAGCCTGGCAAGAAATGTTTAAAAAGTTCTTCAGGGAGAAGGGAAATGATATAGGTCAGGAACTTGGATCCATATAAAGAAATGAGGTTTCTCCTCATCTGTGGGTTGTGGTTTCTTCTGTGGTTCATGAAGATACAGCTCAAACTGATGAAAATTAACCCCAGGTGCTGAACAAAGTGCCAGCCCATTTGGGGGCTGCTGGCCAGTGGTGCTTTGTGGATGTTCTGGGGCTGGAAGAGGAGGCCCAGCATGAGAACTTCAGGAAAAAACAGACTGAAGAACTGAGGGACAGTAAGTCAGTCCTAAAGTGTACTTTATGAAGTAGACCATTGGGAGTTCCTGTGGTACCATCAGACTTAGAAACACAGTAATGAAGATAAACTGGAATTTGCGAATGGGTCAGTCCTGAAAGCTTTTTTTTCAGAAATTGAGACGTTATCCCCTGAAGACAGCAAAATGCTTGGAAAAGAATGAGGCCATTCAGGCAGCCCATGAAGCCTGGTGCAGGAAGGCCAGTGTTGGGTAGATGAAAAAGTGAACTTTGATTTTATTCTGTATAACAACATGGATTGCAACCTCTAGGAACTTGATGGACAAATGCCATTTCCAGTGAACCATGGCACCAATGCAGAGGCCTCGCTGCTGCAGGATGCAGCCAAGGTCTACTGAGAAATCACTGAGTGTGAGCAAGGAGAAGTCCGCTTTTCTGCTGGGGCCCTCTGCAAGACCGCGTAATGCTCTATTAGTTTTTTCCCCCATCTTCCCTTCACCATCAAAATATATCCCTACAAATGCATTCTAGAATGCTTTAGTACTTGTAGAAAATAGCTGTTCTCCTTTGGTTCTGTAGCTATTCTCACCTCAAACCACACCCAAGCGCTAGCAGAACTCAGCTGTCGATGAAGCAAAATTTATTGTAAGCTTTAGACGGTGAAGCATTTTCCCCATTGTATGCTTTGTACCTCAATATTTAATTTTTTAAATGGCTACTTTCGTTTGTGTCTATAAGTTAAGGCCTTGGATGTAGTTTAAATGGTTTGTTCTTTAAAGGAATAAAACTTTTCTGCTGATAAGGGAAAAAAGGAAAGAAGAGTGTTAGAGAATAAATGGACTTCTGGATTTTTCCCCGTGAGGAATTGGTGCCATGCCAAGCATGCAGCACCCGTGCCACAACCTATTACAGACACAGAGTATGATGACTTGCCTGTTGGTTTAAAAAAAGAAAGAGTAGCCTTCTCAACCTGCAACTGCAACCTGTACATTTAAAGATAACTGAAAAGAACCTAGTGAGTTCTCTGGCCCATGGAAGAGAGGAATCTTCTTCAAAGACTCTGGGCAAAACTGCAAAAAAGAAATGAAAATCTGATGAAAGCCATCTCTCCTTGAGTTCATAGATGGTAATAATGCACCTTCCTATATGTTATGCAACAGAACATTTTTGTTATAGTATCATTCGCCCAGTTAACTTTGGCATCATTTTGAGACAGAGCTGAAAGAAAAAGGAATTGGTTATATTGTGTAGACATTATGAGCTCTTAAAAAGCAAAAAAAAAAAAAAAAAAAATTACAGTTTTTCAAACTAGAAATGAAAAGGCCACCGAGGCATCCTCTGTGTTTTAAATTTTAATAAGGTAAATATAGATTGCTATCACGCACATAAATAAAAAGTTTTTTCCAAGTATTTCCCTTCCCCTATAAAAGTAATAATGTGTTCTTGAAACAAAAAAGTGAGAAAAACCCCAGCCATGATTGGTGTACTTCTTGCTTTGACCTCATTAGGAATGGGAATTCCAAGCACCAGTATAAGTCCCTGGCTGAGTCCCCAGTGTTTGGTCCTATTATTGAGGAAGCTTGATTTTTGGTGACTTAAGGGACTTTGACCACAGTTGGCTTTTTGTCTTTCTTGTTTGTTATTTTTTCCCTTACTGTTTTTTCTTATTTTTTACTAATTTAAATTTTCTCCTTTTACTTTATTCTTTTACTTTATTTTGTCCTCATTCTTTTTTTATTTATTTTTATGTTTTTCTTTATTTTATCATTATCTTATTTTTTCTGTTTTTCTCATTTTTTATTTTTGAGTAGTTTTTTGGCAGTTTTATTCTGAGACCCATTTTTCCCCTTTTCCTATTTTAAATTTTTTTCTTCTTTATATTTTTATCATATAATTTAAAAAATTAGCCCTAGCTGGTTTGGCTCAGTGGATAGAGCATCGGCCTGCACACTCAAGGGTCCCAGTTTCGATTCCGGTCAAGGGCATGCACCTTGGCTGCGGGCACATCCCCAGTGGGGGGAGTGCAGGAGGCAGCTGATCGATGTTTCTCGCTCATCGATGTTTCTAACTCTCGAACCCTCTCCCTTCCTCTCTGTAAAAAAAAAATCAATAAAATATATTTAAAACAAAAATTTTTTAAAAAAAATTAGTGTTATTAGCAGGTCACTGTGCTGCTTGGGCCTATGGCCATCTCTACTGAGGAGGAGACCCATATTGACAATTTCTGGCTCCTCAAGATTATTGGCCAGGGCAGCTTCACCACGTGATGGCTGGGTACATTATGACTGGGACACAGGTCACTGTGAAGGTATTTAGTAAGAGCAGTATAGCTTTTCAAGCTTCCAGGGACTATTCCTTGAAGTCCAAAGCACATAGACCTTGAATCGCATTACCCTAATATTGTGAAACTATTTGAGATGATCTAGACCCAGGAAACACTCTGATCATGGTGTATGCTAGTGGAAGAGAGACCTCCAGGACAATAGCTACATGAATGAGAAAGAGGCTTGTGGCAAATTCCACCAGATAGTTTCTGCTGTGTAGTACCGCCATCAGAGGGTATTGTCCACAGAGACCCAAAGCCAGAGAACTTTTTGATGTTGACCTTAATGTCAGTGTTGCAGACTTTGGCTTCAGGAATGAATTCACCATTGTCAGTAAAAGGAATACCTTCTGTTGCAGAACCCGATCTACTGTACCCTGGGACTGTTCCAGAGCCATAATTACGTTGGACCCTTGGTGGATTTATGGGGCCTTGGAGTTCCTTTTTTTATGATGGTTACCTGATCTCTGCCTTTTGAGGAAGACGAATGCAGAATAAACAATGTTTCTTTCCTCATATCCATAGAGAGTGAAAACCTGCTTAAGAAATTCCCTATCCCCAACCCTAGTGAGAAGTGCATTTTAGAGGAAACCATGAAGGACCCATGGATAAACGTGGACCCTGAAAAGAAACTGAAACCTGACATATAGCCACTCCCTGACTATCAAGACCCTCAATAGACTGAGTCAATGCTGTGCCTGGGCTACAAGTGAGAAGAGAGCCATGACTCATTAATGGACTGATGCTTGACAAAGTCACTACCACCTATTGGCTTGAGGGTTGCAAGCACCCCAGCTGGAGGGCTACACTGTCACCATGAATTCCTACCTACAACTAATCCCACCAACAATTGCAGTCCTTTCCCATCCTGAGAGACAGTCTAAGGTCTCTGTCAACCCAACTTGTGGAGTATTGCCATTCCCACCTTTACTTTGTTCTCTTAACACAGAAAATCAGTGGCATGAGGACCACGAAGGAGTCAGGGTGGAAGGCCAGTAGAACAGCAAAGTTATTAAAAATCCCTTATCTGGCCTGGAGACAAACATTACCATCCAAGCACAGCCCTCTACCATGGCCCTGTGGTCTCCTCCTGTACCCACAATACCAGTAATGGTGGTGAAGCCTCAGGTAGATCTAATTCCTCTCAGTTGTATGTGCGTGGCCTGGCCAGCTCACAGGACTTTGTTCAGTGGAAGATCGAGTAGAGACTGCTATGGGTCTTTCCATGGGGTTTAAATTAAGAAGCTCTCTGACACCTTCATCACATTCAAAAGTATATGATCTCACTCATTTATGAAAATAACAAACAACATAAACTGATGAACAAAAACAGATCCAGAGACAGAGAAGCATCTTTCAGACCATCAAACCTCAGAGAGAAGGTAGGGAAGGGTGGGGGTAAGGGGGAGAGATCAACCAAAGGACTTGTATGCATGCATATGGGCCTAATCAATGGACACAGACAACAGGGGGGTGAGGGCATGAGTGAGGGGGTTGGGGGGCAATGGGGAGATAAGGACACAAATGTAATACCTTAATAATAATAATAAAAAAAGCATATGACCAGAATAACTGAAGCTTCAGTTTATGGGATTGTCAGGAACCCCTGGGTAATAAGAGGAGAGGTCATCCCTTCACCTGCACGTGATGAAACTTCAGAGACTGGACTGTTTTCCTGGAGCCCCCTTCTTGGCTCCCCCCCTCGTCCTCCCCACCATCTCCCTCCCTCAGCCCCACTACTCTTCTCCCTCTTCTGTGTTCATGGGGAGGAGAGATGATTCAATACATATAAAGAAATAACATTTTAATGGGTAAGCATTTAATATCGTTTTCTGAGTTACTTTTAATGATAGATTGTGAGAGGTGATTAATAATTTGAATAATTCTCTGGAAACAAAGTCCATCACAGGCTAAGTGTTCAATACATACTGTTAAAATAAATTTCTAGGCCGCTCCTCCCCAGGGATGCCATGTCAGCAAACCAAAACTTAAATAATTTTTATGTCCTTGTAAGTGCTCCACTTGATCAGAAATGCAGTATATCCACTCATAGTCCCCAAATGCCAAGCCAACTCTGGGCTCTACACTTACTTCCAAAAAAAAAAAAGAAAAAAAGTAATTTGAATAATTCAAATATATATTTGTTTTAGAGAATATAGGACTTATTTCCTTGAGCAGATAGTATAACAATGATATTAACACAACAAATAACAATAGCATTTATTATTGTCTAGAGACAATATCATTACAATTTATTTTAGCTAAAATGCCTATTTAGCGTATTGGGAAATGAATGCTGAAGGAAGTTAAGTAGCTTGTTGACATCAGAGACCGGGTGATTGGCAGAGCTTGTGTCCTAAGCTGTGCTCTCAACCTCAGTGCTCTGCGACCTCCCTAGCTCAGTACTGTGGCCTCTCGTAACTTGTTTTTTGGTATCTTTTTGAGGTTGGTTATACTGTGTCTCTTTTTTTTTTTTTTTTTTTTTAAATATATTTTATTGATTTTTCACAGAGAGGAAGGGAGAGAGATAGAGAGAGTTAGAAACATCGATGAGAGAGAAACATCGATCAGCTGCCTCTTGCACATCCCCCACCGGGAATGTGCCCGCAACCCAGGTACGTGCCCCTGACCGGAATCGAACCCGGGACCTCTCAGTCCGCAGGCTGACACTCTATCCACTGAGCCAAACCGGTTTCGGCTATACTGTGTCTCTTAAATGGATAATCTACACTAATAAAAGAGAAAAATGGTAATTGGCGTACGACGATACCCTTTTCATTGGCTAATCAGGGCTATATGCAAAATAACTGCCAACTAAGATTGGCAGTTAACTGCCAACTAAGATTGGCAGTTAACTGCCAACAAGATGGCGGTTAATTTGCATATGTAGGCACAATGCAGGGAGGCGAAAGGGAAGGCAGGAAGAAGCCTCCTGCTACTGACAGTGATCAGAAACCCAGGGGGGAGCTAAGAGCCCCCCAGCCATGATTGGAGAATCAGGCGCCTTTGCCGCCCTGGCCAGTGATAGCAGGAAGTAGGGGTGGAGCCAGCGATGGGAGCTGGACACGGTCGAAGCTGGCAGTCCCGGGAGCTAGGGGTCCCTTGCCTGGGCCTAAAGAGGAGCCCACGATCGCGGGGCCGCTGCAGCTGCGGGTCCCCGCTGCCCGGGCTGGACGCCTCAGCCAGAGGCATTAGGCCTGGGCAGGGGCGGAGCCTGCAACCGTGGGGAGCTGGGGGTCCCCTGCCCAGGCCTGACACCTCTGCCGGAGGCCTCAGGCCTGGTCAAGGGGCCGACCCGGTGATTGGTGATCAGAGGGTGATGAGGGTCAACTCCTCTGGCCGAGGCATCAGGCCTGGGCGGGGGGCTGAGCCGGGGATTGGGGGGATAAGATGGTCCCCTTGCCCAGGCCTGAAGCCTGGGTCAGAGGCGTCAGGCTTGGGCGGGGGGTGGAGCAAGCGATCAGAGGGAGATGGGGGTCCCCTGCCCAGGCATGATTCCTGGGCCAGAGGCCTCAGGCCTGGGCGGGGGCCAGAGCCAGTGATCGGGGGGAGATGGGGGTCCCCTGTCCAAGCCTGACACCTCTGGCGGAGGCATCAGGCCTGGGCAAGGGGCCAATCAGGTGATCAGAGGGTGATGGGGGTCTACGCCTCTGGCTGAGGCATCAGGCCTGGGCAAGGGGCAGAGCCAGCAATCGGAGGGGTCTGGGGGTCCCCTGCCCAGGCCAGATGCCTGGGCCAGAGGCATCAGGCCTGGGCTGGGGGCAGAACCAGTGATGGGGGGAAATGAGGGTTCCCTGCCCAGGCCTGACACCTCTGTCAGAGGCGTCAGGCCTGGGCAAGGGGCCGATCCTGCGATTGGAGGGTGATGGGGGTCAACGCCTGAGGGCTCCCAGTATGTGAGAGGGGGCAGGCTGGGCTGAGGGACACTCCCCCCCCCCCAAACACACACCCAGTGCACGAATTTCGTGCACCGGGCCCCTAGTTAAGTCATATAAGAGATGAGACAACCAACCATGTAATGTATCACTTTTCAGAGTGTACCATTTTGCAGAGCTTTTGATTTAAAAAAAAAATAATTATTGCTTGATTGATTTGATAGAGAGGGGAAAGAGAGAGAGAGATCGAGAGATCAATTTGTTGTTCCATTCATTTTTGCATTCATTGATTTTGTATGTGCCCTGAGTGGGAAATGAACCTGCATGCTTTACCCACTTTCCTGGGTTGCCTAGAACATAGACACTAATTGAGATGACTTCAAATGCGGAAACTCAGTGCTTTCTAGAAGATGTGCTTCAGAACACAAGATGCTTGGATATTAATAAATGCCATGTGATAAATAGGCCCCAAAGTCAATTGGATCCGAAAGTACAGATATCCATAGTGAATCTTTAGAGAGGGTAAAGTCCACTGTTTTCCAGAAGGTTTGGGAAACTTTCCCATTTGTACATCTTGAGAAACTAGTGTTCAGAGTACACGCTGGGAAATACCATGTCAGCTCCCAAGTGGCTTGGATGCTACCTGGCTGGTCTCATGAGCACTATTCTCCCTGACGACATGCTGTTCTCCCTGAGGTCAGCATAGCTAGAGGCAGGCTGGAGGAGGGCAGCTGCTGGTACGTTGATGATGGGAAGATCCGTGAATGGATAGTGAAAGCAGTTGACCAGTTAACTGATCTTCAGTTTAACCCACTGCTCCTCTGTTCTGTACTGGGTATTGTAAGCCCTTAGCTTTCCAAAGTGCCAGCTTTATGCTATGGCTAGAAAGCATTTTCTCCTTCCTTCTCTCATGTCTTTGCATTCTTCTGTCCTTTTAAGCCAACACAGAGACAGGCGTGGATATTAAAGTCAAGAGCCATTTTTTATAGATGGAATAGTGGTTGAGAGAAAATAACAATTCTTGATAAAGATAGGAGAGTCTGGGAAATTGATTTTGGTCTCTTGAAACTTCATCTGTATAGGAAATGTCAGAGTTGTGGGTGAGTGCTGGTCTTTCATAGAGGATCTGACCTACTCTTAGGTTCCAAAGGGGGAAAATAGTTTCTTCTGCTTTTGGGTCACCTGTACAAAATGACCATTGTCCCATTATTCTCCTGACATTAGTGTTAATTTCAATAAGTTATATGATTTGTATTTTTCATGGTGTTCATGTTCTTTTAAAATCCTGTATAAAAAAGATCTTAAAAGATCATGTAGGATAATGCATTGGGCTTGATGTGTTCTTGACATTTGTAAAAGTCACCTTTAAGGTGGGACTAGGACATGAGCAGAGGGAAGGAAACAGTGTGAGTAGAAATTGAGTGTTGAGGTTCCATGTTCTTATATGTATTTATATTTCCGTCTTATAAGGGATCCCTGGCCTCTGTGTCTTGCAGGAGACAAAGTTAGGACAGTGCAAGGTTGGTGAGGTGAGAGCATTGCATAGAGAGCAAAATTTTATACTAAGCTTTGTTATATCTACTTCATCCCCATTAGGTAGATGTCATCTGTGTTTAGTGTATACTCCAGAATAATTTTTCATCCATATAGAAATCTTTCATATAAATAGCTTAACTTTTGAAAGTCATCCTATCTCTAAAATAAATCTGGTTGATGTCAGAACCTCCAGCTACCACCTTTCCCTCTTCTCTTTTGCCCTCTAAATCCTTCACACGCAGTGACTAATCCATAGAAGTTATTAGAGCTGTGCTATAGGAAGTGCTATAGCATTTTCCTAAAGTCATTAATACAGTGTAATTAGATACTTTCTCTGATGCTTAAAGATGTGAATTATGGCCGCACTGGTGTGGCTCAGTGATTGAGCAGTGACCTACGAACCATGAGGTCATGGTTCGATTCCTGGTCAGTGCACACGCCGGATTGCTGCCTTGATCACCAGTAGGAGGTGTGCCGGAGGCAGCCAATTAATGATTCTCATCATTGATGTTTCTCTTTCTTCTTCTCCCTTCCTTTCTGAAATCAATAAAAATGTATTTACTTTAGCCAGTTTGACTCAGTGGATAGAGCGTGGGCCTGAGGACTGAGGGTTCCCGGGTTCAATACTGGTCAAGGGCACATGCCCAGGTTGCAGACTCAATCCCCAGTAGAAGGCATGCAGGAGGCAGTCGATCAATGATTCTCTGTCATCATTGATGTTTCTATCTTACTTTCCCGCTCCCTTCCTCTCTGAAAATCAATAAAAATATTAAAAAATTTTTTTTAAAAAAGACTGGAAGGAACCCTAGTTACCATCTTTTAAAAAAAGGTCTGAATTATGGTTCAAAAAATAGAGGTACTCAAAAAATGTATGTTGTGAAGGAAAGTAATTTGTTATTTCCCATCACTCTGTGGGTTGATTGAGCAGTCCTTCTGTTATACATATGCTGGCTGTTATTCATGCGCTGATTTTAGATGGCAGCTAAGCTGGGCTAGAAGTTGGCTTGTCTCACCTTGTCTGGTGTCTTTGTGCTAGCTGTTGGCTGGGATACTTTGATTCTCCTTCTCATGGCATCTCAGGAAAGTAGATGTCTTACAGTATCTTTCTTTGTTTGTTTGCATATTTATTTACTAGTGGCCCGGTGCACGAAATTCATGCATGGGGAGGGGGTTCCCTTGCCCAGCGTGCACCCTCTCCAATTGGGGACTCCCTGGGGGGTGTTTGACTGCTGGTTTAGGCCCAATCACACAGGGATCGGGCCTAAACCGACAGTCGGACATCCCTCTTGCAGTTTGGAACCGCTGGCTCCTAACTGCTCAGCTGCCTGCCTGATTGCCCCTAACTGCCTCTGCCTGCCTGCCTGATCACCCCTAACTGCCCTCCCCTGCTGGCCTGATCTTGCCTCCAACTGCCCTCCCCTGCTGGCCTGATCTTGCCCCCAAATGACCTCACCTGCAGGCCTGATCTTGCCCCCAAGGTCCCTCCCCTGCCTGCCTGATCTTGCCCCCAGCTGCCCTCCCCTGCTGGCCTGACTGCCCCTAACTGCCCTCCCCTGCCTGCCTGATCTTGCCCCCAGCTGCCCTTCCCTGCTGGCCTGACTGCCCCTAACTGCCCTCCCCTGCCGGCCTGATCTTGCCCCCAACTGCCCTCCCCTGCCGGCCTGGTTGCCCCCGGGGGCCCTCCCCTGCCGGCCTGATCTTGCTCCCAGCTGCCCTCCTCTGCTGGCCTGACTGCCCCTAACTGCCTCTGCCTTGGCCCCCACCACCATGGCTTTGTTCGATAGGAAGTTGGACATCAGGAAGATGGCTGGTTGATCTGGTCTAATTAGCATATTACACTTTTATTATACCCTTTTAGTATAGAATAGAGGCCCAATGCACAAAATTTTTTTTAATTAAATCTTTATTGTTCAGATTATTACATTAGTTACTCTTTTTTCCCACCGTAACTCCCCTCCACCCAGTTCCCACCCCACCCTCCACCCTCACTCCCCACCCACTGTCCTCATCCATAGGTGCACGATTATTGTCCAATCTCTTTCCTCACCCCCACACCCCTTCCCCCCCCAAAGAATAGTCAGTCCATTCCCTTTCTATGTCCCTGATTCTATTACAATCACCAGTTCATACTGTTCATCAGATTATTTATTCACTTGATTTTTAGATTCACTTGTTGATAGATGTGTATTTGTTGTTCATAATTTGTATCTGTACCTTTTTCTTCTTCTTCCTCTTCTTAAAGGATACCTTTCAGCATTTCATATAATACTGGTTTGGTGGTGATGAACTCCTTTAGCTTTTTCTTATCTGTGAAGCTCTTTATCTGGCCTTCAGTTCTGAATGATAGCTTTGCTGGATAAAGTAGTCTTGGTTGTAGGTTCTTGGTATTCATCACTTTGAATATTTCTTGCCACTCCCTTCTGGCCTGCAAAGTTTCTGTTGAGAAATCAGCTGACAGTCGTATGGGTATTCCCTTGTAGGTAACTGAGTTTCTTTCTCTTGCTGCTTTTAGGATTCTCTCTTTGTCTTTTGCTCTTGGCATTTTAATGATGATGTGTCTTGGTGTGGTCCTCTTTGGATTCCTTTTGTTTGGGGTTCTCTGAGCTTCCTGAACCTGTAAGTCTATTTCTTTCACCAGGTGGGGGAAGTTTTCTGTCATTATTTCTTCAAATAGGTTTTCAATATCTTGCTCTCTCTCATCTTCTGGCACCACTATAATTCTGATGTTGGTATGCTTGAAGCTGTCCCAGAGGTTCCTTACACTATCTTCGTATTTTTGGATTTTTTTTTTCATTTTGCTTTTTCGGTTGGGTGTTTTTTGCTTCTTCGTATTTCAAATCTTTGCCTTGATTCTTGCGACCCTCTGGTCTGCTGTTGGGAGTCTGCATAATATTCTTTATTTCACTCAGTGTATGCTTAATTTCTAGTTGGTTCTTTATCACAACATCGAGGGTCTCATTAGATTTCTTGAGGATCTCACTACATTTATTGTCGGTCTCACCAGTCTTCTTGAAGATTTCACTACATTTATCGGCGGTCTCACCAGTCTTTTCGAGGGCCTTATTAAATTTATCGGCGGCTTCTAGACAGTTCTTTAAAGACCTTAAAAGTGTGGTTTTGAACTCTATATCCAACGGTTTGCTTTCCTCCAATTCTGTCGTTTGTGTCCTGTTTCTTTGTCTCGGCATTTTTTATGCTTCGCTGTGTCGATAGAGTGCCTTTCTGTGCTAAGTGTCCCAATTACCTGAGGTAGACACTCTTGGTGCACCCCCTTGTGGGCTTTGTGCACAGTCTTGTTGTAGTTAAGCCTTGATTGTTGTAGTTATCACTGTGAGGAATTGACCTCCAGGCCAATTGGCTGTGAGAATCAGCTGTGTCTGCAGTGGGAGAACTTCTGTGCTGGAGACACCCCTCTGGGGCTAGACTTGCTTCGATGGGGCTCTGGTGCTCACTGAGTCTGCCCGCTGAGTGTGTCTTTTATGGTTCCACAGAGCTGCAAACTGGATGGTCCCACTCTGACCTCTGGGCTTCCTGGCTCCTGGATCTCTAGGGAGGTGCTAATCTAGCCTTTGCCTGAGGCTATCCAGCAAAAGTCTCCCTGCAGGGCTTGGGCGGGGCGGGTCCCACAGGATCAACAGGGTGGGGTGAGCAATTATGGCTTCTCTCAGTCTTGCCCTCAGAGGCTCTGCTTCTCAGTGTCCCAGTAATCACTGCAAGCCCTATGGAGAGAAAGCTGCCCTAGGGTTCTGAGCGATGCCAGACAGTCCTGCTTCTCCCGTATGAGTCTGGGTCCCTAGAGACTTGCCCGGAACTGGAGCTCAGAGCCTGAGACTCCCTCCGGATTGAAAACGACAACCGCGCCCTCAGCTGCCAGCCCGCTTCGCATGCACTCCGCACCGTAGTATTTTACTTCAGCACTGCATATCCTCTGAGTCTTGGTATGTTCTTCTCTTTCCTCTTAGTTGTAGAACTTCAACTCACCCAGCCTTCCTGTGGTTCTGGATGATGTCCATTCCATCTTTTAGTTGTATTTTTGAAGTGGTTGTTCGAGGCAGCAAACTCCGGTGTTTACCTATGCCACCATCTTGGTTTCTCTCCCCAATGCACAAAAATTCATGCAAGAGTAGGCCTTCCTTCCCCCAGCTGCCAGCACTGGCTTTCCTCCAGCACCCAGGACCCGGGCTTCCCTCTGGGTACAGGCAGGCACCCGGGACCCGGGCTTTCCTCTGGCCCCAGCTTTGTCCGGAAGGATGTCTGGTCTAATTAGCATATTACCCTTTTATTAGTATGGATAGATTATATAGGATAGGATTGCTTAAGTGGTAGGGGGGAAGCCTTTTTCAGCAGGAGGTGATGCTCTTGGAAGACAAAAATATATAATCCCTATATCTGGACTGATAGCCAGCCACATGCACTATACTGCCAAACTGGTCATTAAAAAATTGAACCACTTTCTTACACCTTACACCAAACAGCTGTTTTCCTTAAAACCCCTCCTCAGTCCCCACCTTAGGTTCTGCCTTCGCAGTTCACCCAGATTAAGTTCTGATTGGTCAGTTTCTATGCCAGTCAGTGTCAAAAGCTCCGCCTCCTAGGCAACCAGTGGCTCCTCACAGTTCACCTGGATTTGGTTCTGATTGGTCAGTTTCTATGCCAGTTAGCATCTCTGGACCTATCTTCGGGCCTGGTCAGAGAGGCGGGGCTGATCAGCAGCCGCCCCAGGCTGCTGGCAAGGCCAGGAGAGAGAAGTAGGGTCTGATCTGCAGCCTCCGTGGCAGCTGCCGATCAGCCCGCCTCTCTCTCTCGATGAGCGGTCAGCAGGTACCTATGAGGATAGTACAACATATTTATTCACAAAACAAGAAAGTATCAGAATCCTACTTTCTACTTCCTTTCTCCAGAATGGGCTAATGACTTATCATGCATGGATTTTACGTTTTTATTTTCCCCTGTTTTTGCACATGTCACAAAGTTCTGCTAACCCCCTTCTTTGATAAAATCAAAGCTACTTAGAACTCACTTTAGTGCACCACTCCTGAGCTATTGGCTCACATCTCCCTGCCCAGATACCACCCACCGTGGTAGATCCCCTGAGCAGCAATGTACTGTAGACTTATGTCCTCTCAGACCGTCCCCAGGCATAGGGAACACAGATGGAATTTAGAGTGGGACTAGAGCTTTTACCAGAGTCAGACTGCTTGGTGAGGTTACTGGAGAGTTCTGGAAGGTACCTTGATTGAAAACTTCATGGTAGGTTTTTGGTATGTACTTTTGGTTGAGGTACAACCCTTTTGGACATAGACTTTCTTCTTGAATATGGCTAGCACAGTGGTTGACATATACCGGTGCTTAAGAAATAGATTTTTTCTCTTTTGCCTGCAAGGGAGTTACAAATATTCTGTGGATGAGGATGATTTGAGCCAAAATCAAAGGATAGTTTCCTCATTCATTCACCAGAAGCTATAGTTTACCTGGTATGGTTTTGGTACCTTTATGGAATGAGAATAATAACCAGAAATAAAGATAGGGTTTGCAGTCTTGTAAGCAAGAGAAATCATCAAATAATCATATGGAAAAATATAAATCTACATGGAAATGTTCGATAAGAAAGTGGTGAAATAAATTACGTGTTCTTTTTATTTAATGTAATATAGTCTAAATTGTTTCAAAGATTTGTAAAATGATTTGCAAATGATTTGGTATTTAAAATTGGGGCTATAAAAGTATAGCATATAACCTATAAGAACAAATGCATGTTTACCTATGCATATGAAAATTGATTATCTAGCTCACTGAACAATAGTTACACCCAGGGGTGAGATTGTGAAGGATAGAGCACGCCCTCTTTAAATAGCACTGGTTTTGCCAGGTGGCAAGTAAAGTTGTTTTTTTTTTGGTCATATAACATCTTGTAACCGCTTAGGTGCGTGCTCTGTGTGCTTAATTGAGGAACTAAAGCCTTAACATGTGTCTCTGGTCTTTATTTATTTTTCCTTTTTTTCCTTTTGGATTTGATGGAGCATAGAAGTAGCTAAACGTCACTGAGGATTCTTCTTGCTGAGAGGGACCAGGCTGGTCGTGGTGACAGCCCTCATTCCGTGGGGCTGCTGGAGACATGACTTATGGCACTGAACCCCTCTCAGTGTCTGCCCAAGCAGGATTTGTCTTCCTCTGTTTTTTTTTTTTTTTTTTATTCTGATATTTTCAAGAGAAAAACTTGTGTCCAAAGAAAGTTGTAGAAATGCTTCCAGAGGTAATGATGGGAGTTCGATTTTTTTTGTCTGTATTTCTCTTCATCTGACTAAGCTTCTGTGTTATTAATTTGGATTTTTGTGGATTATTTCTACTATTTTATAAGTGATGGCTTCCATCTTCTCTAAAACCTACCAAAAATTATTGTTTTACTTTAAACTTTTCTATTGGGAGCCACTATAGTGTCATTAAATTTTTAAAATACTGTTTTTATTTTTCAATTAGAGTTGAGGTACAATATAATTTCAGGTGCATAACCCAGTGATTGGACATTTATATAACTTACAAAGTGATCATCTCAATAAATCCCGTACCATCTAACACCATACATAGTTATTATAATACAAGTGGCCAGCCCGGTGCACAAAATTCATGCACGGGGGCAGCAGGGGGGGGGTGTCCCTGAGCCTGGCCTGCACTCTCTCCAATCTGGAATCCCTCTTGCAATCTGGGACTGCTGGCTCCTAACTGCTCACCTGCCTGATTTCCCCTAACCACTCTGTCTGCCAGCCTGCTCACCCCCAACTGCGACCCCCCCTCCCCGACAGCCTGATCACCCCAACTGCCCTCCCCTCCTGGCCTGATCGCCCCTAACCGCCTCTGCCTTGGCTCCACCACCATAGCTACGTCCGAAAGGATATCTGGAAGGTCTCCCGGAAGTTCTCCCGGTCTAATTAGCATATTACCCTTTTATTAGTATAGATATTATCCCAATAAATTTAATAAAAATTGTCTGAAAATTATGTTTACACTGGAAGTGAACCACTTATCAATTTTATTTTGATCATCACTGTAGGTGTAAAATTTGGCTTCCTCACTGTCAGCATTTCTTGGGGGCCAGACTTCAGAGACTTCATAGATCTGAGGTCTTTGGCCATGCTCTGAAGTTACTGGCTGCCCAAGTTATCACTCGAGGTGGTGAATTTTTCTACATTGTCTTGGTCTTTTTCTGGATCATTTTTATTCAGTTCCTCATTTGGCCTGTGATAATGGCCACATATTGTTGGCTTTATAGCTTTTGTAGGTTTACTTGAAGGGGTAGGAATTTTTGGAAAGGCTCCTTTCCTTGAACTCCCTTAAAGACATCTTTTCATCCCCATGGAAGTCTGGAAGGACAACAGAGTGAGCGCAGAAGGACATTGGTTTGTGGGGAAATGGCTGGGATGAAAGGGAAAAATGTCTTCATGAGAAAAAATATGGGTTGAGGGTGGAATCTGCCAGGCAAGACTAGGGAGTCTTGGGGATATGCCACTAAAGAAGAGGAGGAGAAGTTTGGGTGTGGTCCTTTCATCCTGGACACTGGACCTGGGTTAACAGGGCTTCTTCCTCCTTTACCTTCTTTTGTGAATGGGGTTTGTAACATAATTGTGCTAGGAGTTTGTAGTTTCCTGGTCATCTTCACCATGTCAAAATTCCCTAGGGCCCTACCCCAGGCCTCCTGAACATATGCTTTTCTCTAGGACAATGAGGGGCCACACCCCTAGGTTTTAATTAATCAGGAAGCCTCTCCTCCAGCTAATGGTAGCTCTGGGAGAGAAATTTAGACATCATAAAGCACCATCCTGACACTTCCATGAGGCCAAGATGCTTTGGTAAGAAAAAGGGGGAGTTTCTTTAGCACTCCTAAGCCTTCTCAAACTTATTGACCCCACGTTCAATTCTGATGGGTCACATGGTAGGGAGATGATGCTTCCTTTAAATGTTTCCCTAGGCCACCCATTTCGGTGGTTCATTGTTCTTTCTCATCCTTCACCATTAGTTTTCATAAGATTTACCTAAAATCTTTTCAAGGTAATATGACTGTCTCTGTGGAGATGTGAATCATCCTGCTTCCCTAGCACAGGTTGCTCTTATGCACCTTGAAAACCATTCACTTCCTGGCTACTACCAGAGAAATTTTCCATCTCACCCCCCTTCCACTGTCCATGTAGCTCTTCCCAACTTGCTGTTTTCAAGGTTGAAACCATTGCCTTTAGGCTATCTTTAATGAATAGAGTTGCTCAGCTGGTTATCTTAGCTTTGTTTAAAATCTTAGGGGTGATCATAGTAGGTATAGTATCTAGATTTGGGATTTAACAGTATAAGGTGAATGAGGCAGGGATTTAAATTCCCGAAGTTGGGCTCTGTTTGTATGTTGAAAACTGCACCTCCCCCCACCCCACCTCCTCAGGGAACTCGGGTAGTCAGACCCTTGGTCTGAGGACTGCAGACTCAGGTTCATAGAGGACAGGAGGCCCAGGCCCTGTCTAAGTATGGATCAGAGGGAGGGCTAAAGGACCCTACGGAATCCATCTCAGCCCCTGCCAGCAGGCTTTGGGATTGCTGGGCTTGGTACCTGATGTGATGCACACTGACTTCCTGCGGAGGACTCAGGGCAGTGAGGCCTTCATCTGAGTCAGGGGTGGGCAGACTTTTTAACTCGAGGGCCACAATGGGTTCTTAAACTGGACCGGAGGGCCGGAACAAAAGCATGGATGGAGTGTTTGTGTGAACTAATATAAATTCAAAGTAAACATCATTACATAAAAGGGTACGGTCTTTTTTTTTTTTAGTTTTATTCATTTCAAACGGGCCAGATCCGGCCCGCGGGCCGTAGTTTGCCCACAGCTGATCTGAGGAGTCCGGCCATGGGTCAACAGAGGGAGGATCCAAGGGCCTGCCAGGGCTCCCTGAGGAACATGAGGGACGAGGGAGGGACCCTGGACCCTAGAACAGAATCATCCCACCCAGGGCGGGATGACCACAACAGGCAATTTCTGCATCCGGGTCTCAGAGACTCAGGGGGCTTTGGTATAGGGAGTGGCACCTCAGATAGGCAGAGGACCAGCCCAAGTCCTGCCAGAGTCAACATTAGGATGTAGCGACTCTGGATCACATAACAGAATGGACCCCACAGAAGCCCACCATTGCTGTCAGCCCTGGGAGTCCCCAGGGTGGGATGACCACACGCAGTGTTTCCTGGCTTCCACAAATGGGTCTGAGAGATCCTGGGAACATGGTATCAGGAAAAGGGCCTCTGGTCCACAGAGAGGAGTGCCCAGGTCCTGCTGGAGTCAACCGCTGAGGCAACGGGCCTCCCTGTTCAGAGGCTAACAACCTTGCCGTGCCCGCCTCGCAGTGCCCACCCCCCCGCCTGGCATTCAGTCAAGCCTTCTGTTGTTTTGGTTGTTACGGACCCTGGCTCTTTATATATATAGACTAGAGGCCCAGTGTAAGAATTGGTGAATGGGTGGGGTCCAGCTGGCCTGCCCCAATGGGGGCTGTTCGGGTCCAGGCTGGCAGGTGGAAGGGGTTGCGGGAGGTTGGCTGCCTACCCCACCCCTGATCGGGGCCCGATCAGGGCTGGGGCAGCTGGGGGGGGGGGTGAGGGACCATGGGAGGTTGGACAGCCCTGCCCCTGATGGGGGAGCTGGTGAGGGGGGCGGCCTCAGTGTGTGTCATAGTGACCAGTCGTTTCAGTTGTTCCGTTGTTCCAGTCGCTTGGCTTTTATATATATAGACTAGGGGCCCAGTACATGAATTCATGCACCTTGAAGGGAACTGTGGACCATGAGGCTACTGTGGGCACAGGGGCAGGTCTCGGTCCATCCTCCGCACCCCCGCCCAGCCCCTCCTGCCGTGGCTCCTGTTCCCCTATCTCAGTGATGGCGAACCTATGACACGCGTGTCAGAGGTGACACATGAACTCAGTTTTTTGGTTGATTTTTCTTTGTTAAATGGCGTTTAAATATAGAAAATAAATATCAAAAATATAAGTCTTTGTTTTACTATGGTTGCAAATATCAAAAAATTTCTATATATGACACGGCACCAGAGTTAAGTTAGGGTTTTTCAAAATGCTGACATGCCGAGCTCAAAAGGTTCGCCATCACTGCCCTATCTACTGGCAGCCCTGCTCGCACTGCTGCTGTTCTCATATGCTGGTGACACTGGCCCACTTGCACCCGCTGACTGCATGGAGTGATTGGAGCTGGCACCAGTGGCAGGTGCGAGCGGGGCTGGTGTAGTCAGCAGATGCGAGTGGCGGCTGCTGCCGGGATCATCCCTCAGGAGCAGGAGGAGGTGGAGATGCCCTTAGGGGCGTTCGGGCCCTGCAGCCACTGCTAACACCTGCTGACAGCGCTGAGCAATTGGGTGCGAGCAGTGGTTCTGGTGCTGGCAGTAGATGCGAACAGGGCCAGCGCCGGCAGCAAGTGCAAGCGCCAGGCGGGACCACGGCACACGGGAGAAAAGAATTTTCAGTAACCACCAGAGGCTCACCCTGATGGCAGTGACTGGCTCCCCGCCTTGGTCTGGCGCCCCCACTCACGTGCTCCACCATCCCGCTGTGGTTGTCGCCTGCTATGTTCCGCGCTCTGCCTCCTGCTGCCGACACCCACCATGTTCCGCATGCGCCCCCTGGTGGTCAGCGCACGTCATAGCAACCCGTTGTTTGGTTGTTTTGTTGTTCCGCCATTTGGTCTATTTGCATATTAGGGTTATATATATATATATATATATATATATATATATATATATATATATATATATATATATATAATTAACCATGTTTCCTATGTTGTACTTGACTGGTACATCCCTATGACTATTCTGTACCGGCTAATTTATATTTAAAAAATAATTCTTATTGTTTAAAGTATTATATATGTCCCCTTTATTCCCTACTCTTTATTTATTTAAAGCACCTGTACATTTTCAAGGGAAAAATTAAAAGTGTTTATTATGGGGGTACTGATGATATAACCATAAGGATTGAATGCAGCATGTAATTTGTCATAAAATGTGAAAGTTTAGTTTTCTGTCTAATCTGTTATTTATTTTCTCTTGAGAAAGTGTTTCTTTTTATGTTCTACTAGAGGCCCAGTGTACAAATTCGTGCATGGGTGGAGTTCGGCTGGGGGGAGGGAGTGTGGGTGGTTGGTCGGCTGCCTGGGCCCCCTGGTCGAACTTCCGGTCAAACTCCCGGTATAGGGGACAATTTGCACGTTAGCCTTTTATTATATAGGATTGTGTATTTTAAAGACCCAGTGATCATTTAAACTAATATAGTTCTAATGTACAGGATAATGTTGCATACAGCCTATCTTTCATGACTTCCTGTACTTACCCTGCTTTGTACAGTAAAGACAAGTCTTGGACTTATGAAGACAGGGTTATTTTTACATCATCATTTAAGAGATGCTCAAAGATTTTTTACAGCTTTCTTTACACCCAAGATTACACAAGTAGCGAGTTATGCTTTTCTTATAGACTTTTCATTATGAGTTTCTATTACGTTATGAATATCTAGGATTGAAAGCAGCTGTCATCCAGAATCTTAACCAGGGTTTCCTGCCAGCCACCTGGGAGGACAGAGCAGAATGTCCAGGTTGGTGAAAGTCTCATTACTGCGGGGCCGTAGGGAATAGCTGGCAGGAAGCTGGTCTCACCAAGGACGTTCCGGCTGAGCCTGGTTCTGCAGTGACAGCAGCTCCTATTGTACAGGGCTGTGAAATTATTCAGAAAAGGGTGAGGATAAAGCATATACATTTTTTCTGCTTGAAACTGGTTGGCATTTACTTTTGCGGTTTATTCTCTTCACCAATTAATTTATAATTGATTCAATTTTTCTTTCCTTACCTGCCAATCACTGCTTTTTTTTCAGGAATAATTACAAGGAAGAGACTGCCATTTTTGACCAAAGTGTTTGTTGCAGCTTCTTTCTGCTATTATGTGAAACTATGGATCCTCCCACCCCTGAACTGTCTTCCCTTCTCTTTTTCAGTTCTTCTGCTCCTTGTGTTTTGAACATGTTGCTGAGGAGCATTTGAACCATTTTTGTGAAATGAATTTCCATTTACCAAAATATGAGGAGTACACGTTCAGGGACCCTAAACTGGTATATAATAAACTCTATATAAACAGTGTTTGAAAAATTGTAGCTGTTTGTCCTGACACTGATGAAATGATGAAATCTACCCTTCCTGTCTTTCTGGGCTTGGCTTGCAACCCCTGAGATGTAATCCCTTTTCTAGAAAGATGTGCACTAAGAGTTCTGTGTTCGGTTGAAGGAGAGCCAGACAGGCTCTCCATGGAGAACAGATCACATATTTCCTTTGTCACTTTCGTACCTCCTTAGGTTGTCATGTTGAGAGACATGCCATCTTGCAGCAGGAAGGAGTTTGTTAGCAAGCACTGGCAAACATCTGGTTCCTTGTACTGCCTATGTAGCTCACAGGTGCAGATCTCAAGAAATCTGAGATTTTATCAAATATGGCTTTCACTTTCAAAAGTGCTCTTTTTAATTTTGGTTAGTCTTTTTATGTTAAAAGAGAATGTTTCTGTGTTGCTTGGTTACTCTGTAGATACATGGCATATTAATCCTTTTGGAAATCGCTTTATAAGCTGGCACTTTTGTAGATGTTTTAAAATCTGGTGCTTTTCCCCCTTCTTTTCAAAGGGAAGAGGAACTGCTGCCCTGGCCAGTGTGGCTCAGGTTGTTGGGCGTTGTCCTGTGCA
This sequence comes from Myotis daubentonii, assembly GCF_963259705.1. NCBI lineage: Eukaryota > Metazoa > Chordata > Mammalia > Chiroptera > Vespertilionidae > Myotis > Myotis daubentonii. Next base: position 127,816,081 of record NC_081842.1, read on the forward strand.
CCAGAGGTTGCTGGTTCCGATTCCTGGTCAGGGCACATGCCTTTGCTGTGGGCTCCATCCCTGGTAGGGGGCGTGCAGTGGGGCAGCCAATCAGTGTCTCTCTCTCTCCCTTTCCCTTCCTTCCTCAATCTCTAAAAATCAATAAAAATATTTTTTTTTTTTAAAAAAAAAAGGGAAGAGGAGCCGAAGCCGGTTTGGCTCAGTGGATAGAGCGTCGGCCTGCGGACTGAAGGGTCCCGGGCTCGATTCCGGTCAAGGGCATGTACCTGGGTTGCGGGCATGTCCCCAGTGGGGGATGTGCAGGAGGTGGCTGATCGATGTCTCTCTCTCATCGATGTTTCTAACTCTCTATCTCTCTCCCTTCCTCTCTGTGGAAAATCAATAAAATATATTTTTTAAAAAAGGGAAGAGGAATTGCTGAATACTATGTGCCATAGCACTGGAGGCAATTTACAGCTTGAATATTGCAGCTAAGGAAATTGTCAGAGTGATGCAATAGTGATTTTTTGCTCTCTGATGCTAAGTGCCCCTAAGGAGAATGCTAAATGCAGCCCCTTCTGCCTGCTAGCAGCAGGGCAGGCAGGGACTGGCATGGTCCCCACTGCTTTGTCTGCTTCCCTATGCAGGGGCTGGTTTTAGCTGTGTCCAGCCTCCAAGCTTTAGGGATATAAGGATCACGCAGCTGCTGAAGAGCAGGAACCACAAGCATTTCTAGTATGGTGTGCAATCTTCCTATAGCTCAAGCAACAGGTTCTTAAAACAGAAGTATCAGAAATATTTTGCATATATTTTCAGTCTAGCCATTAAAGAAATTATCTACTATCCAGGAAGGTGCCACAATTTTTTAAAAATTTATTTATATATATATGTATTTTAAATCATTCTTTATTGTTGAAAGTATTACATATGTCCCCTTTTTTCCCCATTGACTCCCTCCAGCCCTCCACCACCTCCCTTCACCCTCCCTCCCCTGCCCCAGTCCCTCACTGCCCCATTGTCTGGCTATGGGCCATGCATATACGCATACAAAGTTCTTGGTTGATTATTTGCCATCCACCCACCCACCCTCCCCCACCTTCCCTCCCAGATTCTACACTCTGTTCCATTCTTCCATGTCTCTGGATCCACTCTGTTCATCAGTTTATTTTGTTACTTAGATTCTACATTATGAGTGAGATCATGTGATACCTGTCTTTCTCTGATAGACTTATTTCTCTTAGTCTGATACTCTCTAGGTCCCTCCATGCTGTCTCAAAGGGTAAGAGATTCTTCATTTTTACTGCTGCATAGTATTCCATGGTATAAATGTTCTACCATGGAACAAAAACTGGTTCTACCAGTTTTTTTATCCACTCTTCTGCTGATGGACACTTGGGCTGTTTCCAGATCTTAGCTATTGTAAATTGTGCTCCTATGAACAGAGGAGTGCATACATTCTTTCTGATTGGTGTTTTGGGTTTCTTAGGATATGTTCTTAGAAGTGGGATGATCATTGGGTCAAATGGCAGTTCTAGATTTAATTTTTTTGCGGAAACTCCATAATGGCTGCACCAGTCTACATTCCCAGCAGCAGTGCACTAGGGTTCGCTTTTCTCCACATCCTTGCCTGTACTTGTCATTTGTTGATTTGTTGACGGTAGCCATTCTCACAGGTGTGAGGTGATATCTTTTTGTCGTTTTAATGTGCATCTCTCTGATGATCAGTGACTTTGAGCATTTTTTCATTTGTCTTTTGGTTGTATGTCCATTTTGGAGGAGTATCTATTTAGATCCTTTGCCAATTTTTTAATTGGTTTGTTTGTCTTCCTTTTGTTAAGTTGTATGAGTTCCTTATATATTTTGGATATTAACCCTTTATCAGATGTATCATTGCCAAATATGTTCTCCCATACAGTGGGCTCTCTTTTCGTTTTGTTGATGGCTTCTTTTGCTGTGCAGAAGCTTTTTATTTTGGTGTAGTCCCATTTATTTATTTACTCTGTAGTTTGCTTTGCCCTTGGAGATATATCAGTAAACATATTGCTACGAGAGATATCTGAGATTTTGCTGCCTATGGTTTCTTCTAGGATTTTTATGGTTTCAAGAGTTACATTTAAATTTAAGTCTTTTATCCATTTTGAGTTTATTTTTGTGTATGGTGTAAGTTGGTTGTCTAGTTTCATTTTTTTTTGCATGTATCTGTCCAATTTTCCCAACACCATTTATTGAAGAGACTGTCTTGACTCCACTGTTTGCTCTTGCCTCTGTTGTCAAATATTAATTGAGTGTAATGGCTTGGGTCAATTTATGGGTTCTGTGTTCTGTTCCATCGATCTACAGGCCTGTTCTTGTGCCAGTACTAGGCTGTTTTGTTTAAGGTGGCTTTGTAGTATAACCTAAAATCTGGTATTGTGATTCTTCCAACTTTGTTTTTCTTTAAGATTTCTGCAGCTATTCGGGGTCTTTTTTTTATTTCACATAAATTTTTGGAATATTTGTTCCAGATCTGTGAAATATGCTATTGGTATTTTAATAAGGATTGCATTGAATCTATAGTTTGTGTTGGGTAGTATGGACATTTTAATGATGTTGATTTTACCAATCCATGACCACAGTATATTCTTTCACTTGTTTATATCACAGTTTTTGCTTAGTGTTAAATTTATTTCAGTGATTATTTTTTTTATTAAGCACCATAAGAAAGGATGAAATGCAAATGACCAAATAATTTTGGTATATGTAATATATGTGATGGGTGACCTAGTTACAAAACAATCATCAATACAATAGTAAAATCAAGAATTGCCAGTTTAGGCTATCATCAACAAATCAACAAACGACAAGTGCTGGAGAGGTTGTGGAGAAAAAGGAACACTTGTGCACTGCTGGTGGGAATGCAGACTGGTGCAGCCACTATGGAAGACAGTATGGAGTTTCCTTAAAAAACTGAAAATGGAACTCCCATTTGACCCTGTGATCCCACTTCTAGGAATATATCCCAAGAAACCAGAAACACCAATCAGAAAGGATATATGCACCCCTATGTTCATAGCAGCACAATTCACCATAGCTAAGATCTGGAAACAGCCTAAGTGCCCATCAGTAGATGAATGGATTAGAAAACTGTGGTACATCTACACGATGGAATACTATGCTGCTGTAAAAAGGAAGGAACTCTTACCATTTGCAACTTCATGGATGGAACTGGAGAGCATTATGCTAAGTGAAATAAGCCAGTCAATAAAGGAAAAATACCACATGATCTCACTCATTCATGGACAATAGAGACCATTATAAACTTTTGAACAATAATAGATACAGAGGCAGAGCTGCCTCAAACAGATTGTCAAACTGCAGCGGGAAGGCCGGGGAGGGTTGGGGGGCAGGAGGTAGTGGGGTAAGAGATCAACTAAAGGACTTGTATGCATGCATATAAGCATAACCAATGGACATAAGACACTGGGTGATAGGGGAGGCTAGGGGACTGTCTAGGGCGGGGGGATAAAATGGATACATATGTAATACCCTTTGTAATACTTTAAGCAATAAAAAAAAAAAAAGTGTGACTATCAAAAAAAAAAAAAAAAAAAAAAAAAAAAAAAAAAAAAAAAACAATAAAGATTAAAAAAAAAAGGAGGGAGGGGGGTAAGAGATCAACCAAAGGACTTGTATGCATGCATATAAGCATAACCAACGGACATAAGACACTGGGGGATAGGGGAGGCTAGGGGACTGTCAAGGGCAGGGGGAAATAAAGGACACATATGTAATACCCTTTGTAATACTTTAAGCAATAAAAAAAAAAAAGACTGTCAAAAAAAAAAAAAAAAAAAAAAAAAAAAAAAAAAAAAAAAAAAAAAAAGAATTGCCAGTTTAAAGGAAAAAGTACAAAGGCTTAATAAAAATATGAAAACATTTAAAATATCACAAAAAGTAATAGAAATGAATAAAAAGCATACATTTTAAAGCATTAATTAGCAGAATTGACAAAAACTCACATTAATCAATGTCAGGGAGGAATTGTCTAGAAACATTCACAAGTACAACCTTTTTGTATGTCTGTTTGCCTGTATATTTTCACAATTTAGATTACTCATACCCCCCCCCCCCCTTCTTTTTTCCGTGACAGTTATCTTCAGTCTCATCCTTCTATAACTGGAGAAACTCCAATGGATGGGGGTTCCAGGATTGTTCAGTACAGCATTATTTATTGCATGTGACCACCAGTGGAGAGCTTACTCTGCCCCTGTCCCCTGATGTGTAACTCACTCATTTCAGGGCTTATGTTTAGCCCCGGGAAAGCCCAGGTTACTGTGCTGAGGAATGAAAGGCCATTCTTTTCTGGGCTGAATGATCATGGATTCAAGAGGAGGGGCCTTGACATGATGTCAGAAGGAGCACTTTATTTTCTTAATCACATATTAACATCGTGCACAGGGCTGTCCTGGCAACACTGCAGATGAAGCCTTGCCTACTTGGCTGCTGTCCCCAGGCTCAGATGACATAGTTGAGATCCTCCTGTAGTCAGCCCTTTATTGAAGACAGCAGGGACTGCGTGGCCCAGCAGAGAAGAGAGTTTGACTGGGCCTGGTGTTGCTGAGGAAACAGCCAGGTTCCTCCTTTTCTTTCACTCCTCTACCACCTTTGTTAAAGCTTTAAGTTCTAGGACAACAGCCTTGTCACTCCACTTCCAGTGGACACCTGGGCCTGGACCATACCTGCCACATGGGATCCCCCAGTATGCCCTCACTAACAGCCACAATGCTCTGTAATCATTAATGTGTCTCCATATGCAGGTGTCAGCAGATGCTCAGTGTGTGGGGGGGGCATACAATACAGTTATTGTGCTGTGGATTGTTTTTTTTTTCCTGAGGGGCAGTGTTTGGTATCACTGACCTATTGATAGACCCTTGTCATTAATTTGCATATTCGCCTCTGTTTACTAATTCCAAAGTCGCTTAAGGAATTCATCTCATTAGCACAGCTAACCACTATTGTAGCCAAACTCAGTATTAAGGGCATTACACAGATGAAGTACTGAGTAGATTTGTAAAAACATAATCATGATAATTAATGGTCAGTCAGTTTAGGCTGCTCATAAATGCAGCTGTTCATTTTGCCCTGATTCCTTATGCCAGAGTGATATCTCAATTAACACTAACTAGGGAAATTGTGCCTAAGAGTCAGCTGATGTAACTCTCCCCATCCATGTCCCCTCCCTTAAACAAAGCAAAACAAACAAAAATAAAACAAGGAAGGAAAAGAAACTAAGATTTCTTCACTGTCTTTTATTTAGTAGACACCATGCTAATGCACATTTTTTTCTATCATTTAATTTGAAATCTACCTAGTATGTAAGGGAGTAGTTAAACATTACACACAGAAAAGGTCCGTTGTGGACTGTGAGGACTGCCCAGCGGGTCTGCAGTGGACAGCCTGCATCACTGCATGCTGCAGATCCCAGTTGGCCTTTCCCTCCTTTTCTCCTTTCTTACCCTTTATCCTGGGAGTTAAGAGGCCACAACCCGCCTCACTTGAGAAGAAATTCTGGGGTGAGGGGAGGCGGGCAGCTAAACCTGCACTATTCCTCAACTTGTATTGGTTCCCATTTCATGAGTCCCACTGAGCAATGATATTATCCTGAGTTTTATTGAAGTAACATACTGACTCCTGGTTTATACAGATAACTTTTAGTAGCATTTTGGGAAATTTTACCCCCTTCAGAGATCAGACAGGTGATAGAAGAGATCTTAAATAGTAGAAGAGTCCTTGAAATTCATGTTACTCTGTGCAGATTTCTTTATAATACTGAACTTAATAGATTTGAAAATATATAAATGTTTACCTTTTATGTTACTTAATGTTCACTCCAACATCCATTTATATTAAACTAGAGGCCCGGTGCACGAAATTCATGCCCTCATGGTGGGGGGGGGTCACTCAGCCTGGCCTGTGCCCTCTTGCAGTCCAGGAGCCCTCAGAGAATATCCTACTGACGGCTTAGGCCCGGGGAGCGTGCCTAAGCCATCAGTCGGACATCCTCAGTGCTGCCGCGGAGGTAGGAGAGGCTCCCGCCACCTCCGCTGTGCTGGCCAGCCATGAGCCCGGCTTCTGCCTGAGTGGTGCTCCCCCTGTGGGAGCGCACTGACCAGGGGTCAGCTCCTGCATTGAGCGTGCCCCCTGGTGGTCAGTGTGCATCATAGTGACCGGTCATTATGCTGTCGGGCCAAAACTGGCTCTCCGACATCCCCCACGGGTCCTGAATTGCAAGAGGGCGCAGGGCAGGCTGAAGGACCCCACCGGTGCTCGATTGGGGCTGGGGAGGGACATGGGAGGTTGGCTAGCTGGGGTGGGATGGTGGGATGGTGAAAGGGCTCTAGGGCATGTCTGGCCCGTCTCGTTCAGTCCTGATTGGCTGGATCCCAGCAGCAAGATAACCTACCAGTTGGAGCATCTGCCCCCTGGTGGTCAGTGCACGTCATAGTGACTGCTCAACCAGTCAACTGTCTGCCCTCTGGTGGTCAGTGCACATCATAGTGAACAGTTGAGCGACCTTAGCATATCATTAGCATATTACGCTTTGATTGGTTGAACGGCCCACCAGATGACTGGACACTTAGCATATTAGGCTTTTATTCTATAGGATTCCAGTATATGCCAGTATTAAGGGCCTTCCTCCTCCCAAAATGTAAGAAAAGAAATTAGCAAAAGACTACCTATCAGGTTTTTAATAAATTATATAGGAAAATATTTTAATTTTAGCAGCCTCCCTTCCTTACATCCTCTACCCTGAATTCACTGTAGGCGTAGCTATTTTAGAACATGACCTGGAGAAGAATGGTGTGGTCTTGAAGAGCAGTCCTGTTGTTTCATTAGTTTTGAGCGTGAATGATATGAATGTAGGACATCCCCTTCCCTTCCTTTTACATTAGGATCGTTGTGTCAGTCTGTGCATGAACAATGTCATGTTGTAAAACATTAACAGCTTAAGATTCAGGTTCTGTCTGGGCTCATTCCTGAGTTCCTATAGGATAGTGATGGCGAACCTATGACACGCGTGTCAGAGGTGACATGTGAACTAATTTTTTGGTTGATTTTTCTTTGTTAAATGGCCTTTAAATATATAAAATAAGTATCAAAAATATAAATCTTTGTTTTGCTATGGTTGCAAATATCAAAAAATTTCTATATGTGACACGGCAGTTAAGTTAGGGTTTTTCAAAATGCTGACACGCCGAGCTCAAAAGGTTCGCCATCACTGCTATAGGGTTATGGGGAATGTCTGCCTCTAAGCCAGTCCCACCTGTGAAATCTTCTATATCTACCTCTTTTGATTTTGTTAGTTTTGTGACTTTGAAGTGTAACTGATGACGGTGTGCTTTAGGTATCTTGATACCTTCTATTTTATGTTTTTGACTTTCAAGATATGACATGTAGTTGTTAGGAATTCTTTTGTAGTAAGAATGACTTCTGAACCATTCTGCCTGTGAAAACCTTTTCCTCTGCAGCTCCAAGGCCTAGAACTTCGTTTTGTAGTTCTGTGAACCTGAATGTCCACCATAGGGCAGTTCACTTACTGCACATGAACCCAGTTATGTGCTAAAGAGCTCTTCTTCCCACTACTACTCCTAGGTATCCTATATAATAAAAGTCTAATATGATAAATGTCTGGTTGTCCGGTTGGCCAATCAAAGCATAATATGCGAATGATATGCTAAGGCTGCTCAACCGCTCGCTATGACGTGCACTGACCACCAGGGAGCAGATGCTCTGACCAATAGGTTAGCTTGCTGCTGGGGTCTGGCCGATTGGGACTGAGCAAGACGGGCCGAATGTGCCCTGGAGCGCCCCCCGTGTTCCCTCCCCAGCTGGCCAGATAGTCTACTTCAAGTAACAAAAGAATTCTTTCAACTTGTTTATGAGTTGGTTGGCAGCCACACATGTTTATAGAAACATTGTTCACTAGAGTGCTTGCAAATCTATTCAGCCACTGGGTAACTGAAACAGTACAAACCCTATATTCTACAATTACAATATTTTTAAATTTCTGTAGCATACTGATTTCCAAAATTAGTCATGTGCTTTACCTACCTTATTCAATTTCTCCCAACATTAGAGTTATTGTTCAAAATTATGAATGTGTGTGAAATCTAGAATGAACTCACTGTGTCTCTCTTTCTCTTTTTTCTTGTTCTTTTTGCCCTGGACAATGCCTTCAATGTGAAAGTTATATATTAAAATATAACATGCATTTATTTAATTTTTAGGGCTTATGACAGTGATAGCGAACCTATGACATGCATGTCAGAGGTGACATGCAAACTCATTTTTTTGGTTGATTTTTCTTTGTTAAATGGCACTTAAATATATGAAATAAATATCAAAAATATAAGTCTTTGTTTTACTATGGTTGCAAATATCAAAAAATTTCTATATGTGACTATGTGACATGGCACCAGAGTTAAGTTAGGGTTTTTCAAAATACTGACATGCTGAGCTCAAAAGGTTCGCCATCACTGGCTTATGATATATTTTCACATGCATGATTTATTTTTTTGACAGTATTAAAGATGTCCCTCATTCCTCTTTCCCTTTGCCCCCTTCTACCCAGCTACTTACTAACCCACCCCAGGCCTTCACCACACTATTGTTTTTGTCCACAGGCTTTGCATATATGCGTATATGTTCTTTGGTTAATCTCTTCCCATTCCCCCCACATACCTCCCCTCTGAGATCTGTCTGTTTGTTCCATGCATCCATGCCTTTGGATCTGTTTTGCTCGTTTATTTTTTTCATTAGATTCCACATATAAGTGACATCATGTGATATTTGTCTTTCTCTGACTGGCTTATTTCACTTAGCAAAATTATCTCCTGGTTCATTCATGCTGTTGTAAAGGGTGAGAGATCCTTTATTATTATTTTTTTTTTACAGCTGCATAGTATTCCATTGTGTAAATGTACCACAGCATTTCCCCCCACTCATCTACTCCCCACTCATCTACTAATGAACACGAGTTATTTCCCAATATTAGCTATTGTAAATAATGCTGCTGTGAACATATGGGTGCATATATTTTTTCTATTTAAAAGAAACCCTTATTTTTGAAAGTATTATGTTCCTCTTTTTCCCCCATTGAGCCTTTCTTGCCTGCCACTGCCCCCTTTCCCAGGACTTCACCACCCTATTGTCTGTATCCATGGGTTATGCATATATGCATACAAGTTCTTTGGTTGATCTCTTCACACCCACCCACCCACCCGCCCACCTCCTCTTCCTGCTGAGATTTGACAGTCTGTTCTATGTTTCTATGTCTCTGTACCTATTTTGTTCATCAGTTTATTTTGTTCATTAGATTCCACATATGAGTGAAATCATGTGATACTTGTCTTTCTCTGACTGGCTTATTTTGCTTAGCATAATACTCTCTAGGTCCCTCCTTGCTGTTTCAAAGGGTGAGAGATTCTTCTTTTTTACTGCTGCATAGTATTCCATGGTATAAATGTACCACAGCTTTTTTAGCCACTCATCTGCTGATGGGCACTTGGGCTGTTTCTAGATCTTCCTATTGTAAATTGCACTGCTGTGAACATAGGGGTGCATACATTCCTTATATCCTTTCTTTAACCAGTTCTCTAACTCTTGCTTACTTTCTTTTCCTTCTGGTATCCATACGATGCAGATGTTGTTATGTTTCACGTTGTCCCAGAGTTTCCTTAAATTATCCTCCTGCTTTCTAAGTCTTTTTCTTTTTGCTGCTCTAATTGCATGTTTTTTTTCTACCTTGTCTTCCAAGTCCCTGATTTGATCCACTGCTTAATCCAATCTACTTTTAATTCCTCTTAGTATATTCTTGATGTCATATGATGTTCTTCATTTCCTACTGTTTCTTGTTCATGGTTTCTATTTCTTTTTTATGCTGTTGTAGTTTGCACCCCCTAAGTTACTTGTAATTCTCATAAGTTCCTCGAGAATCCTTATAACCATTATTTTGAAGTCTATATCTGATAAATTGCTTGCCTCTATTTTATATCACTCTTTCTGGGTATTCCTCCTTTTTATTTCATCCAGGGATTGTTTCTTTGTGTCCCCATTTTAACTGTCTTTTTGTGTTTGTTTCTATGTTTTAGATAGAACTGTTATGCATTTCAGTCTTCATGGGATGGTCTTACATAGTAAGTGTCTTGTGGGACCCAATGGTACAATCTCCTTGATCTGTTGAGCTGATGATCTAGTAATGTCCCTTATGTGGATTATGTGGACCCTCCTGTTTACATGGGTATTTTATTGCTCTTGGTTATGTTCATGTGTGGGATCAATCCTCTGGCTGGCTGTGAGGCTCAGTTCTGACCATGTCATGCTAGTCGTTGTACAGGCACTGACAGAACAAAACAAGACAAAATAAAGCAAAATAAAAAACAAGACAACAAAAGCACCCAACAACATCAAGGAAAAGAGTAAGAAAAGAAAAAAGAACAAAAGCATAATAATAGTCAAAAGAAAAAAAGAGTAAGTGGAGACAATATATGAAAGGAAAGAAGAAAAAAGAAAGAGAAAAAAAGATTAGTAAAAGAAAACCAGAAAAAAATTCAAAACGAAAAATAGAAAGAAAATAGAATTAGAAAAGGAAAGAGAGAATTATGAAATATTAAGGGAAAAATGTAAGAAAAAATAAAAAATAAGAATGGAGTAAAATAAAAAATAAAGAAAAAATAATGAAGCTTGTTGGCATCTGTTCCATTGCTATCCAAAGATGGCCACTTGGTCTGCAGGTTCCTGGCCTCCCTGCACTCTGTCCGCAGCTACAAGCAATACACTGTATGTGGCTGCTTCTGTTGGGCTTGGCTTGTGGACAGTGCAACTTCAGGGGTTGGAGTAAATAAGACTTCTGATTGTTCTAACCCTAAGTCTTGGAATTTTAATGAACAAAGTTTCCTCAGAGTCTCTCACAGAGACTTTTTTGAAAATCACAAATGTTGATTTTCATTTAAATCCTGGTTCTTGTGCACTCCTGGAAGCTGGCTCGGCTGCTGACACACATTAGCAAGGACACCTGATGCTGCTAGCGATAGGCACATCCCTGAGGGATGCTGCACTTGGCAATTCCGGCCTGACTGGCCATCAGCAGTGTCTCTTACTTGACTATAATTATTGTCCTGGCATGATTGAGGTGCTTATGAGTCTGTTTACTCATAACATTTTTATATCAAATAAATATGTACTAACCAGTTCTTCAACTCTCTGAAACCAACTGTGTTGTCCTACAATTAGATTCATTTCTGCACTAACAATCCAGATTTAGCTTAGACCCTACAGGTAAAGGGCTCATTCCCACCAGTCTCCTCCCAACTCCAGAGTCTAGTCACTGTCCATGGTTGCTACCTATACTTCTCACTAACCAAACATAAATCTTCAGTATCCATAATCCCCTCCTTAGGTTGAATAATTTGTTAGGTTGGCTCCCAGAACTCCAGGAAGTACTTTACTTACTCATATTGGTGGGTTATGAGGGATACTTCTCAGGAACAGCTGAATGGAAGAGATGTATGGAGAGGTTGTAGGGTGGGACAGCTGAGCCTCTTACTCTTAGGGCATGCCATCCTCCCAATACCTGGATATATTCACTAATGTGAATGTTCTCTGAACCCCATCATTTAGGAATATTTTTAATGGATGTTTTATTATGTAGGCATAATTACAACCAATACAGGGATATTATGGATTAAAAGAAAATTCAGAAATGTGTCATCAAAGGAATTTCATGTTCATTAACAGACCCCTTTGGATTCTAGTCACTCATTCTATTCAGATGGGGTATTTAGATTTGGGTAGTAGGAGCATGCAAGTATTTGAATAAACTGTAACTTTTAAAAGATTATAATAATGTTAGTATTATAGGAGACATTAAGCCAATACTTGTTGCTTGATTATCTTATTCCAAATACTTTGGACAGTTATTTCTTAAGTACTATGAAATGTTCAGGTTTATTCTTAGGTCATCTTTGGATAAAAGATTTAATTTTCTCTGTAATTTTGCTTGGTTGAATTAACCACGGTATTCTTCATTTTAATGTCACCTTTTTCAAGGTGTGTGTACTAGACTAATGATTTGTAGTTTTAAAGTGCTTTGTATTTATATACTAATTATGAGAGGTTAATCAGAGACATGTTTCATATCTTTTTTTTTCTTAAATTAAATCTTTATTGTTCAGATTATTACATTTGTTCCTCTTTTTTCCCCCCATAACTCCCCTCCTCCCAGTTCCCACCCCACCCTCCGCCCTCACTCCCCACCCACTGTCCTCATCCATAGGTGCACGATTTTTTGTCCAGTCTCTTCCCGCATCTCCCACACCCCTTTCCCCCCCAGGAATAGTCAGTCCATTCCCTTTCTATGTCCCTGATTCTATTACGATCACCAGATTATTTATTCACTTGATTCTTAGATTCACTTGTTGATAGATGCATGTTTGTTGTTCATAATTTGTATCTTTACCTTTTCTTCTTCTTCCTCTTCTTAAAGGATACCTTTCAGCATTTCATATAATACTGGTTTGGTGGTGATGAACTCCTTTAGCTTTTCCTTATCTGTGAAGCTCTTTATCTGACCTTCAGTTCTGAATGATAGCTTTGCTGGATAAAGTAATCTTGGTTGTAGGTTCTTGGTATTCATCACTTTGAATATTTCTTGCCATTCCCTTCTGGCCTGCAAAGTTTCTGTTGAGAAACCAGCTGACAGTCGTATGGGTATTCCCTTGTAGGTAACTGAGCTTCTTTCTCTTGCTGCTTTTAAGATTCTCTCTTTGTCTTTTGCTCTTTGCATTCTAATTATGATGTGTCTTGCTGTGGTCCTCTTTGGATTCCTTTTGTTTGGGGTTCTTTGCGCTTCCTGGACCTGTAAGTCTATTTCTTTCACCAGGTGGGGGAAGTTTTCTGTCATTATTTCTTCAAATAGGTTTTCAATATCTTGCTCTCTCTCATCTTCTGGCACCCCTATAATTCTGATGTTGGTACGCTTGAAGCTGTCCCAGAGGCTCCTTACACTATCTTTGTATTTTCGGATTCTTTTTTCATTTTGCTTTTCTGGTTGGGTGTTTTTTGCTTCTTCGCGTTTTGAATCTTTGACTTGATTCTTGCGCTCCTCTGGTCTGCTGTTGGGAGTCTGTATAGTATTCATTATTTCAGTCTGTGTATGCTTAATTTCTAGTTGGTTCTTTATCATAACATCGAGGGTTTCATTAGATTTCTTGAGGATCTCACTACATTTATCGGCGGCTTCTAGACAGTTCTTAAGAGACCTTAAAAGTGTGGTTCTGAACTTAATATCCTCCATTGACAGTTTTGTCCTGTTTCTTTGTCTCCGCATTTTTTATGCTTTCTTGGTGTACCCCCTAGTGGTCTTTGTGTGCAGTCTTGTTGTAGTTAAGCCTTGATTGTTGTCGGCAATACCAGGGGTGATTTGACCTCCAGGCTAACTGGCCATGAGAGTCCGCTGTGTCTGCAGTGGGAGAGCTTCTGTGCTGGATCTCTAGGGCGGTGCTAATCTAGCGTTTGCCTGAGGCTATCCGGCAAATGGCTCTGTGCAGGGCTTGGGCAGGGCGGGTCCCCGGGGATCTACAGGGTGGGCCGGAGCTAGCAGTTATGGCTGCTCTCAGTTCCGTCCCTAGGGGCTCTGCCTCACAGAGTCCCAGCAACCACTGCAAACCTCGTAGAGAAAGCTGCCTTCGAGTTCCGACCGAAGCCAGACAGTCCTGCTTTTCCCGTTTGAGTCTGGGTCCCTAGAGACTCGCCCGGATCTGGAGCTCAGAGTCTGAAACTCCCTCCCGATTGAAAACAACAACCGCGCCCTCCGCCTCCAGCCCGCTCCGCGTGCACTCCGCACCTTTGTATTTCACTTCAGCACTGTACCTCCTCTGAGTCTGGGTATGATATTCTCTTTCCTCCTAGTTGTAGAATTTCCACTCAGCCAGCCTTCCTGTGGTTCTGGATGATGTCCATGTTTCATATCTTCCTGGAGCACTTAAATGTCCTGCTTCCCCATGTCTAGCATTCCATGTTATACATGTTATATTTCTTATTATTTCTGTCCACAGAGAAGGGCTCAACAAGTAGTGTTCTCCTGGTGGCTGGGATTTCCTTTTATCTGACCCAGAAGTTTAAGTTTACTGACATTCATCTCTATTTCTCTTTGGAATATTAGACCTGGTAATGGAATATCAAAGGTTAGATACAAAGAATGACATATATAAGGGAAAATGGAGGATTAGTTGGCCTAGAACTCACATTAGTTGTTAGGGGGTCATAGTAGGGTCAAGTCTAACAAAAGTGTGACAGAACTGGACTGGGAAAGAGGCATGGGTAACAGTCCCAAATGGTCAAGGCATATTTCAGAGAACACTTGCTGCTTCTTAGGGCTAAGTGCCACTCCATTATAGTCACTGGTCTTAAAGGGGGCATTACTCTAAACCAGTGGTTCTCAACCTTCTGGCCCTTTAAATACAGTTCCTCATGTTGTGACCCAACCATAAAATTATTTTCGTTGCTACTTCATAACTGTAATGTTGCTACTGTTATGAATCATAATGTAAATATCTATATGCAGGATGGTCTTAGGCGACCCCTGTGAAAGGGTCGTTCTCGACCCACAGGTTGAGAACCGCTGCTCTAAACCCATTGTCCAACATTACCTATGTAATTTATGATCTCAGAGAGAACTTATATGAGGATGTATGCATGGTTTAGTGAAAATCATCTAGTTTCTTCAGCTCTTATGTACCAACTAGAGGCCTGATGTACGAAATTCATGCAAGGGGTTCGGCCCTTGCAACCCCCTCTTTGTCCGGAAGGATGTCCCATCTAATTAGCATATTATGCTTTTATTATAGACTAGAGGCCTGTTGCATGAAAAGATTCGTGCAGTAGGCCTTCCCTTCTCCTGGCTGCTGGTACCGGTTTTCCTCCGGCACCGGGGACCCAGGCCTTCGCTCTGGCTGGAGGCGCCTCCAAGCCTCTTGCGGCTCCAGCAGACAGAGGTGCCTCCAAGCCTCCTGCGGCTCCAATGGCCGGAGGCGCCTTCAAGCCTCTCAGGGCTCCGATGGCCGGAGGCGCCTCCAAGCCTCTCGCGGCTCCAGCGGACAGAGGTGCCTTCAAGCCTCTCGCGTCTCCGGTGGACAGCGGTGCTTTCAGGGCCGCCTTTAGCGGCTGGAGGCGCCTTCAAGCCTCTCGCAGCTCCGGCAGGACCCGCCTTCAGTCTTTGCTCCGCAGCTTCGTGCCTACGTATGCAAATTAACCACCATCTTTGTTGGCGGTTAATTTGCCTATCTCCCTGATTAGCCAATGGGAGGTGTAGCGAAGATAAGGTCAGTTTCAATCTTTGTCTATTTTTAGATAGGATTACATTGCTAATGACTTTAAATGCTACATTATTTCACTTAGTTTTTACAGAAACTTTGTGAAATGGATATTCTTTATCCCCATTTTTCAGCCATGAAATTGAAGTCCTGAGAGGTAACATGATTTGCTCAGGCTTCAGGAAATGTTGGATCTGGGATTCAGGACTGTGTCACTGTGGTAACTTGTTATGTGATGACCAGTGATGGCGAACCTTTTGAGCTCGGTGTGTCAGCATTTTGAAAAACCCTAACTTAACTCTGGTGCCGTGTCACATATAGAAATTTATTGATATTTAGAACCATAGTAAAACAAAGATTTATATTTTTGATATTTATTTTATATATTTAAATGCCATTTAACAAAGAAAAATCAACCAAAAAAAATGAGTTCGCATGTCACCTGTGACACACGTGTCATGGGTTCGCCATCACTGTTATAGACACTGAGCACTCACTATGTAGCAAGCACCGGGCTGAGTACTGGAAATGCAAAAAATAAAATAAAAAATAAAAAAATAATTTAACTGCCCTCCCCTAAAGGAGGATAATACATCATCTTCATTGGAATGCTAAGGAGATTCCAAAATGACTTAATTAAAAGCACTGCATAAATACATTACATTATATTAGTTAGTTTGGCAGTGTTTTCCTGCCAACATGAAGTGCCAAGAATCAATAGGAAGAAGTATATGATTATAAAAAAGAAATGAGCAGAGCCATAGAAAGGCTAATTCAAAACATGGAATGTTAAGAAACTTACAGATTTATTTATGTGAAGTTTGGAAGATTCTACTCTAGCAGTTTCTGGCTGGTTTTGATGATTGATGATATACTGAAAGTAGCTGAGCTACTCAAATTAACACAAGTTGCTTTATTGAAACCATGCTTTCTCAGAGAACCCTATTTTTATTTTATTTTTTTAAATTTTTATTTTTTTGGTATAGCAAAGGTGGAGATTTATTGAAGAATAAGTACAGACTCCCACATGGGGAGAAGGAAAGAGTCCCACAGAATGGACTTTCACGTGGGGAGGGGGAAAGAGTCCCCGAGAACCCGATTTTTAATGCACCTGAAGTACACACTGTGTTATGTTGGCTATAGGGTGTTTTAGAGTCAGGGTGGAAATGAAGCAAACAAGGGCGATATTATGTGGTTTCCACACCATTTATCAGTATATCACCTATAATATTGTGCCAGAGCAGCTAGTGATAATGTGTGAAACACAAGTAGGGGAAATGCTCATATTTGGGAAGATGATTACAATCAAGATAAGTGATGAACTATATTAAAAACATCATGGTTCAGTGCCGGAAGCCGGTCCATCCTTGCTGCTTGACACAGTCACTGCAGGAAAGAAACATCTGCACAGCATATGTTTCAAGGGACCCTTAGCGCTGTGTGTTTTAACCAAGGTCACCTCTCCGAGAAAGGTTGTTTCCCCAGGTAGGAATTTTTCCCTGAAGTCAGGGAGGGGATGAAACTCCTTAACTAAGTGCCAGGCGGGTAGTTAATCACTACAAACAATCATGCTTAAGCTACATAATCTTTACTCCCTGGAATGGAGATAAGAAACGCCCTAACCTTTGTAATAGAAATTGACAGGATTAAAATCAACTGGGATAAATACGGATGTAACAAGACAATAAACAGCAGAACCTCTCTGGAGATCGAGACCAGAACTTGGCTGGAGATCCTGGCTAGGCTGCTGATCAACTGAACGCTGTCTCCGTGTCATTCCTTCTTCGCTGACTCTGTCTACGCCTTTGGGAACTCCTGGACCTGCTGGGGTTGGACCCCGGCAGTTCATTCAGTACTAAGGACTATAGGGAACAGTATTACCAATTTGCTTTTACTTAGCAAAATGAATAAAAAATTAGTTGACCCAGCTCTTAGGTTTATAGGCAAATTCAAGAATGTTATACTAATATTTTTTCTTATATGACTTGAATTTAATCCAAAATACTTTATTTTTGTATTGGTAACTTCTAAAATGTACCATTCTGCTTTAAAAAATATATTTTTAAAATTGATTTCAGAGAAGAAATTTTTTAATCCTCACCTGAGGATATATTTATTGATTTCAGAGAGAGGAAGGGAGATAAACATCAGTGTGATGGAGAAACATTGACTGATTGCCCCTTGTATATGCCCCAACCAGGGTCCGAATATGCAACCAAGGTATGTGCCCTGGCCAGGAATTGATGTCCAGTCGACTGAGCCACACCTGCCAGGGCAGATTAATTATTAAAAGTCTGATAGTACAGATTTAAAATTCCCAAATCTATTGATTTAGCAATGGTAGATGAGATAATGTGTGTAGAGAGCCTACCACATGTAATAATGAGTATTCCATAAATTATATGAATGGTGGTCACATAATTTATGGGAGTGGAGGGGTAGTGGGGTAGTCATGAAGGTGTCAGAACTGTACATTGAAGAACCCCTAAAGGCAGAGAATAGGGATTGTTCTATCCCTATCTCACTCTAATCTGGGGGATCTGAGTAATCTTAAAGAGGTCATTCTAAAGTGTGAAATATTTTGTAGGTCTGGTGCTTTGCTTTAAAAATTATGAGTTTTTCTTTTCTTTTATAATATTTCCCTATTTGATTTTGAACATAAAATAATTGTGAATCACTTAATATTAAGAAAATGTTTTAAAAACTAATGTATCGCCCCCAGGAGAAAAAAAAATTATTCAATCTAAATTTGCAGTATTGACGGGAGCCATGTTTATCTTGTGGTGACGTGGAACTCTTACCCATTATCACTTAGTTCCAGGTGTACACAAGCTGTATTTCAAGAAGGCAGAGAGGCAGGGTCACTGACAGAGGGAAGGAAGCAGCTCTGTTAGGGAGCAGTGGTAATGGACCCCATCTGGGGACTGTTCCATGGAACCGGAGGGCCTTTGTCTCTTGTCTACCCTACAGTCTCATTCCTCTCCTCTGAAGACTGTGGGGTCATGTTTACCCCTTAAGAGTTTCAAAATAAAAATCACCTGCCTAGTCTCTTTAAGACACGGGTGGGAACCTTTTTTTTTTTTTTTTTTTTTTTTGCCAAGGCCCATTTGTATATTTATAACATCAGTTGTTCGCCATACAAAACTATCAACTTAAAAATTAGCCTGCTATATTTAGTCAGACATTTAATTAACTCACCCCTAAATGCCTTGGCAGGGCCAGAACAAATGATTTCTCATGCCTTATATGGCCCATGGACTGGATGTTCCCCACCCCTGCTTTCAGAGAATAAGAAATAGTTTGTTAGCTCAGATAAACTTAAATGTGGTCCTTATGCATGAATGAGCCCTGTTCTCCTCTGAAGTGCCCTCACCTTCTTTGCTGTGATCATTGTGACTGCTCTGCCCTTCCATGCCGCCTTTCCAGAGATTTCACTGTTTGTTTTTAGGTATATGGTCACCTAAGAGGGTGACTAAATTTCAATTCACCAAACATCACAGAAGCCACTGTGTTTTCTATGGTGACTTCAAAGCAGGTGGCCTCCAGGTCAAATTTATCTAAGTCTAAAATAATGATTCAGAAAGGCCCACACAAGCTGCTTCCTGTAGAGACTGGCTGTTGTTGTGGGCAAGAACCTGTTTTCCTATGGGGACTTTTTGCTCTCATCCCTGCAAAGGAGTGAGACATGGAGATGGAGGCTATAAGGGGCATCATAGGTCCAGAGAAGAAATAACAAGGATTTTTAACAGATTAAACAGACTTGAAAGGAGGGCCCTGAGGTTGAGAGCAAATCTCCTTTTATGTTCAGAGTAGTTGCCTGGCCTTCCCCTGGCTTGAGTAACCTGTGGTGTCCTCTTGAATACACTCTACTTCCCTATTCTGCTGGACTGAAAGCCAAGTATTGGCACTTGAGCCAGTGGTTTGGGAGGAGACAGTGTGTATTGTCAGAGCTAGAGGACACAGAGGCAGTGCATCTCCTGAAAGCGTCCGTCTGTATTAAAGGGCATGCTGCACCAAATGATGCACTTTGCTCAACCCACTGGAAGCAGTACAATGAGAGTGGGTGATCTGGATCTGGGTAACTGAAAGTTATCCATTATAATGGATAACTTATCCATCCAATTCAGTGGAAAAACTGGGCTTTGGAGTTAGATCTGGCTTTCTGATTTTTACCACTACCATTCTTTTTTCCTTTTCCTTTTCTATAAAACAATATCAGTCTTGAACTGTGATAATGACTAAATGAGACAATATAGGTGTGATGTGCTCAGTTAATAACTCAAATAATAATAATGTTATTATTATTATTTATAATTCATTGGTCTTCTACCAGACCTTTTGCAAGAGATGTTAGTAAAAAGATAAGCAACTTTTAGAGAAGTTCCCTTTGTGCTCTGTTATAAAGGTGAAAAATCTTAAAGGCAAGGTGCTATTTTGATATTTAGAAGAGATTAGAAAGACCCAGGACTGCACAGATTGTAAAACTGGTAACTTACCAGAGGATGTTTGACAGTGTCACCTCGCCCCAGGTCAATTAAGAGAGGCATCTTGACTATATCAAAAGATCAACTCCAGGGCTCCTTTACATAGTGTTTACCCACAGCTTCTTAGACACAGATGTGCAAAAGAGGTCCACCTGCTCTTTATTCAGAATAGAAATTTATAGAAGAGACTAATTTCAGCTTAGTGTTTGAATTTTGTGTTTGACAATAGCAGACAATTAAATGCCAGTATGTGGCATAGGCAAGTGGCTTGAACTTTAAGAATGTTCCTTTTCCTCCATTCTCCCACTTCACCCTGAGATTTTCACATTTATATTAATTATCTCCACAGCTCATATTAAGTTCTACAGTAGAATCTGAATTTCAAATAAATGTCAAAATCAGAAAATAGGTCTATACTCTTTAATAGGCAGCTATGAAGAAAATGGACTTTATGCTTTTGGAACATTTTGTCATGTGAAGCACAGACCTTTTTCAAATATTGTATATTGTCACCAAAATAACTAGAAAATCGCATTAAAGACTCTTAAGGGGTGCAGGGGATCATGGCGGGAGGAACAGTGCAGTGGACTGGTGGTGCCTGACAAGCCTGGCCCAGCCCACCTCATGCTGACTCCCGGGATGCCTTGTCACCTGAAAAATCTCTTTCTTAGCTGGACCCAAGTTTCTCATCTGGAAAGTCAAGATATTGATCTTTAGTGTCCTTTCATGTGGTCTATTTTTCTGAGAATACATATGATGCACCACTATGCATATTTTATGCAACCATTCCTGAAAAAGGTATGAGTATTTTGTTATTCATTGAGTTCATGATACTTGTGTGGATAAAATTTATTATCATCTCCAGCAATGGTTTTCTGTTTGTATTGGTGTGTAGAATGGCAGTTGATAAAACTCAAGACACGGGTGGGAACCCGTGTGGTATTATTAGGGCCTATGCCCTACTTTTCTTACCTAATTTTTACTTCCTGAGCATTTTCTGAGCCATTTCCATAGAACTATAGATTTTGAAAAACTAAAAATTTGGATAACATCCATATCCTTTGTGTACCTTGTACTCTTGATCCAATCCCATTCTTACTTTTCTCCCACTTTTTTTTATTATCAAGATTTTCAAATATACAGTACAGTTTAAAAACTTTACAATGAACTTCCAGATAATTACCACCTGGATTCTTATAATTAGCATGTTACTATGCTTTTCCCTCTATTCCTTCCTCAATCTAAATTTTTTTGGAGGGATAAATGTCAAAGTAGGTTGCAGACTTTCCCTAAATGCATATAATTAATACAAGCCTTCTTAATAGGTAAAATTTGCATACAGTGAAATGCACAGAAATGCATACAGTGCAATGCACAATTTTAAGTATACCATTCATTGACTTCTGACAAATGTACACACCTGTGTAATTCAAACTCCCTATCAAGATGCACTACTAATATCTCAAGGAGTTCTCTCATACCCCTTTTGAAGATTAGTCTTCACTTCCACCTTCCAGAGAAAGGCATTGCTTTAATTATTCTCCCCACCATAGATTAGTTTGTTATATTACCTTAAGTTAAGGGAATCATACAGTATATACGCTTTTGTGACTGCCTTCTTCCACTCACCATAATGTTTTAAAGTTTTATCCATGTTATTGTGCATATAGGAGTGTGTGTATGTTTGTGTGTATGTCATGGTATTCCCTTGTATGAATATAACACTATTTGTTTACCCATTCTTTATTGAGGGACATTTGGGCTATTTCTGGTTTGAAACTGTTATGAATAAAGTTACAATGAATGTTCTCATACAAGTCTTTTTGTGGATATTTTCTCTTGGTTAAATGCCTAGAATTGGAATTGCTGGATCATAGGGTAGGTATATATTTAGTTTTATAAAACATTGCCAGACTTTTTTTCTGAAGAGGTTATACCATTTTATACTGTGACCAATAAATATTTGAGAGTTTTGATTGTTCCACATCTTTGCCAACATTTGGCGTTGTCAATTATTTAAATTTTAGTTATTCCACTGGTATAATAATAATAATAATAAGATAAATAAATAATAGTGATATTTCACTGGGCTTTATTTGTATTCCCCTGATGACTAATGATGTCAAGAACCTTTCTATTTGCTTACTATTATCAGCCATTTGTATATCTTCTCTGAAGTATTTGTTGAAATCTTTTGTTTGCTTTTTTAAGTGGGATGTTTCTCTTTTTATTATTGAATTTTAGGAATTCTTTGTCCATTCCAAGTTAGGAAAATATTATCATACGTTTTCTTCTAAAAGCTTCATGTTTAGGTCATTGGGTTTTATGTTTAGGCTTTGATGAACCTTGAATTAATTTATGTATATCCTATGAGGTAGGAGCTCTGCCTTTTGGTGACTCCTCCACATAATCTCTGCTTCTGTTACCCTGATGACTGGTCATGGCAGTATACTTGTGAGTTCTAGTGTGTCTTCATTTCTTTCCATGAATATTCATTAGTGCTTATTGTGTGCTAGGTGGTAGGCTTGGTATTGGGTATATAGTTGTGAACAAAATAAATAATCCATGCCACAATGGAGCTTGTAGTCTTCTAAAGATAATTAGGCACTAAGCAAATAAACACAAGTGGTTTTATATTTATGGTTATCAAGTCCTATTTATCCTTTAAAATTCACCTTAATTCAGTATTTCAGAACCAGTCATTGTAATCCACCACCATGTCAGTAGACCAAAGAAAATCATGTGGTCATATCAATTGATATAGCAAAAGCATTTGACCAAATCCAATACTTATTCAAGATAAAAAACTCTCACTAAACTAAGACTAGAGGGTAACTTTCTCAACTTGATAACAGGCACCTATAAAAATCTCTAGTTAACATCATATTTAATGCCAAGAAACTGAATGCTTTCTCTCTAATTTTTGGAAGAAGGCAAGGATGTCTGTTTTTAATACTGTTATTCAATATTGTATTGGAAGTTCTAGCTACTGAAATATGGCAAGAAAAAGAAATCAAAGGCACTCAGATGGGAAAGGAAGAAATAAATGTATCCCTATTTGTAAATGATATGATTGTCTACACAGAAAATCCCAAGGAACATACCTCAAGCTAAATATATTCCTAAACTAATAAGTGAATTCTGCAAGGTTACAGGGTGTAATGTTAACAAATAAAAATTTATTGCATTTCTGTATAATAATAATGAACATCTGGGAACCAAAAATCACAAACACAAAACTAGTTACAATCACTCTCAAGATAATGAAATACTTAGGAATATCTATCTATATATCCTATCTAATAAAAGAGAAAAATGGTAATTGGCGTACGATGATACCCTTTTCATTGGCTAATCAGGGCTATATGCAAATTAACTGCCAACTAAGATTGGCAGTTAACTGCCAACTAAGATTGGCAGTTAACTGCCAACAAGATGGCGGTTAATTTGCATATGTAGGCACAATGCAGGGAGGCGAAAGGGAAAGCAGGAAGAAGCCCCCTGCCACTGACAGTGATCGGAAACCCAGGGGGGAGCTAAGAGCTGGGGGGCAGGGCAAAGGCGGCCATGATCGGAGAATCAGGTGCCTTTGCTGCCCTGGCCAGTGATAGCAGGAAGTAGGGGTGGAGCCAGCGATGGGAGCTGGGCACGGTCGAAGCTGGCAGTCCCGGGAGCTAGGGGTCCCTTGCCTGGGCCTAAAGCGAAGCCCACGATCGCGGGGCCGCTGCCACTGAGGGTCCCCGCTGCCCGGGCCGGACGCCTAGGCCAGAGGTGTTAGGCCTGGGCAGGGGCGGAGCCTGCAACCACGGGGAGCTGGGGGTCCCCTGCCCAGGCCTGACACCTCTGCTAGAGACCTCAGGCCTGGTCAAGGGGCCGATCCGGTGATTGGTGATCGGAGGGTGATGAGGGTCAACTCCTCTGGCCGAGGCATTAGGCCTGGGCGGGGGGCGGAGCTGGGGATTGGGGGGATATGATGGTCCCCTTGCCAGGCCTGAAGCCTGGGTCAGAGGCGTCAGGCTTGGGCGGGGGGTGGAGCAAGCGATCAGAGGGAGATGGGGGTCCCCTGCCCAGGCATGATTCCTGGGCCAGAGGCCTCAGGCCTGGGCAGGGGCCAGAGCCAGTGATCAGGGGGAGATGGGGGTCCCCTGTCCAAGCCTGACACCTCTGGCGGAGGCGTCAGGCCTGGGCAAGGGGCCGATCCTGCGATTGGAGGGTGATGGGGGTCAACGCCTGAGGGCTCCCAGTATGTGAGAGGGGGCAGGCTGGGCTGAGGGACACTCCCCCCCCCCCCACACACACACCCAGTGCACGAATTTCGTGCACCGGGCCCCTAGTATGTAATATTTATTTATGTGTTGAAATGATTAGAGTTTTTTTAAAATATATGTCCTATTCATTAAAAGTTGTTAAAAATAGCAGTGAATTAATAATAAAAAATAAATTAATTTATAAGCAAATCTTGGTTAAAAACATTTTAAAATTAACAGGGTGTTAATTTTTATATATGATATGTGAACTGGAAATTTTGTCCATTAAAGCGAGGTCTGCAAAATTGAGGGTATATGTATATATGTATGTATATGTGCGTGCCTTTGCATGTGTATGTGTGTGTGTGTGTGTGTGTGTGTATGAAAATTTTAGATATACAGAAAATTGAGAGGATAATAGAGTTTCTCCTGTGATTAACATCTTACATTAAGTATGGTCTATTTGTTATAATTGATAAACCAATATTGATACATTATTAACTAATTTAGATTTCCTTATTATTGTTTTTACATAATGTCGTTTTTATGTTCTAGAATCCTATTCAATATTTTCTGTTACATTTAGTCATTTTGTGCTGGGCTGTAACAGGTTGACTGCTTGTGTTTGATGACCTTGAGAGTTCTGAAGAGTACCTGTAAAGTATTTTGTAGAATGTCTCTCAACTGGGACTTGTGTAGTGTTTTTCTTATGATTAGTCTAGGGTGATACGTTTTTCTGGAGAACAACCACAGTGATAAAGGGTCATTTCCATCACATTGTATCATGGGTACATATTACCAGCATAGCTTATTACTGTAGATGTTGACTTTGATTAGCTGGGTGAGGTAGTGTTTTTCAGTTTTCTCCACAGTAAAGTAATTCTTTTTTCTTTTTTCTCCTTTTCTACTGTAATCTTTGGAACCAGCAAGGCTGTATATATATATATATATCTTCTAAAATTTATATGGAAAGGCACATGTGCTAAATACTTAAAATAATCTTGAAAAAGAATAAAATCTGTGAAATCACTCTACCTGATATTAAAGCCTACTATAGCTGCAGTGAACTAAGGCTGTGTGGTATTGGTGGAGGGATAGACATGGACTAGAGAATCCAGAAAATGGAATTCAGTGGAGGAAGACTAGCCTTTTAAAAAAAGTGGTGCTGTAGCAATTCGACATCCATTGGCAAAACAATAAATTTTGGTCTAACCCTTACACCTTATATAAAAATTAATTGAAAATGGATCATGGACTTAGATGTAAAATGTAAACCTATAAATATTTCAGGAAAAAGAAAAAAAAATTTTGGAATCCAGAGCTTGGGAAATAGTTTTTATACTTGATACTTTAAGTATGATCCATAAGAGGAAAAATTGATCAATTGGACCTCATCAAATGATAGACTTTTGCTCTGCTAAAGACTGTTAGGAGGATGAAAAGATAAGCTACAAAACCGGGAGAAAATATTTGCAAAATACATATTTGATTAAGGACTAGCAATTAGAATATATCCAGAACCCTTAATCTCAACAGTAAAACAAATAAACAAAAAGTAGTTCAGTTAGAAAATAGACCAAAAACATGAATGGTCATTTCATCAAAGATGACGACAAAGAAACTCATAAAGAAATGTTTACCATTATTCCTTATTAGGAAAATGCAAATTTAAACCACAATGAGATATCACTACACACCTATCAGAGTGGCTAAAATACAATACAATGATAACCCCAAATGCTGGTGAGGATATAGAGAAGCTAAGTTACTCATACATTGTTGGTGAAAAGTAAAAGATACAGTAACTCCAGAAAACAGTTTGGCAGTTTCTTATAAAATTTAACATTCAACTACCATGTAACCTATCAATTGTATTCTTATGCATTTATTCCAGAGAAATGGAAACAGCATGGCTGGTGTTGCTCAGTGGTTGAGCATTAACTTAGGAACCAAGAGGGCATCAGTTCGATTCCCAGTCAGGGCATATGCCTAGGTTGGGCGCTTGGTCCCCAGTGTGGGGCCTGTAAGAGGCAGCCGATGGATGATGTTCCTCTCTCATTGATATTGTTATCTCTCTGTCCCCCTCCCTCTCTCTCTAAAAAAAGTAAATAAAAATAAAACATTTCAAAAAATATATATACCTTTGCTTACTTAAAGAAAACAACAACAACAAAAGAAATGAGAGCATATGTTGACGTAAAAATCTGTACATCAATGTTCATAGCAGTTTTTTTAGTACGCAACCCCCAGAAACAACTCCGATGTTCTTTAAAGTGGAATGGTTAAACAAACTGTAGTACATCTGGACCATGAACACTAGTCAGCAATAAAATGGAACCAAAGCATTGATATACCAACAACCTGGATTAGTGTCTAGAGCAGGGGTGGGCAAACTTTTGAGTGTCACAATGGGTTCTTAAACTGGACTGGAGGGCCGGAACAAAAGCATGGATGGAGTGTTTGTGTGAACTAATATAAATTCAAAGTAAACATCATTACATAAAAGGGTACGGTCTTTTTTTTTTTTTAGTTTTATTCATTTAAAACGGGCCCGATCCTGCCCGCGGGCCGTAGTTTGCCCACGGCTGGTCTAGAGAATTAAGCTGAGTGAAGAGATCTAATCCTAAGAGGTCCATTCCAGTATGATTCCATTTATATAATATTAGAGGCCCAGCATGCACGAAATTGTGTGCGGTTAGGGTCCCTAGGCCTAGCCTGACCTCCATCGCATGGCCTCTGCCGCCCTGCAATGCTACATGAAGCTCTCTGCCCTAGGATGCTCCGCGAACCCTGCTACTGCTCTGCGAGGCTCCCCTGCCCCTGGACTGCTCTGTGAAGCTTGCTGCCACCCAGGAAGCTTGCCATTGGATGCTCCACAAAATTCCCCTGCCCTGCGACTGCTTTGGGAAACTTGCTGCAGCCTGAGTGACAGCTCTGCTAAGCTCAATGCCATCTCGCGAAGCAGCCCACTACTGTCGCTCAACAGTCCCCAGTCCCACCCTGCTGCCAGCCCTTCATCATGGTGAACGGCTTGGGGGCTGGGGGAGGGGCGGGGACCGAGAGGTGCTCCATGCACTTCATAGTGACCGGTCACCCCTTTGGTCGTGACAGGCACCTAGCTCTTTATATATATTAGGACTAGAGGCCTGTGCACCGGTGGGGTCCCTCAGCCTGGCCTGCGCCCTCTTGCAATCCGTCACCCCTCTGAGGATGTAGTAGTGCGTGAAGCAGCAGGCGGCTGGGAGGAGCCCGAGCCCAGGCTGGGCGCCGCTCTTGCTCATCCCGGCCTGCTGCACTTGCTGCCGCCCTTCGGTAGCACTGCCGCAGCTGTGCTCACTAGCCGTGTGCCCGGTGTCTGGCACACAGTGGTCAGCTGAGTGGCGCTCCCATTGTGGGAGCACACTGACTATCAGGGAGCAGCTCCTGCATTGAGCGTCTGTCCCCTGGTGGTCAGTGTGCGTCATAGCAATCGGTTGACTGGTCGAACCGTTGATAAGCCGCTTAAGGTTTTATGTATATAGATTCTTAAAATTCTAAAATTCTAGAAGTAGAGGACAGATTTACTGATTACTGTGAGTAAGGGAAGTTATGGGGGTAGAGAAGTGAGTGTAGCTATTACAGGAAATGTTCTGTATTTTGTAGTAATGGTAATGGAAATGTTCTGTATTTTGAATGTATCATTGGTTGTGATACTGTATTTTAGTTTTGCCCAATGTTATCATTGGGTCAAAATTTCATGAGATCTCTCTGAATTATTTATTATAATTGCATATAAATATCTAATTTCAAAATTAAAAGTTTAATATAAAAACGACCTTATAGCCCTGGCCGATTTGGCTCAGTGAATGGAGCGTAGGCCTGAGGACTGAAGGATCCCAGGTTCGATTTTGGTCAAGGGCACATGCCTGGGTTGCATGCTTAATTCCCAATAGGGGGTGTGCAGAAGGCAGCCAATCAATGATTTTCTCTTATTATTGAAGTTTCTATCTCTCCCTCTTCCTCTCTGAAATCAATAAAAAGATGTTTTAAAAAATGACCTTATAAGCTAATTTTTTGGGAAAACTTGTTTGTCTTCTATCCCTTTGTATATTTGACATTTAGTTATTTATTCACTCATTTATTAAGTTCCTACTTTCTGCCAAATTCCCTAGTAGGTTCTGAAAATACAAAAAGTGGGGACAACTCTGGATATAAATATTTTGGATTCAGGAACATATAAATGGTGGTGGGTCATTACCCAGGGAAGATACTATCATTTCAGAGAGCATCAGGATCATACTTGTTTCACTGTGTAGTGTGAATTCCACATAGCTTTTTCTATCAGATAGAGATTTTATATGGGGCCAAGATTTATTTATCTTTGTATTCCAAGTACCTGCCTTTGTAGTTGGAATAAATGAGGCACTTTATGCAAATATGCCAGATGTTTGAATGATTGCATGAAATATGATGGGGTTTAGGACAGTCTATCCCCAAATATGGCACCTTGGCATATTGAAAATCTTAAGCTATAGGAATACATTCTTATCACCATGACAAGCAAGGTCACTCTGACCTCCCCTACCCCAAGCACTCTTCTTCCCTGGAAGCAGGAGATAAATCTGTGTGAAAATTACCGTCCCTGAACCAGGAGGAAGAATACATTTCTTAGCACCACAACAGGGAATTTGGATCTTAAAAATCTGTACAAAGTTTGTTAAACTAACCCTTATCTTCCTTGTTACTTCTTCACCATTTACTATCCCTAGCCCAAACCCCTTTGTCTTGTCAATTCTTCACAAATTTATTGTTTCTTTGTCTAAACAGTAGAAAAGCTTCTTGGTGTGGTCTCTTCTTCAGATCTTCATCTGTGAAGGCTTCTATGTACATATAAAAGTTTATTAAAATTTGTATGTTTTTCTTCTGTTAATCTTTGTCAGTTTAATTTTGAGACCCAGCTAGAGGTTCTAAAAGGATTGAGGAAAACTTTTTCTCTTCTACAAATACATGCTTTAGTTTTTATGAGAAGAATAAGCTATATGAACAAATAAATGAAATGGCTGGAGAGATACAAAGGTAATGTTTTTAGAATACAGGGACATGTCTTTTCACAGTATTATGAAATAGCTATTGGTTGGTGGACCTGAAATTTAGCAAACCCAGAAAAAAGATGTATTTCTGATATATTCCTTATAATAGATTATGGAAGATTTTCAGAAGTACTTTGCCAGAATGTCCTCAAGGAGTAGGTTATCCTCCATAACAAACGACATTTCTCCTCTTCCCCTGTTACAAAAGCTCAGTGCACTAAACCAGGGTAGAGGAATCAGAGAAAATGCTGTAACCCGGAAAGCCGCTGCTAATCCCATTCCTTATGTGCTCTTCCAGTAGTTTTTCTAGGGTAGGAGACATACATACACAAACAGTAAAGATGGTATCATTTTATTTCTATGATTTTTTAGCTGCTTTTTCTATTTCATGTCAGAATATATGTATTTTTTTATTTCTTAAAGTATTACAAAGTATTACACGTCTCCTTTTATCTCCCCCTTGACATTCCCCCGGCTTCCTCCACCCCCCAGCATCTTGTGTCCATTAGTTATTCTCATATGCATGCATATAAGTCCTTCGGTTGATCTCCTACTCCCCCCAACGCTCCCCAGGGTTTCCACTGTAGTTTGACATTCTGCTCAATGTTGCTCTGCCTCTGTATCCATTTTTGTTCATCAGTCTATAATGTTTCTTATTATCCATAAATGAGTGAGTTCATGTGGTATTTTTCTCAGCTTCCCAGGGGCCATCCCCGCCTCACAAGGGCTGTCCCAGCCTCATGGAGGCTGTTTCAGCCTCACAGGAGCTGCCTCAACCTCACAGAGGCCGTTTCAACCTTACTGGGGCCGTTTCAACCCCACCGGGGCCATTGCAGGCTCACCGGGGCCGGCTCAACCTCACCGGGGCCGATTCAGCCTCACTGGGGCTGTTTCAACCTCACAGGGGCCGTCCCAGCCTCACCAGGGCCGTCCCAGCCTCATCGGGGCCGTCTCAGCCTTACCGGGGCCGTCTCAACCTCACAGGGGCCGTTTCTACCTCACCGGGGCCGTTGTAGCCCTACTGGGGCCGTTGCAACCCCAACGGGGCCGTTGCAACCCCAACGGAGCCGTCTCAACCTCACGGGGACTGTCTCAGCCTCACCGTGGCTGTTTCAGCCTCACCATGGCCGATTCAACCTCACTGGGGCAGTTTCGACCTCACCGGGGCCGTCTTGACCTCACTGGGGCCATCTCTACCTCACCAGTGCCAATTCAATCTCACTGGGGCCGCCTTAACCTCAACAGGCCCGTCTCAGCCTCACCGGGGCCGTCTCAGCCTCACATGGGCTGCCTCAACCTCCCCGGGGCCGATTCTGCCTCACAGGGGCCGTTTCAACCTCACCGGGTCCGTTGCAGTCCTACTGGGGCCGTTGCAACCCCACCGGAGCCGTCTCAACCTCACCGGGACTCTCTCAGCCTCACTGCGGCTGTTTCAGCCTCACCATGGCCGATTCAACCTCACTGGGGCAGTTTTGACCCCACCGGGGCCGTCTTGACCTCACTGGGGCTGTCTCTACCTCACCAGTGCCAATTCAATCTCACCGGGGCCATCTCAACCTCAACGGGCCCGTCTCAGCCTCACCGGGGCCATCTCAGCCTCACATGGGCCGTCCAACCTCACCCGGGCCGATTCTGCCGCACTGGGGCCGTATCAACCACACCGGGACCCTCTCGGCCTCGCTGGGGCCGTCTCGACTTCACCGTTGCCCTCTCAACCTCACCAGGGCCGATTCAACCTCACTGGGGCCGTCTCAGCCTCACCGGGGCCATCCCAGCCTCACCGGGTCTGTCTCAGCCTCACAGAGGCTGCCTTGACCTCACAGGGCCCGTCTCGACCTCACAGGGGCCGTTTCGACCTCACAGGGGCTGTTTCAACCTCACCGGGGCCGTCTCAACCTCCCCAGGGCTGCTGCAACCTCACCGGGGCCGATTCAACCTCACTGGGGCTGTCCCAGGAGCTAGGGGTCCCTTGCCTGGGCCTAAAGCGAAGCCCATGATCGCGGGGCCGCTGCAGCTGCGGGTCCCCGCTGCCCGGGCCAGACGCGTTAGGCCTGGGCAGGGGTGGAGCCTGCAACCGCGGGGAGCTGGAGGGTCCCCTGCCCAGGCCTGACACCTCTGCCAGAGGCCTCAGGCCTGGTCAAGGGGCCGATCCGGTGATTGGTGATCGGAGGGTGATAAGGGTCAACTCCTCTGGCCAAGGCATCAGGCCTGGGCGGGGGCCAGAGCCAGTGATCGGGGGGAGATGGGGGTCCCCTGTCCAAGCCTGACACCTCTGGCGGAGGCGTCAGGCCTGGGCAAGGGGCAGAGCCAGCAATCGGAGGGGTCTGGGGGTCCCCTGCCCAGGCCTGACGCCTGGGCCAGAGGCATCAGGCCTGGGCTGGGGGCAGAACCAGTAATGGGGGGAAATGAGGGTCCCCTGCCCAGGCCTGACGCCTCTGGCCCAGGCGTCAGGCTGGGCAAGGGGCTGATCCTGTGATTGGAAGGTGATGGGGATCAACGCCTGAGGGCTTCCAGTATGTGAGAGGGGGCAGGCTGGGCTAAGGGACACTCCCCCCTACACACCCAGTGCACGAATTTCGTGCACCGGGCCCCTAGTTTATATATAACCCAGCAATTCCATTTCTGGGTATTTATTCAAAGAAAATAAAAACACTAATTCAAAAAGATACGTGTACCCCTGAGTTCATTGCAGTATTACTTTTAGTAGCCAAGATATGGAAGCAACCTAGGTGTCCATTGATAGATGAATGGATAAAGAAGATGTGGTATATATATTACTCAGTAATAAAAAGAATGAAATCTTGCCATACGTGGGGACATGCATGGACCTACTGGATATTATGCTAAGTGAAGTAAGTCAGACAGAGAAAGACAAATACCTTGTGACTCAGTTACATGTGGAATCTAAAAACAAATGAATAAACAAAACAGAAACAGACCCATAGATATAGAGAACAAACTAATAGTTTTCCAAAGGAGAGAGGGGGATGAGTAGGAAAAAAAAAGGCATTAGGAAAAATGAGAAAGCCCTAGAGAGATTTGCAAAGATACTGATTAAGGGCAAAACTACCGCAAGAGTAGTTGGACAAAAAATTAAAAATGAAAATATTAGAGAAAGATTAAAGATAAACATTTTTGACTCTCTTAAGTACTACAAATACATTGTCATTAATCCTCACATTTCCATTATGAGGTAGGAGCTATCGTATTCCCCATTTTAAGCATGAGGGAACCCAAATGCAGAGAGGTTACATAACTCTCCTGTCAGCAGACACTATCACTGCTCAGTATTCTGTATCTGCTCAGTCACTCTGGATTTTACCTGTAAGTTTGGGGAACAGTTCCTCTTGACTCTGCTTCCTACCTCAACTACCTGCATATCTCTCTGTCTGTTTCTCTGCATCTCTATTGCTGTCTCTCTCTTCTGTCTGAGTGCTTTTTCCAATTGTAGAATCATGTTTGGCTTTTGTGTGGAGAAGGCTGGGGAATCAGCACTCAAAACAAACAAACAAACAAAAAACAGCTATTTGTGCAGTTGCTATTGCTTGAAATGAGGTTGATTAATCGACACCAACGAATGCGTGGCACTGACTTTGGACTACAGTAATGATCGAAAGTGAACCTGCAGAGAAGCCATGGAAAGGATTTCATGTTACCAATGAAAAGATTATGTCACATTTCTTATGGCAGAAACTGATCAGCTGGAGGAGTAATTAAGTTTAATAAATGTTGAAATTGATAATGTTGTAAATTCCTTGAATGAGGCAAATTTGCTGAAATGGTATTAAATCCAGGCAAACACAAGAAGGGTAGTGATGATGATGATGATGGTGACATTATGAACACATATGATAATGTGATTTATATTATAAAACCTATACTTGGGCCCTAGCCGGTTTAGCTCAATAGATAGAGTGTCGGCCTGTGAACTGAAAGGTACCATGTTCGAGTCCGGTCAGGGGCGCATGCCTGGGTTGTGGGCTCGATCCCCAGTGGGGGACTTGCAGGAGGCAGCCAATCCATGATTCTCTCTCATCATGGATGTTTCTATCTCTCTTTCACTCTTCCTTCTTCTCTGAAATCAATCAAATATATAGTCTTTGTCCATTGTTTCTAGCACAGACTCGTAAAACAACTTTTAATTTCTAATTTAACTCTTGCAATTGTAACTTATAGGAGCATCTTTTGTTATAATATTTAGTTTTGTTTCCAGTTCCTGAAAAAACTGCAGAGGCAGAAGGTGAAATAGATGTCTTATTATTTATATTAACCAACCCTTTTCTACCACACCTGTGTTTATGTTAATGAGGTGATTTTTGGCCAGCCCCCTATCTGTGGTTGGCAAACTGCGGCTCGAGAGCCACATGCGGCTCTTTGGCACCTTGAGTGTGGCTCTTCCTAAGCCTTAGGAGTACCCTAATTAAGTTAATAACAATGTACCTACCTATATAGTTTAAGTTTAAAAAATTTGGCTCTCAAAAGAAATTTCAATCGTTGTACTGTTGATATTTGGCTCTGTTGACTAATGAGTTTGCCGACCACTGCAGGCCTAGATAATCTGAGGATGAGGACTGCTTGCCCGGGGAACCAACCAGACCAATAGGGAAGGATAGAGGGATTGGAAATCGAACTCGGTCACTAATGGCCAATGATTTAATAAATCACACCTTGGTAATTAAGCCTCCATAAAAATCTAACAGAACATGGTTCAGAGAGCTTCAGGGTTGGTGAACACCTGGAGGTGCTGCGAGAGTGGTATTCCCAGAGAGGGTATGGAAGCTCCATACCCTCCCAAATACCTGTCCTAAGCATCTCTTTTATCTAGTTGTTCTTGAATTGTATCTTTTTGTAATAAACTAGTAACATAGTAAGTAAAATGTTTTCCTGAGTTGTGTGGGCCACTTTAGCAAATTAATTGAGCCAAGGAGGGGGAACCTCTGATTTATAGCCAGTCATCACCTGGACTTGTGATTGGCATCTGAAGGAGGAAGAGAGGACAGTCTCCTGGACTAAGCCCTTAACCTGTGGATTCCAAAGCTGCTGTCTTTAGGTAGATGGTGCAGAATTGAATTAAATTGTAGGTCACCTATCTGGTGTCTGCTGATAATTGCTTGGTGGTGTTAGAAATCACATATCAGAGCTGGTGAAAAATTCCCATAAAAGCATGGTAGTGAAAAATGTGTCAACAATTAACTCCTGACCTTGAACAGTGAGTGTATAGTGATAACAGTAAGCAAGGGTGACTCAATCAAGGACAACCTACTTAGACAAAAACCCATGTTAAAGAGACAGCAGGCAGCAGCAAGCTGGGTATACGTGCTGCCAAGATTTGAGAATAACGTTTCAGGCCCATCGTTAGGTGTCCAGAGTGAAACTGATTATTACCAGGATGTATAACAATACTACCTTACTTTTCTGAGATCCTCTGGCAGCCCTCTACAATGAGTTGCATATGTAGCATAGATTTTAGCTTAGTTCAACTTAATTTGAACTAAGTTTTATTTCCTTAGAAATAAGGAAAAAAATTTAAAATACAATGTAAAATTTTAACTTTTACATGTGTTTGAACTTCATTAAGGTGTATAATTGATAAACATTGAAAAACAATGGGTATAGGATCTGATAATTATCAATTTCCTAGAAAATGTGACTATCTTGGGAAAATACCATTGAGTGATTGGCATTATACTTAGGATAGTTGATTTATAGCTAGGGCAATAAAATTGGAAAGGCAAAGAAATTTTTTATATGCCAAGCATTCCACCTTTATTGTTATATAAAACTAGAGGCCTGGTGCAAGAGATGCATGAACACCTGCCGTGAGTCCCTCAGCCCGGCCTGTGTCCTCTCGCAATCTGGGACCCCTTGGGGGATGTCGGGCCTAAACTGGCAGTCGGACATCCCTCTCGCAATCTGGGATACTGCATGTACCAGTGACCATACTGTCCATAGAGGTGAAAGGCATCTTGCTGTTGTATGGGCAGCTACATTTTTTTGGCCCTGATTATAAAAAGTAGTACATAACATGATCCTTCTGAGGCAGTAGTATAATTTTCCTCATCTTATGGGTAGAAAAACTGAAACAGAGAAGTTAAGTAATTGGCTTTGTCACACAGTTATAAGTGTAAGAATCAGGGCTGACCACAAAATGTGCAAGCCAGAGTCCATGCATGTCATCGCTGCATCATCCTGTTTTTTCAGTGTTAGAGTAGCCTTGCCAGGTTTTAATTTTTAAATCTAAAAGACTGTTCCCAATATATAGGGTAGGGTCCCTAGGCCTGGCCAGTGATCAGGGCCATCTGTGGGTCAACCAGCAGGCGGGGTGATCGGGGGGGCCCCTCACTGGCACCCGGCCCCCCATCGCCGCTGCCCGTCGCCTCCCTCTTGGGGGCAGACACTCAACGGTAGGGGGTAGCTCCTGCATTGAGTATCTGCTCCCTGGTGGTCAATGCGCATCATAGCAACTGGTTGTTCTTTCGTTCGGTCAATTTGCATTATTAGGGTTTATTATATAGGATAATTATTTAGCTCCTCATTGAATACAATTAAACTAGCTACAGGAATGTATATTTATACTGGCATTTATTCTTGATGTAATTATAAGTGTGTTTAATACAGACCATAAAATTGACTAGAGCTCAACTGGGCAGATAATTTTTAAGTAACTTTTTCTTATAACAATAACTCAATTATTTTAAGGTAAAAGTTTAATTTAAAATGTAATAGATATCTATTTTTAAATATATAAAGGTATAAAATAGAAAATAAAGACCAGGGATAATAGCTATTAAATCTTACATAGTTCTTATCAGGGTTTCTGAATATAGTATGCATGTATTTATAGGTAGATATATACTTACATAGTAAAGATCATGTCATACATACTAATTTTATATACTATTTATTGCTTTATAAGTATACAGTTATAGTATTAAAACTCTTTGTAATCACATGTGATGAGTGCATACTTTTTTATGGTCCTATAATTTATTTAATCATTCCTTTGTTAGGAATGTTTGTGTTATTTGTGATTTCTTTCTATTATAAGTCATACTGTAATGAAACTTCCTGTGTTTAACTTCTTTCTTCTTTTACGTAATTTTTTTGTGATAAATTCCTAGAAGGGTAATTACCCTGTCAAAGGGTGTGAACAGTTTTAAATCTCTTGATAGTGCTGAATTGCTTTCTAGAAAGGTTGCACCAGTAACACTCCCATCAGTAATATAAGGAACTGTCTCTTACCTTGCTCTTTTATGAATAAACTAGCAGTCCAGTGCATGAATTCGTGCACCTTGAAAGGAACTGAGCCATGAAGCTGAGATGGGCACAGGGGTGGGTCTTGGTCCCCTGTCTGCCGGCAGCCCCGCTCCCGCCACTCCCGCTCCCATGCGCTGATGGCGTGGAACGATTGGAGCCGGTGCCAGCAGCGGGTGCGAGCAGGGCTGGCACTGTCAGCAGGTGCAAGCGGCGACTGCTGCCCTGATTGCCCCTAAGGTGGAGAAGACCTCAGGGGAGACAGGGCCGGCAGCCAATGCTTGCACCCGCTGACTGGTGCTGGGCACCAGCAGTGGGTGCAAGCAGCAGCTCTGGCGCTGGCAGTGGGTGTGAGGGGGCTGGTGCCGGCAGCAGGTGCAAGTGCTGGGTGGGACGGCGGTGCGCGGGAGCAAAGAATTTTCAGTAACCACCAGTGGCTGGCCCCAATGACAGCGACCGGTGCTCCGCCTTGGTCTGGTGCCCCCGCTCCCCTGCTCCCCTATCCCGCTGCAGCCAACGCCCACCATGTTCCGCGCTCTGCCACCTGCTGCTGACGCCTGTCATGTTCTGCATGTGCTCCCTGGTGGTCAGCACACGTCATAGCGACTGGTTGTTTAGTTGTTCTGCCGTTTGATCTATTTGCTTAATAGGGTTATATATATATACATATATATGTATATATATATGTATATATATATGTATATGTGTGTGTGAGTGTGTGTGTGTGTATGTATATGTATATATATATATACACACATATATATATTAATGGAAGTTGGCTATCTCCTCCCCATTACATGTAAAATGTGTAAATTGTTTGTTGACTGAGTCAAGTTTAAATTTTTTGGTAGAAACTGTTTTTAAGTACTGCATCTGGAGGTTAATGGAGTGTGCCTGATCTTTTCTAAGGTTGTGTCTGTATGTGGGTCATGTTTGCTTACCATCGCCCTTTCAAGTAAGCTAATTGCACTTAAGAGAAATTACCAGAGTCATAGTGTCTATTCACTGCTTTGTTTCTCCTTTACACACAAGACTGAGGAAGGTCTAAAGGAAAGACTTTTTAAACATTTAGAAAATGTATTCTGACAAACATTTTTTGTTGTTTTACTAGTTCTAGTCATTGTGGTATATGTAATCTCAGGAATTAGTTTTGATTGTTTGGGGTATACCCAATTTTCTTATATGAAGGTCTAGATCTGCCCTGTCTAATATGGTAGCGCCTAGTCACATGTAGCAATTTAAATTTAAATTAAGTAAAATTAAATACAATTAAAATTTAGCCCCTCAATTGGGCAATAAGTTAAATGCATTAAGAACAGGATCAAGTTTAATCCTTGTACTATGAGGTAGGTATTACTGTCTTTATTTTATACAGGAGAAACTTGAGGGCCAGAAAGGTCAATTAATGTGTTCAAGGATAATACACGGAGCCTAACTGCCTGGCTTTGCATCACATCCACGTGGATGTTTCTGCTAAGTGTGATCTTTTGCTCATCTGTTGTATCAATTCTTCTCACTATTGGTCTCACTGTCTCTTCTCTACCAGTGTTAGAACATTTAGTATCCACATTTGTACTATTATAACTTTTAGTGGCTCTATAATCTACTACATATGTTTGTGACTAGGAAGATATGCTTAATAGTGTGGAGAACTTTTTAGAGGACTACACTTGATAATACTGCATTAATAAAGGATATTTACTAAGAGAGTAGATTTCAGGTACTCTCATTAGACACACACACAAAAGGTAACTATAAAGCTAAAACAGGGCTCAGCAAACCTTTTTGGTGAAGAACAAGATCATAAATATTTTAGGCCTGTGGGCTATGCTGTCTGTGGCAACTATTCAGCTCTCACTCTGTGGTGGAAAAGCCCTTACAGACAATACGTAAACAAATGGGCATGGCTAGGTTCCAACAAAATTTTATTTATAAAACAGGATGTTTCGGGTCCTGAGATAAATGGTATTTAATTTCTATCATCGAAGCTAATGTGTTTTATTTGATTTATTCATTTATGTATTTAAAGTGCATTGATGTATAAAATACATTGCTTAGATAAGGGAAGCTAGGATAGATAATTTAAAAGATGTAATTTGAATTTAATGGCCTTGGGTCTGTAGGCCTGTTTTCATTGAGAAGTACTTGAATTACCCAGAGTTTTTAACTTTGTCCATGGGTAGGTGTATGAGTTTTTTCAAGTTACAAGATCTATTTGATTTTTTTTTTTTTTTTTGTCAAATGGTAAGAATAACACTTAACAGAGCTGTTGAAAGAATGGCATGGAAGACCATTTTACTAGTAGAAGATAGCTGGTGGTGCTGGTATTGTCTTCTTGGGTCTCCTGTATTTTCCAAATAAACTAGTTTTTATACAGAAACTTGACAAAGGCAAAAAGAAAGGAATTTACTTTTCAGATGAAAGTCGGAAAGCTATCATATCATTATTTTCTCTCTGTAAAAGATGATAATATAAAAAAATCCAATTATTTTGGGTGGGGAGAAATGACAGTGGAGGAATATATGCAGGGGCTAAGTGGGTAGATAAAATGTCTGAAAATGAGGACAAGAAAATGAAACTTTCTTCAACAGTGGAGAGGTAGGGTGAAGAGAAGAAAGAAAGAACTTAGGGATGGGACCCATCTATGGGAGCAGAACCTAGAAGTAGGTTTGGATGTGTGAGGAGCTAGGAACTGAGAAGGAAGGGGAAGTCAGTAATCCTAATATATAAAAGGCCAGGGTTGTAACGACCAATCACGACAGAAGGCTGACCAACCTGGAAGTCCTTCAGGAAGTCCTTCAGTCAGAGCTGGGTTGCTGTGGCAACCCAGCATTGACTGCCCCACCGCAGCCTGGCAACCCAGCACTGACTGCCCTGGGGCTGAGACCCAGAGAGAGAGAGGCAGGGTCTGATCCGCAGCCTCAGTGGCAGTTGTTGATCAGTACTTGCCTCTCTCTTTCTCTTCCTCTTTCTTTCTGAGCTTCCCCAGCAACTGGGCCTTTCTTTCTCTCCCGGCCTCCTTGGGGGCTGCTGTTCAGCCCTGCCTCTCTGATCAGACCCAGAGATAGGCCCGGAGATGCTGACTGACATAGGAACTGACCAATCAGAACCAAATGGGGGTGCTGTGACGAACCAATGGCTGCCTAGGAGGCGGAGCTTGTGATGCTGACTGGCATAGACACCAACCAATCAGAACCAAATCTGGGTGTTGTGGAGAGCCAATGGCTGCCTAGGAGGCAGAGCTTCTGACGCTGCCTCCCTGCAGGGGAGGGCAGTTGGGGGTGAGATCAGGCCAGCAGGGCAGGACAGTTGGGGGCAACAAGGCCTGGAGGGGAGGGCAGTTGGAGTCAACCAGGCCGGGAGGGGAGGGCAGTTGGGGACTAGATCAGGCCGGCAGGGGAGGGCAGTTGGGAGTGATCAGGCAGGCAGGCAGGTGAGCAGTTTGG
This sequence comes from Myotis daubentonii, assembly GCF_963259705.1. Classification (NCBI taxonomy): domain Eukaryota; kingdom Metazoa; phylum Chordata; class Mammalia; order Chiroptera; family Vespertilionidae; genus Myotis; species Myotis daubentonii. The sequence continues at coordinate 127,855,910 of NC_081842.1, forward strand.
AGCCAGTGATCCCAGATTGCAAGAGGGATGTCTGACTGCCGGTTTAGAACAGGGATCGGTCCTAAACCGGCAGTTGGACATCCCACAAGGGTTCCCCAATTGGAGAGGGTGCAGGCTGGGCTGAGGGAACCCCCTTTCCCCCGTGCATGAATATTGTGCACCGGGCTTCTAGTATAAAAACACCTTTTCCAGAAGATTAGTGAACTTTGTGTAACAGCATTTGCCTTTGGAAGAAATGCTTTCTTGTGTCTCGGCAAGGATCCTGAACTGGGTAGCTAACAACTTAACAGTCTGACTGCTAACATGTATAAGGTGTGGCACATGCATATTTAAAATTCCTATCTTCTGCATTGACAAGCCACTGAGCACTAGAGATGGGAAGACACATTTCCATTGAAGCTGAGCCAAAAACACTTCTTGAAACAATCCTGATAAAATAGTGACATAAATGCAAAAATCCAGAGAGAGTTCCTGGATTTCTTTGAAACCTCCTCATATGACAGCAGTGTCAGACAGAGATGCTATGCACAGCTTCTAATATTATTTGGAGCTAGATATTCTAAGTTCCATTTTTGAATTGGATGAACTGTGCTGCCTGGGTCCATACTAGATATGCTTTTTATGGTCACTTGGAGTAATATAAATCTCTCCTAATGCAGCTTAATATCCAGAAGTTATGTATTTTCTTGGTATGATTGTAAAGCCCTTGATATAAAATAACCACATAATTATATGCTTTAAAGTAGCCCAATAGGTAAAAATTCCAAAATGTAGAAGATGGATTTGGGTGATATAAGTCTGTACATTTTTTATGCACATAGGGATATCACGTCTAAAGATTTTTATAACTGAGTCCCTGAGTCAATTTAAAACTTGCTTCTGTACCACTGGGGATAGAAAGCTCTGTTAAATGGTTCAGAATCCTTTCATGTTGTCTTTTCTCTCTGAGTACCTTGGGGTTTGGTCAGCTGTGGCTGGGTCTTTGTCACCTCCTCTGTGACATGAATGGCCTACATTTGATGACTGCTGGGTGACTTTCACCTCCAAAATTCGGTACTCTTACTAAATTCTGGGCATTTTTAAAAAAAAGATCTGGTCAATACTCTTTCTGGCTGCTCTGAATCCTTCTCAAGTAAGTTTATTCCTGCTTCTGGCTTATTGTGGGTGCATATTTGAAACTTGCTTCTTTACAAAACAAAAATGTAATCAATGGGTTGCTGCAATGGTATTGTTTAAATGACATGACCAGATGTGACAATAAGAACGATTTGCATTTATAAAAATAATTTCAGCTGTACATCAGTATAGTCTATCACTTGGTGTGATTTTCCTCGTTTTTCATTTTTATTTTTAAAAACATTAAATAAAAATAACCACCACCTACAGTGGTGTATTTTATTTGAAATGTCAGAAATGTGTTTAATATCATTTTGTAATATATTGAAAAAATCTAGAAGTCATGCTCTGTCTCAGGTAAGTAGAACTTTGTAGTTATGAGGGAGAAAGGCAGAAATGTGCAGGATGGCTGTTATCTCTTCTGCTGTACTTCAGTGGTGTATATGTAATCATGTGCTTTCTTTAATGTGAGACTCTTGTAGGGTTCAACTAAGTTCTGTCTTTTAGATGATCTGTCTGAAGTTTATTGGTTCTAGATTGTAGTCAAAATAAAAGAAATTTGTCACATTTAAAGTCTGGATTCAGCCCAACTGGTTCAGAACATGACATGACGTGATAATGGAAATTTTCTTTATCCCAAGGATCTAAATGGCAAGAGGTGGACATCTAGAGATTAGGGATCTAAAAGTGATGTTCAAGATTTTTGTGATTTAGAGCAGTCAATATTAAGCCTCTGTTGGCAGATTTTCTTAGTTGGATCTTCAGTCTGCGTGGAGGAGGTAGTACAGGGAACCAAGATGTCGGTGAGACAGTGGGGAAGCTTATGGGAAACATGAAAGACTCATTTACTTTCCTCAGAGTGAATCTTAACTTGTGCTTTGTATGTGTGCTCTTTCCAGAATCCGTGAAAGAAGTTTCCACAATGGTTTGTTCAGCTCTCAGAAGAGTTGCCCACGTGCGTGTCTACCTGGTGAGGACGGCAAGTAGTGTCTCCAGAGGCCACCAGCATCCGGCCTTGGGCTCAAGGCCTGCTACTTCAGAGTCTGCTGCCCGAGGAGCTCTAGGTGGTGTGGTGGAGCTGTTGGGCCAGTCCTACCCTCAGGATGACTACAGCAATCTCTCCCAGAAAGTCCTCTCCAGAGTTGGCAGAAATCTGCACAACCAGCAGCATCACCCTCTTTGGTTGATCAAGGAGAGGGTGAAGGAGCACTTCTACAAGCAATATGTGGGCCGCTTTGGGACTCCGCTGTTCTCAGTCTATGACAACTTTTCTCCGGTGGTCACGACCTGGCAGAACTTTGACAGCCTGCTCATCCCAGCTGATCACCCCAGCAGGAAGAAGGGAGACAACTATTACCTGAATCGGACTCACATGCTCCGAGCGCACACCTCTGCGCACCAGTGGGACCTGTTGCATGCTGGGCTGGATGCCTTCCTGGTGGTGGGTGATGTTTACCGGCGTGACCAGATCGACTCCCAGCATTACCCAGTTTTCCACCAGTTGGAGGCTGTGCGGCTCTTCTCCAAGCACCAGGTGAGTCTGGAGAGTTTTCATGGTTGAAGACATGCATAATCTTGTTGAGGTCACTACAGTTTATCGCAATGAAACCAGAACAGTTGTTCTTTGCAATTGTGAATCACCCAACCTTGATGACATCCTTTGTATAGGCTGGGCCTCGATATTTTTTGACTGGCTTGTTGTGTAACTACAGATATTGGTAGGCTTTTGTTTTCTCTTGTCTGTCCTTTTCCTTTCAATACTGATCTGCTTTTCTCTGAGTTTCTTCTAAAGAATGAGTAGTCAGTGGCTCAAATTTACTCTCAATCCAAGGTGGGTAAACATGCAGCACTGAAACCTGTGGTAAATTTATGCTACTTTAATACATTTCTTATCCTACCGTAGAGGGGACTGGCGATTTATTGGTTTAGATTGTAAACTGTTCTTGTTCCCATGTTCTTTCCTTAACCTCCCCTGCTTTACAATTGTGGACGCTTTACATTGTTTTCTTTGTGAGATGTCTTAATTGTTGCTACTCTTGAAGTTTATGTTTGGATGCATTGAGCTGTTTTGATGAGAAAATCTGATATTCTTTTTTTTTCTTTTAATATATTTTTATTGATTTCAGAGAGGAAGGGAGAGGGAGAAAGAGAGATAGAAACATCAATGATGAGAATCATTGATCGGCTGCCTCCTGCACGCCCCCTACTGGGGATTGAGCCCGCAACCCTGGCATGTGCTCCTGGGACTCTTCAGTTGGCAGGCCAATGCTCTATCCACTGAGCCAAACCAGCCAGGGCAGAAAATCTGATATTCTGATCATTCTCAAAAGACCCAACTTATTTCAGCTATTAGCATATATCTTAATGTATTGTGTGTATTGTATACATCTTCCTTTCTTTTTTTCTCCTTTTTTTTTTTTTTGCAATTTATGAAAATCCCTAAAAGCTTGAGTCTATTTCCTAAAAATCTGCAATACTATTTGTCTTTTATTCATATATTTTTAAACCATCTCTGTTTTTCTTAAGAAACAAATGGAATTAAATGAGACACAGGAAATATTTTTATTACTACCTTAGCACTTCTTCCAAACACATTAATTGAAACAAGAGGAATAATTATTTTCATAAAACTCCCTCTTGCCCACACAGGCTAAATGGGTTGTTGGATATGAAACGGAATAATGTAAGACCCTTAGGCTAGTAGTGACCATTGCTCTGTTGAATTAAGCATCATGCTGTAGGACACAGCTGTTTGCTTCAGGATGTGCAATTTCATGTGAATCTCCGCTAATATGACAACAGGTTACTTTTACTAGTATACAAAAAGGCTATCCAAGCTTGGTCTCAGAGCCCTTTGATTAACATTCTTACTGCTTAGAATTGCTGCTTTCTAAGTTAGGAATAATAACTATTTTTTAAAAATATGCTTTATTGATTTTTTACTGAGAGGAAGGGAGAGGGATAGAGAGTTAGAAACATCCATGTGAGAGAAATATCAATCAGCTGCCTCCTGCACACCCCCTACTGGGGATGTGCCCATAACCAAGGTACGTGCCCTTGACCCGAATCAAACCTGGAACCCTTCAGTCCACAGGCCGACACTCTGTCCACTGAGCCAAACCGGTGAGGGCAGGAATTATAACTATTAATAAGGATATAGATTTATTATGAAATGAAAAGGAAATTAACAAAGACAGATCAAAATCTGGGAAATACAATCAAGTGATAGAACGTCACCTATAATTAATGCACTAGAGGAGATGTGATGCCAGTAATATGATGTCTAAGTCACGGCCATGGGCAGGTACTCAGCCCAGCCTACCTCATTAGAGAAATAAAAAAGGGGAGTGCTCTGATTTGTAAGCCTGCAGGTCGTGCAAGTGACAGTGGAAGCTGCAGGACTTACACTAGCATTTTAATGGGGGAAAAATCAAGGCTGCTTTAGAAGGTGGAAAATAGGAAGAGTAGTAGGAAGCTAATTCTTATCTTGTGCCACATTTGTCTTGGGTCCAGTCCAACTTGGTGGGTAGTTGGCATGGCTAAGGTAACCTAATGCTACTCTGCATTCTGTCTTATAGTTTAAAAAAACACACACTCATATATGTGTATGTATCTAAGTTATACTTTAATAAAGTACTTCCATGTTCATTGTCTCATTTACTTTTGTTAATAATAACCTTGTGAGATAGATTATTTCCACTTCAACTACGAGGAATCTGAAATTCTGGAAAATTCAATGACTTGCCCAAGGTTACCCAACCCATTGGTTGCAGAGCTAAAACTTAACTCAGTTCATTGCCCATTCTACTGTATTCTGTTGCTTTTTATGGAGCTGCTTTGTGAGCGGGACCTCCTTATGTGCTTCAGATCCAAGAATGGTGTGGGGGAGAGAGGGGTGGTGGTTTTTTAATTCCTGGCCATAACGAAAGTGTTGGTTCTAAGTCTGACCTAACCTTATTAGATAGAAAACTTTATTACATAGAAATTTGGTAGACCCCATTTAAATCATACGAACACAGTTAACATTAATAAAGCAAAATGGATAGGATGTAGTTTAAAATGTACTTGCAATATATTTAGTTTTTGTCTCAGGAGGCAGTATGGACGGCCTAGTGGTTAAAATTTACACGTGGCCCTGACCAGTTTGGCTCAGTGGATAGAGCGTTGGCCTGGGGACTGAAGGGTCCCGGGTTCGATTCCGATCAAGGGCATGTACCTCGGTTGCAGGCACATCCCCAGTAGGGGTGTGCAGGAGGCAGCTGATCAATGTTTCTCTCTCATGGATGTTTCTAACTCTCTATCCCTCTCCCTTCCTCTCTGTAAAAAATCAATAAAATATATTTAAAAAAAATTTTTCAGTATATTTAATTTTAAATATATTTATCTAAAATTTTTAAAAACTCTAGAAGGTAATGAATTAAGTGTTCAATTTAAGATGCTAAAAGCAAGCAGCACTGTTCTAAAAAAGCACACGGGAGGTGGGCTGTAAAATTTTTAATAATCCCAAATCTTACAAAACAGAAGTAGCCTCTGGAATAGCAAAACCCCAAACCACAGGCAAAATCTATAAGACAATTGGGTGACAAGGTCTTCCTAGGATCTTTTCTTTTCTTTTTCTCTATTTTTTTTTAATCGTTACCTGACATATTAGAGAGAGAGAGCATGAGAGAGAGAGAGAATGAAACATTGATGTGAGAGATAAACATCAATCGGTTGCCTTTTGCACACACCCGGATTAGAAATCGAATCCACAGCCTGGATTTGTGTCCTGACTGGGAGTTGAACCTGCGACCTTTCTGTATACAAGATGATGCTCCAACCAACTGAGCCACCCGACCAAAGCTTCCTAAGGTCTTCCCAAATGGGTGGGAACTCACAACTGACAGCTAGAAGATCTATCTGGATTGTGTCAGAAACTGAGGTAGCAGAGGAAAGCAGTGGGCCTGGGAAGAGGAGAGCTTCCTTAGAGTTTCTCAGGGAACAAACTTTGGACAGCCAAATTTACTACAGGCTTTGACATTAACTACTAGTAATAAAGTGTTCACTGATGACCATTAACTCACAGAAAGTGGGGCATCCAGATTTACATCTCTGGATAGAAAAATAGAATGCTAATTGTAAAGTCTTGCCAGGAAATTTAGAATTCAATCTGATTAAAATTTAGATCTAACTACCAAATTTATAGGAAGTATAGAGGACAAAGAAACATGTTAAACTACACCATGGAACTATAATAAAGCAAAATCCAGCCTGTGGGAAATTTTATAGCACTGCTAACCAAGAGGTGATCTGCACAATGAAATAAATAGAAGAATCAAAAGTAAGCACTTAAAAATGTGTAAGCAATGTTTAGTATTTAGAAATGTTTAAGCCAACATACTTAAGCACATTATTAATGGGTTTCTTTTGTTGAATAGCATATGAACTGGTCCAGGTATTCTTAATGCTCCTGATAAGTTGCATGTACTCAGTCTGTTTAGTAGAACTAGTATGTGCAGTAGGTCCTGTATCAGTTCAAGATAGACTGGAAATCTAAAACTGTCCCTTCATCATAGTTTGAGAGGCACTGCTCTACAGGATAAATGATTCCATTGCTTCAAATAAATTGTAAAAAACCCCAAAAGTATGGACAGAATCACCATGTGTAGATCCCACCAAATAAGACATCTTTAAAGAAAAAAAAAATTGAGACCATTGGAAATTGAACACTAAGTGAATATTTGAATTTAAGTAGTTCTTTTTTTTTTATTTTCATTTTTAAAGGTCTGATAATGGTATTTTATTTTTATAAAGTCACTTTATTTTAGAGATACATATTGAACTACCTGTGAATGTAATATTCAGATGTCTGGGGTTTTCAAAATAATATGGAAATAGGCATTTGGGGTTGAGGTTGGTCATGAATTATTAATTATTGAATCTGGGTGTTGGGTACATGAGGAATCATTATCCTTTCTATTTTTGCATCTGTTTGAAAATTTCCTAGTAAAGTGCCAAAGAAAAGGATTGAAGGAAAACATTGGGATCAGTTAGTAAAAAAAAAAAGTATGATGAATAGGAACTGGGCCCAGGAATGTAATAAGGTATCAAACAGCCATGAGATGACCCATGGTTTCTTGGGGAGGATAACTATTAAGATTAAAAAAACAAAAACCAGGAGGCAGGAAATCTATATATATAAAAGCCCAGCGACCATTACGGGGAACGACCATTGGCTATGATGCACACTGAGGCAGCCAACCAGCCTGATCCGGGGCCCAATTGGCACCCCCAAGCTGGCCCCACCTCCGATGTCCCCCCCACCCCTCCCACCTGCTGGTCACAGACAGGGAACATGTGGCTGAGCTGTAGGCAACCCTTCTGAGGGGAGATGCATGCCAGGTATACAGAAGGTATACAGAAGACACTCAGCGAGTCCACATGGGTTGTGTTGGCACCTTCATGCTGTCCCCCCACCACCACAACGCCAAAGGAAGCCTGATTCAGGAACCCCGTGCTGCCCACCCACACGGAGAAACAGCGTGTGATAAACATCATGTCCCACAGACGCCTGAATCCTCCTCAAGAGGAAGATGCTACAGACCCAGAGAGGGAAGATAGGGACTGAGACAGATGCTCTGGGGAAAGCAGGGTCGCGATGGCCTTGTTCTGCATTTGCTGCCCGACCCTGCTCCCCAGCCCCCTCCCTGTGTGAAGCGCCTGCATCGAAGCCCTTGGATGGAGGCCTGAGAGTGAGTGAAGAACTATGGCTGTGCCTGTGGCTGCGCTCGGCCTCCTGCCCTCATGGATAAGCAGGAAACATATTTACTTGCCAGAATCTAAAACCCTCTATATCAGTAATAAAGCAAATAATGCAAGACCCACATGTGTTTCTAAACAGGACTTTGGCTGCGTGTGAACCCAGATCATAGGTGTGTGCTCCACTGAGGAGGCTGTAAAGGCTGCTACTCTCTCGAACACAAGCAACCTGGTGAAGTTTAAAGGGAAAAGGAGATAAAAAATAAAACAAAATAGCAACAAGCTCTGAAGCTGCTGCCGATGCTGTCAAATCCTCCTTGTGGTGGTGATGTCAGAGCCTGTCTTCCTTTCCCCGGGCTCAGACAGTGGTGCTGCTGACACCTGCCAGGTCGCCTGGCACTGACCTCATCTATGCAGCTACTTTCAACCTCCCATCAGCTCCTGGAGGCGGCTGGGCTTGGGGAATAGAGGGTTCAGTGTTAAAGCAACCCTGTTGGTGTAGCACAGACACACGTGGGCTTTTTGATGAGAGAGAACCCATAACATCCCTTCACGAACGTGTTTTTAACTGTTCTGAGATCACGCTCCCAGCCTTGGTGACTCTCAAATAGGCCTCAGCGATTCCACTCACCCAGTGCAAAGACTGACTTGGGTTTCACGGAGACCGAACCCTCGGCCCCCAGAGGAGCCGTGCCCTTTCAAAAGGAAGGTCACCCTGGCTGCAGGTCCTTGCTTTTCATAAGTTTGAATATTTCTTGCCACGTCCTTCTCTACCCAGCAAAGCTCATTTAGAATTGAAGGCCAGATAAAGAGTTTCACGGACAAGAAAAAAATAAAGGAGTTCATCACCCTGATTAGGGGCAGGGCCAGCTGGCCAACCTTCCGCGTCCCCTCCCTTCGGCCTGCCCTGCCTGATTGGCCCCAATCAGGGCAGTTGGCTGGACCCCACCCATCCACAAATTCGTGCACCGGGCCTCTAGTATTAAGCATAAGAGCATACAACTGCATGCATTAGAAAGCAGAAACCAATTAAATCTAGAATTAATAGCCTCTTTTCCATCAGTCTGAGCTGATTTTACATTTGAATTTTGACCATATCTGAAAGACTTGTACAGTCTGTTTCAGAGAATAGAAAAAGAGACCAGTCAAGTTCATTTTATGAGGCTAGTCATGTTAATATGCAAAGTAGGTAAAAAACATTTTAGAAGCTTCATCTTTGTGAACACAGATTCTTTTAAATGTACAGATATATAATTATTAAATGAAATATTTGCATAAATTTAATTCATTTGATGTATTGTGCCCTAATATGTTAGGGCACAATAGCGGTATACCTGTATTATACCACTGGAGGCCCAGTGCATTAATTCGTGCACTGGTGTGATCCATGGCCTGGCCGGCGACTGGGGCCGATTGGGACTGTCTCCTGCCCTGATTGGGGCTCAGGGCCGATCAGGGCTGGCTGGCTGGCTGGGGTGAGGGGCCACAGGAGGTTGGTGGGGCCGATCGGGGCCAGCTGGCTACAGGAGGTTGGCTGTGCGAGCATCTGCCCTCTCATGGTCAGTGCATGTCATAGCGACCAGTGGACTGGTCGTTTGGTCGTTTGATCGCTTAGACTTTTATATATGTACCATAGATACTAACTGATAAGGGAGATAAAGCATGTGATCTCCTTAATAGATGTAGAAGAGTAATTTGATGCCATTTAATGTTTTATGACATTAAAAAAGCATTTGATTACATTAATGGCTCATGACAAATCTGTTAGCAAACTGGGAATAGAAGGGAACTTCCTTAACATTATAAATTATTTTGTCAAACACCCACAAGCAAACATCATAATTTGTGGTGAAACATTATAAACAGTTCTATCAAAATTAGCAACATTTCAGCATTACTTGCCATCACTGTGTCTATTCATCATTCTGTGGGCAGTTATAGTTTATGCAGTAAACCAAAAGAGAAATAGAAATTACTAGCATTGGAAAACATGAGATGAAGGTGCTTCATATGTAGATGATATGATGGTCTACCTAGAAAACTGAATAGAATATCCAGGTCAATTATTTGAACTAATAAGTTGTTGGGTATAAAGACAATATAAATATGTTTCTTAACCACAACTGATAACTCATTAGAAAATATAATAAAGATTTAATCCATAGTATCAACTAAGACTTTGATGTCTAATTGTTGCAGATGTTCAATATATTTATATATAAAATTATTAGATATTGTTAAAAGGCATAAATGAAGAAGAAAAAAAGGAGAGCTGTACCGAATATAGCAGTTTGCCTAAAGTCAATCTATAAATTTAAATTCAAGTGAAAATCTAGTAAAAATGTCCACTGGGTATTTTGGAGAAGTTGAAGGTCTGATCTTCAAATTCATAGGAAGGACAAATTCATGGATAGCCAGAACCATTTTAAAGAGCACCCAGTGCAAGGGGACATGCCTTCCCAGGCATCAAGAATATAATGCTCTTGTTATTAAGATAATTTAGTATTAGCACAAGTAGAGAACCCTGAAAGAGCTCTACTCATATTTGGGAATTTATTACCTTATTATAAAATGGAAATGATGTTAAATAAATGGAGAGGTAAGGAATCTACATGAATTGCCGAAACAATTATCTATGTGGAAAAAATTGGTATCTAACACCAAATGCAAAATTCAGTTTTGGATATATTCACAATTCATTTGTGAAAAGGAAGTCTTTAAAAGTTAAAGAAGAAAAGAAACAGACTATTATTATCACTTTGGGGGTACAATAGAATATCTTAAGAAAAATCCTTAATGGGAAACATCCTTAATGAGAAAAAAAGTTGACTACCCTAAGGTAGTTCTGCCTAATAAAAGACTTCATTTATTAGGTTAAAAGACAAGCAATAGGCTTCATGGAGATATTTACTTTGCATATGACTAATAGAAGATTAGGGTTGATCAAATAAAAATGTCTTAGTATGAAAAAAAGAATCCAATAGGGAAAAAAGTCTGAAAATACCAAGTGTTGACCAATATGTGGAGCCATGGGAATGCTCTTAGGGAGTATAAAAATCCACACCTGAAATTCCATTCCCATGTATATATTCTTTGGATACATTCTTTAAGTGCTTATTTCAGCAGATAGGTGAGAATGTTTCTAGCACTATTAGTATTAGCCAAAATCTGGAACAACCATGTTTCTACCAAGAATAGAACAGATAAATAAATTGTGGTATATTTATACAATGTTATGTGAGTGCCGTATCTGTGAAAATAAGTAAGCCTCAATTATATACATCAACGTGAATACATATAGAAAATACTATTAGGCAAAGAAAGTTAACAGAAGCTTACACTGGATGATTGCATTTATATAAAGTTTAAAAAATGGGGAAAAATAACCATTGTATTATTTAGGGGTTCATGAATATGTGGAAAACTTAGGGAAAGCAAGGGAATAATTTAAAATTCAGTTTAGTTACCTCCGTGAAAAGCAGTAAGGCTGTTGTAATCAAGCATGAAGGGGCTGCAGAGTTTTTGGCATGGTTCTCTTTTCCGAAAATGGATATGGGTACTGAGCACACATGTATGTGCTTTTATTATTCTTGAACTATGGTATATTTATATACTTTTTATGAATGATTTATTGTATAATTTTTTTAAAGAAAAAAAAATGAACAAAAAGCATTAACAGCCTATTGATGGGAGAAACACGTGATTAGCCAATAAATAAGGACTGGCTTTATCAGTGAACAAGAAAATGCAAATTAAAATGACCAGATATTATTCCAAACCCATTAGATTAGCAAAAATTAATAATCCTGACAATACCAAGTATCTAGAAGAACCGTAAATCTTATACCCTTCTAGTGGAGTGTATATAGTTGCCATCACTTCGTATAGGTATTTTGTGATTTCCAGTTTTTTAAAAAAATTGTATGCTCTATCATCTGACATTCTTAAAATTTTTTTTTAAAAAGAACAATGTACACCTGTACATTGAATACTTTATAGCACTAGAATACCTATGTCAACATGGATGAGGTTTTAATACAACATTGGGAGAAAAATAAATTGATTGACATTAAAACTATATCTTTTTATAGATTTTCAAAATAACACACACACACACACACACACCCCCAACAATCACACAAACAGTATTTTTTTGTTAAATATGTAGGTAGGTGTGAAAAAATTACATGGTAATAATAAACATCAAAATCATGGCAGTGATTACCTGTGAGGTAAAGGAAGGGTGAGTGGTACAATCATCATTGTTTGCAAATGATGCAAAATGTTATGATTTTTTGGAGCATAGAAGGATTTTTGAGATAAAAAATTTTGAGAACCATCATTCTATAGCTTCAAAATTAAAATTTTATGAAACATTTATTGAGACATTTATTTTATAAAGAATAGCAGATTTCATGTTTGACAGACCTACCAGCAGAAGCCCATATAAATCATGTATTTACTTAATGTGATTTAAATATATTAATTAAAAAGTATGTACCTTCCTAGACCATTACTCAAAGAAGCTATATTTTTCTTTTGTCCCTGGCAATGCCTTTCCTGTTTCACCAGCTGAGCTCTGCACAGTTTCTCCGAATGCACTGAAGGACTGTGTAGGAGGCAGCCTTTCTATAGTTTATTCTTTATTGCTGGCTGCAGTGTTTGTTTCCCTAATGTGTCTTCATTCCCCTTTAATGACTTCCTCTGGGCCAGTTTATCCAATTCTTTCCTTATATATACAAAGATGCAAGCAATTCTTCCTCCTGAATTTAAGATTATTCATGATGAGCCTTTCTTTCTTTGCTCAGAAACAAAGGGGAATGTTTTTATAGAAAAGATGAGTGAAGGAGTAAGCTTTTGATGTAATGTTGACCACAACACATTACCAAAATACTTCTTCATCAAGATGTTTGTGTCAAGTTTATGTTTCATCCCATCCTCAGCCCCCTTAAAAAAAAAAAAAATCACTGCATTCACCATTCTTCCTGTAGGAGGGTGGTTTAAGAGGCTCTTTCCATAGGTGTGCTCCTTGCCTGTAATGACTCAGTCCTTGTGGTGTGGATATCCTTCATTTTGAACAACCCTTTCGAGATCCTTTGTGATTCATCCTTATTAAAGAAACCACCCTCATTTATCATTTTCTAATGATATTTGATTTCTCTCCCACTTTCCAGATGGTTCATTAGAACCCTCCTGTTCTTAGGCATCTTTTCCAAGCTTCCCCACTGTTACTCTTTCAGTTTTGCCAAAGGTAGCCTCTTTATTCTTGCTTTCTGTCCCGAATCACTTTTCTGTCTTTCAGTAAATGACAGGGTTTTATTCTCCACCATGTGGTTATTGGGTTTCCTTAATAGCCTCATGCAGGGAGGCTTTATTGAAGAAATTTTTATTTGGCCTTGATAGATTATAGTCACCATGTTTTCCTAATCTCTTCTTTAAAATCTTTTATGAAAGATTCCCCCTGTTAAAGACACACTTGAAATGGCTTTAATTTTTAAAATTCGTTTTCTCTACTTAAATGTTTACTTAAGTATATCTCTTGACAGTGAACTGAAAGGCAACTGATCACAGCCAGGAGTCTACAATATATTGGATTTGAGTAATACCCTATTATTGGAGGACAAAGAGGGTTGGAGAACCATTTAAAGAGGCCAGTCTCTGTTTCCTCTGGCACAGCGTTTTTGCAGTTAATTAGTTCTTGCTTATGACAAGTTAGAATTAATAGCCTCTTAACATGAGAGCTTGTCACCGACCTATAACATTGTTGCCTATAACCCTCATTGAACTTTCTGCACTTATTACCTTGAATTATTGGCTTGTGTATGTCTAGCATGGTATCTCCAACTGGTCATTCAGTTCTTTAAGGGTTTCACTCTACCTTCTTTGTGCCTCCTGTCTCTAACCCAGGGTCCTGCACAGAGTAGCACTTGGTAGATGTGGCATTTGGACGTCTCCCTTGCCCTAGTCTTCCAACTTACACTCTGTAAAAGATGGCAGCTAACATAGTAAACTGCATGACAGTTCCACCTATCAGCTTTTCTGGATGGTCATTCCCAACTTGTTTTCATGCTCCAGCCTTCCAGGGAAGCAGATGTATCAGTCAGGGCTGGATTATAAGACACCACACAGGAACTCAATCAAGAATTATTAAGTACAAAACAAAGAATTGGGGTAATAAGGGATGGGTTAGTAAGAAGTAAAGAAAACTGCAGTGAGCCCTGGCTCCGTGGTAGTGGTGTCAAGGCTGGTGGAATTGCTGGGTATCCACACTCTGGCATTTGCTGGGAATCTGCTCTAGATTTCAGGTAAAGTGTTTTGGGGAGGTGTCTTACAGGAAGCACTCTGCTGTGTAACTGCCTAAGAGTACTTCGGGGAAGCAGCTGGCCACTGTGGAAGCACCTGGGGAGCTGAGTGCTGCTGCTTACATTTCAGGGCACTTGGGATCCAGCAAGAATCCCTTTGTAATGTCTCTCTGGTGACAGTGACCTCTACTGATAGAGCTTAACATTGTGCTAGATGGCAAAAGAAAAATACTTACAGGCCCAACCCAGTTTTTACAGAGCAGTCTATGAAGGATCGATTTGTGACTCAGAGGCAGTGCATTGGCAACTGGCACAATCAACTTGTTCCCTTTTCTGAATATCTATAAGTTTTTAGGGAGATAGGTTGTCATTAACCCAATAAAGAGGTTGCTAGGGAAAGTCACATTTAGGAAGACAAAAACATTTTTTCTTGATTCTAATTTAAAAATTCTGAATATAATTTAGGTAGTGCATGTTATAGCATGGTTAGAAGCTAGGAAAATTCCAGGACCAGGAGAATAGGGAAACTAAGACAGTTAAACAGCAGTTTGCAGCCACCTGGTAAATCCTATCTTCCCTAAACCAAGGACACTTAAGAATACATGGTTTGTAATTCTCCTCAACCAGAGAGTAAATAGCTCAAATCACCTTACTCAGGGAGACAGATAACAGAAATCCAATTAGTGCCATTTACCAACCACACCCAAGGACAGACAAATTAAGAGAATAAATCTCATTTTGGTACATCAGCATAAAGCTGATGAATATTCTATCTTCTGCCCCTAAGACCTCCCCTAAACACCCAGCCTTTAAAACTCCTGAAAATAAAGGTCTCATTACACTTTCCCTCCAGAGAGCAAGCCCTTGCCATTCCTTCCCTCCTCTCCTCCCCCCACAGGCATTAGCTCCTAAACTCCAAGGGACCCTAAGAGATTCACAAAGAGGGGAGCAATGGGCGGTGGCAGCTTGTCCTGGGCTAACCCCCTGGACCTGTCTCCCTTTTCTCTGACTTCCCAGTGGCCAAAGCAGCCCAGCCTAGGCTCTCCTGTTGCTTCTTCGATGCCTGTCCTTGTTTCACTGTCCTAAGTATGTTTTTGACAGTGCAGATGCTCTCCAGTTATTGGCTCTTAGTGCATGTGGATAGAGGATATTTTGTAGGGTAAAAGCTTGTGTTCCTGAGCCAGTACAGCATCCAGAGAAAAACAGATGTATATGCTCTAATCTCATCCCTTCAAGGTCTCAGGAAAATTATTCCCATTTATATTCAACATTTGCAGTTGGAGGCCAAAAGGGTATCATTAGGTTTTACTGAATCCACATAATTATAGTAGCAATATTTTTTGTACTAGCTGAAGTGTGAAAGTAGCAAATATTTTCACAGTGACATGCTGCTTCGCAGTAGACTTCCCATCTTGCTAAAGACCACATTTCTTTACTGAAAGCTATTTGTATGGATTGAGTGGCATAATTTGCATTTTCAGCTTGGTAGGGTCACGTGCCATACTAATCAGAGTTTTCTTTCCTAGCGAGCCTCAAAATCAGCTAGCAATCTGTATGTGTAGATGCCTGAGTTTACTCTTAGACGGAAAAGATAACACTCCTGCTATTTGACTGATAGTGTGGCCTCTAACAGGCATTTTAGCTATCTGCTTTCTGAGGCTTTGTCCTTGACTTACTGTTTAATGTCATCTTTCTGACTCATCCTGGGGAGTTTTCTGTGAAATTGTAAACTTGTGAATATGAATGAATTTGAAAGGTAAGGTACAGTTTTCTTAAACTAATATGTCTCTAAACTCTGATATTTTCCAGCTATATAGAGTCTTTACATAATGTTGTATGTGATTGATAGCATTTATCATAGCAATGATTTCTAACGTGTTTTTCTTTTACCATTTGAGAATCTGCTGAGAGATTTGGAGACCCGCGCTCGCCCCACCACACACATAGCATTTTGAATAGTTTAAGGAATAGTATATGCTCTTTTGTATTAGATTACAAAATTAGAAGTCATTGTCAAGGACAGAGTTCAGTCTCCATGTAGGTAATTCCTAGTCTCAGTCTGTAGTAAATTGGAAAATGTATTCTTTATTCTCTTAGCAATTTTCTCTTGGATCACATTGGGAACTAAACTGGCTTATGTTTGGTTGTGAGTTACATAAAGAGCAGCATAATTTAGGGTTAAGTTGGCTATAAGAAGGCAACGAGTGTGCCTACCTTGGAAATTACCAGATGTCAGCTACTGGGGTGATTTAAGGGTTGGGATCAAAGTCCAGAGCTAAGAGTCAGAGGCTGCCTAAGAACAGGAGGGTGAGTTGAATGTGTTTGGGGAAGTCAAGGAAACACTTTCTGCTGAAGTCTGAGAGCCTCTGTCCTGAAGCAGGGAACATTTCTGAGTAGTGACCATTCCAGATTTAAGAAATGGAAATAGTTATTCTATATTTAGAAATGTCATAAGGCACAGAACCACCTGGAGGTGGGACTCAGGTACAGAGTTGGGTAGCATGGATCTTGTGGGGAGCAGATCTTACCACACATACATTGAAAGGTGACTCTTGGCGGTCTGTTTTGTATTGGGGGTTTTGATAATTTGATTTATGTATTGTTTAAGGTTTATGACCAGGCTTAAACCAAAACAGAAGGATTTACATTAGACAAATGGAAAGAATAACTTCCTCACCATAAGAACCGTGAGAGACTTTTTACAAAGGGAATTTGGGTTACCTTCTCCAGGGTGATATTTCTTAATATTTTTAGGATGTGGACTCTTGGATAAGGTCAATGACTCTCCAGTTCAGTTGCCCCAACTCTTTCATCTATTTAGTGCAGAAAAAACTTTGTGATACCAGTGATGTTTGATTTCTCAGGGAATTTGTAGTAGGACCATGTAGAATATATAACTATTTGCTTTGGGAATAGTGGTATAAGTGATTCTTATTTGAACTATAGTGTCTTAAATACAATTTTAAAATCAAGTTGTTAAATATTGATTCTATCATGTATCAGTATATACTATGGTTTTTATCAAGCGATCCACAAAAATTCATTCATAATTATACAACTGACATTGATTTATTGTTAAAAAGGCTCTATTAGCATTTGAAATGACCAACCTAGGATACCACTGAAGATCTACTGGTAGTTTTCTTCTTGTGAATTGTGGAGATTCGAACTTTTAAATTGTATATGAGGGTTATAGGAGCTTATTTGTGCTGTCCGTTTGTATTAGTCCTAGGATTCTTTAGAAACAGAACAAGTAAGTGTGTGTGTGTGTGTACACATATATATGATTTATGTAAAGAGACTTATTATAAGGAAGTGACTAACATGATTATGAAGGCTGAGAGGTCTAGATCAAGGAGAGCTGAACCAATGGTATAATTTCAGTCCGAATCCAAAGGCCTGAGGGGCAGGAGAGCCAGTGTGGACTTCCAGTACGAATCCAAGTCCGAGCAGAAGACATGTCTCAGTTTGAGGGAAATAAAAACAAATATAAAATAAATATAAAATATAATATAACGTATAAAAGAAAGCATAAAATAACAAATAGAAGGCAGAGGGGAAAATTCTTCTTAGTCTTTTATTCTATTTAGGCCTTCAAAAGGTTGGGAGAGGCCCACTCAGATTGGGGAGTTCAATCAAATGTTAATCTCACCCAGAACCTCTATCAGACACACTCAGAAGTAATGTTTAACCAAGTGTCTGGGCACCCTATGGCCCAGTCAGGTGGATGCATAAAATTAACCATTACCGCCCTGACTGGTTTGGTTCAGTGGATAGTGTCGGCCTGTGGACTGCAGGGTCCTGGGTTTGATTCCGGTCAAGGGCATGTACCTTGGTTGCGGGCACATCCCCAGTGGGGGGTGTGCAGGAGGCGGCTGGTCTATGTTTCTCTCTCTCATCGATGTTTCTAAGTCTCTATCTCTCTCCCTTCCTCTCAGTAAAAAATCAATAAAGTATATTTTAAAAAATTGACCATTACCCTGTTCATGAGCAGCCACACGTTGTAGCGGAACACTGAGAGTCTCTCTTCAATTCTGATAGCTCCTTAATTTTGTTCAATGGATGCCACATTTTAGAAAGTCCGAGTGAACCATTTAGTCAGTTACTGGGAAATAACCTTTATTTGTACATAAAAGTGTTTAAGTAAGGAATTATGCATTTCTTGCCCTACAGGATCGAACAACAGACTTGAACTTTGGGTTGATGGCTCTTGAGGCTGTCTGTGGGCCTTGGCATCATGTATGGAACATGTTTTTGGTAGCAGTGCTTCTTATTCTGGTAATAACACCATCTTCTAAGCTGTTGAGGAGGGAGTGAAACCCTGGCTCTGAATTTCACTCTCTGAGGACTTTAGAGAAATTGTTTGACCACTTTGACCCTCAGTTTCCTTAATTAAAACAAGAACATCTCCTGAGTTGTGGTTAAAGAACCTAGCATAATGCCTTGTGAGTGGGAGATGCTCAGCAAAGGTTAACTCCCCTACCCAGACCCTTATATTTATCTTGAAAATAGGTGTCTGTCCTAATTCCTGTTTGGTATAGATCTACCTGTGCATCATCAATATGAATCAGATATCTTGTGGGTCTTACTTTTTAGGTCTGTACTACTTTTTTTTTTTTTTAAAGCCACTTCTGTCTTTTCTGTTGATTAGTTCATATTCTATCATCTTCCTTTAGAGTACGTGATAGCATTTAGATGGGTCTCAGTCCTGTTACATTTCATCCACTGGCACCATGAATGAGCCGTTTAAGTATCTGAAGAAAAAAAAACCCCAATCCCTTTCTCTCTGCTTTATCTGTCTTCATGGCCCAGGAAGAGGATGACAAGAGTTCGCAGTTTTAAAGTTGACAGAGGATGGATGAAGTTTTCTCCTTTAAATGGTGGTTGTCATGAGAACCAGTTCACACCAGGACAGGGTGTTTTTTATTGTTGCCATTGTTGCTTTTTGCCTGAACTCATCCAGATATTGAATCTTTCATGTAGTTTGTGCACAGCTTCATGTAACTTCCTTGCTTTGATGGATGTAAGTTTCTGATCTTTTCTCTGTATAGGCTAGACATTGGCAGGATATTAGTCTATTTCCTTCTTCCATCAGTATCCCTAGGAGAACCCCAGTAGAAGAAAGTGCTAAAAAATATACATGTTACAATATGTTAGAGATGAAAAAGCAAGTAAACCAACTGACCAGATTTTGGGGATCCACAGATCTTTGGGGCATGGGAGGAGGCAGAAATCACTGATACTCTACCGACTTTGCCACTGAGTGCCGCTGGGCCTGCCAGGAAAACAGCCCTGAAGAGTCACATGGGCACCAACTAGCTATTCTGAGTATATTCTTGAGGGCATAGGATTCTGTCACTAAGCAAGGAACTCAGTAGCCTCTATGAGATATTCATCTTGAAAGTTTCTGTCCTGGAGGCTTCATGAGGGGAGATTTGGAAAGACCATGCTGTCCAGCAGGATCTGTTCGAGTTTGTAAATGAAGGTCTAGTGCAGGGTGGGGAAGGATGGGGGGACTCGGGAGTGGGGGTAAGGGGTGGTTCCCTGGGACAGCTTCTGAAACCTTTGGAATTTGTCCATTTCAGACTTGAGGCTCTTGTCTTTTGTAGCATCCTTGCCAGCCTGGCAGAAGTTGCCTTTCTACCACCAATGTGTTTTTTTGTAACATCTTTCACCACAGAACATTGACTGTTTCAAATCTTCCCATTATTTCAGTGGCACAAAGTTCCTTGTGAGGAGAGGAAATAAGACAAACAGCGGGGGACAATAAAGTCTGCTTCTGCAGTGCAGAGCTTTGATGCATTCCCTCCCCTGTGCTACTCTCTGTAACCTGATTAATTGGCAGGTGGTGTTACAAAAATCCAGGGAATGACAAAACTGATTCAATATCAATTAGCTAAAAAAGGAATGGACATCCCACAGAGACCTGAGGACAGAGTTGTATTTAACTGGGCCCTTTCAAACAAGTCTTCTCAAATGATGAACAGTAGAAGATCTCAAGTAGGGCCAGTTGTTTAAAGAAATTAAAATCTGTGGAAATTAGCAGCTGAAATCCACTTGAATGAGTCTGTTATTCCCTTTAATATGCCTGTCTATTCATCTCACTAAGACATCCGATTCTTCCTCCAAAGTGATTTGAATACTTAATATTTGCTGAAATGCTTTAGTTGGATTTTAATAATGTAATTGAATTTGCTTGCTGCATTCAGGGGAAATGAAGGCTTGGGGATTTCTGTGGTAAGATATGTGAACGTGCTTATTTTTATAAGTGATTCTTACTTATTTCTCTCTCTGTGAACCAAGAATTAATAAACAGTGGGTCTGCAAATATATGAGGGCTGTATTCATCAGAGTTACAGGCTTTATCTGTCACTCTCCAAGTGACTGGCTTGTCCCTGGGGCTCAGATGTGATCTGCTTAGTGACAAGTTTTGGTTGAGTTGAATTGGATATAGATTGCCTTTGTGTTTAGATACCCTGTGTTCTTAGAAACCTCATCCTAAACAGGATTATTGTAAAATAAGTTCCTAAGTGCTATTCCTTTTGTTTGCAAAAAAAAGAATTTTTTATCCCTGGGGTTAATAATAGAAGGCTTATCAAAGGATCTTTTTAATTAAATTTTTTTAAAAAATTGATTTCAGAGAGGAAGAGAGAGGGAGAGAGATGGAAACATCAGTGATGAGAGAGAATCATTGATCAGCTGCCTTCTGCACACCCCACACTGGGGATTGAGCCTGCAACCTGGGCATGTGCCCTGACCGGGAATTGACCTGTTACCTCCTAGTTCATCGGTCAATGCTCAACCCCTGAGCATGCCATGTGGGCCTTACCAAAGGATCTTAAAGAGAAATTTGAAGTGATCCAGGCAGTGAAGGGGTGCTGTGTTCCAGGTAGTGGAAGTAGCAGATTTGAAGGCATGAAGATAAAAAGGAGTGGGATGAATTCCTGAACTATGTACTGTGAACTTGCTGGAGCAGGGGGAAGAGATAGGAACTGAAGTGAGAGACATTATAAACTGCTTCATGAAAGGCCTTCTAGGTAACATTATGGAATTTTTGCTTTAGTTTAAAAAGAATGAGAAGTCTTTAATAATTTTTAAAGTGATGCATTTAGATTGGCATTTTAGAAAAAGGATTTTGCAGAATAGCCTATGGCATGGAGCAGTGTAGGGAAAGAATGAAGATGGTGAGACTAATCACGAGATTATTTATAATCTTCCAAGAAACCAAGGCAAACAAATGGCGGGATGACAGATATGAAAAGGGTGGATTTAACAGTATTAAAGAGGTGGAATCTTCTGACTTTGGTGGTTGCATGTAGGGAAGGGTGAGAAAAGGAAAAGCATTTGATTTGGTTTGCTTTCTTGGTACCATTTCCAAAGTTAGGGACCTCAGGAGGAGAAATGCTCTGGGGTTTGTGATGCATGAGAGCTAGTTGAGTTTGTGATCTGTTTAGCTGGAGGATTTGCAAATGGAGATGACCAGAAGGCAGGTGTGTATATGTGTCTGGGCTCTTGCACAGTCGTCAAGGATGGAGATGGAGATTCTGATCCATCAGCATACACGTGGTGGTTGCAGCTAGGAGTTTAGCTGCTTCCATCCAGGGGAGAGTAAGCAAAGTTAGAAGAGTACAAATCTGAAAATAAGGCCTGTGGGATACAAACATTTAGTGACAGGAAAGCAAGGTGGGTGACACTGTGAAGAATGACCAACTTAACTGTGAAGAGGAGAGGGCTCTGTACCATGAATTGGGATTAGTGGGAGTTTTGTTTGTGGATTGTTTAACAGGAAAATTGAATATGTTTACTGAGGAAAAACAGCCAGAAGAGAGATTAAAGGTATAGGGGACATGGGATGATTTCTAAGAATTTTGAGGAGGCAAAGTGATGAGATTGGGTGTAATCAAGTCTTTGGGAGAGGGGTTAGTAATGCCCAGAGCCTGACCAGAGAAAGGCATATAGTTCCCCCCGCTCCCCTCACCCCATTTAAGGTGGGCAGGAAGGTTTGAAGCATGACTACAGAGACAAATGCATTTATGAGGCTAGAGGTTGGGGGTTCTCTTATCTGATGACTTCTCTTTTCTCAGGAAGAAGGCAAAACCAATTTTATTTCCTCCCTGATGAAAGTAGGTGGGATAGACATTTTCAGAAGTGAGATAAACCATGAGAGTAGTCTCTGAAATTAATTGGAGAGAAAAACTAACACTTCCTTCTCTAAGATTTAGTTCTTAACTCAGCACATGCTTAAAGAGGCAGTTCTAAATTAATTAAGTAATTAAAAAGAAATGAGCAAAGCATCTGCTATGTACAAGGCACTGTGATGATGTTCCTTATCCTTGAGGTCACACCTGTTGTACAGAACTCTTTCCTATTGCTCCTAAGTTGGTCTAAAAAAACCTGTCTTCTGCCCTAACTGGTTTGGCTCAGTGGATAGAGCATCAGCCTGTGGACTGAAGTGTCCCAGGTTCGATTCCAGTCAAGGGCATGTACCTTGGTTGCGGGCACATCCCCAGTAGGGGGGTCTGCAGGAGGCAGCTGATCAATGTTTCTCTCTCATCGATGTTTCTAACTCTCTATCCCTCTCCCTTCCTCTCTGTAAAAAAGTCAATAAAATATATTTAAAAAAATAAAATAAAAAAACCTGTCTTCTTTCACAGTAAGATTTTGAAATGTTGCTGTTTGGGTATTTGTCTCTCTTTAGCATGCTGATCTCAATCGGAAGAGTATATGGTCCTTATATTCAAATTTTAAATAATATTTTTAGTTTAGAATAGTTCCAGGTTTGCAGAGAAATTACAAAGACAGTATAAAGAGTATTTGTGTATCCTACACTCAGTTTCCCCTATTATTGACACCTGACTAGTATGTGTATTAATTAATTAATGAAAAAAAATTTTGTATATTTATTTTTGTCTATATTTCCAAACCTTCTTGCTGTGGCCTTTTCAGTTATCTTTGGCAGTGAGAGGAGCACTTGCCTGTTTATAATTCAGAAAATGAGTTGAATCGATAATTTGAACAATCTCTCTTAACTGTCTTTGTGATTGTCTTGTCTCCGAGAAATCGTATAGTTGAGGGGGAAACAGGACGCAAAGAAAAATAAATACCCAACTTGAATTTTATCATGCGAGTATAACCCTGGTGTCAGTTATATGTGTCTTTAAAAAAAGGTGTTATCTAGTAAATACAGTTTGTTAGAAAAAAATCTTTTAAAAATGGATTCATGTGTAATAAATAATGAAAAGAGCGGTATTTTGGTGCTAAGATCATACACCCTCTCTAGATGGCACTGGTTTTATACTGGCCCATCATTTTTGAGCTATAAAAGGTCTCTTCTGCTGAACATCACATTAGTGTTTGCTAGCACAATCTGTTTTACTTCCCACCCAGCAGAACACAGAGTGAGGAACCTCTTTTATTTGCTGTAAGAGTCCATTCATAGCAAAGTAATTATGAGTGATATGGAATTTGCTGATAATTTTGCAAGTAAGAATGAAGAGAGCATTGATATCATGTAATCTGCAGTGAAATCATTCTGAAAAGTTTTAAATGAACCTGTTTCTTCTCTCCAAGTCGCTTTTTTGATTGTCTGGCATGCACTTTCTAGCCCCAGATATTTCAAAGTCCTTCAAAACGAAACTCTTTAACAACTTGTATTCTGTGGGCACCTTTAGCTTTTCACTTCTAAGCTCTATTATTGTGTCACACCCCAACTGCCAAGGAATTATCTTTACTTTTTACTCAGAGACTATTGTTTAAAAACCATCTAATTAGACTGGTAATCTCTTGATCAGATTCTTCCTAATAGAGTTATACAGCTATATTAAACATTTAAAAATATAATTTTGCAGAAATGTTTTAAGACTGTAGGCATAGCTTCATTCTAAGACAAAGCACATTGACCTCAAAATGTTACTTAAGTACTATTATTGAGGTTTAAACACTCTTCCTTTTCTTCCCTATTCTCTCCCCTCCCTCCTCCTCTACATTTCCTCCTCTTTTTCTCTTCCTCTTCTTTCTTTCCCCCTTGCTCCTGCTCTTTTCACTCCCCACCCCTTGTTCTTTATTAAAATGCTGGTGTGCACGATCTGAATCATAGTTATGACCTCATTTCTTTCTTGTGCTCATCCTGTCTATTTAAACTATTTTGTTTGGCTGTATCACCCAGCAGTATTTTTCCATTAACATTATCTTCAACTAATGGTGCACGACATTTGTGCACCGGGGGGGGGGGGTGTGCCTCAGCCCAGCCTTCACCCTCTCTCAGTCCAGGAGCCCTTGGGGGATGTCCGACTGATGGCTTAGGCCCACTCCCCATGTGCCTAAGCGATTAGTCGGACATCCTTAGTGCTGCTGTGGAGGTGGGAGAGGCTCCTCTCACCGCCTCTGTGCTCGCTTGCCAGCCATGAGCCCGGCTTCCCCCTGTGGGAGCCCCCTAGCTGAGCAGCGCTTCCCCTGTGGGAGCACACTGACCACCAGGGGGCAGCTCTTGTGTTGAGCGTCTCCCCCCTGGTGGTCAGTGCATGTTATAGTGACCACTCGTTCCACCATTCGGTCAATTTGCATATTACCCCTTTATTATATAGGACTAGAGGCCTGGTGCACAAAAATTTGTGCACTCAGAGGGCGGGGGGGGGGGGGTCCCTCAGCCCGGCCTGTGCCCTCTTGCAATCTGGGACCCCTTGAGGGATGACCACCTGCTGGCTTAGGCCCACTCCCCGAGGGATCGGGCCTAAGCTGGCAGTCAGACATCCCTCTGGCAACCTGGTAGTCCTCGGGGGATGTCCACTTGCCAGCGGTGAGCAGGCCTAAGCTGCAGTCGGACATCCTTAGTGCTGCTGAGGAGGTGGGAGAGCCTCCCACCACCACCGCTGTACTGGCAGCCATCAGCCTGGCTTGTGGCTGAGCAGAGCTCCCCTTGTGAGAGCGCACTGACCACCAGGGGGCAGCTCCTGGTGGTCTGCCCCCTGGTGGTCAGTGTGTGTCATAGTGACCAGTCATTCCCAGTTGTTCTGCTGTTAGGGGCAATTTGCATATTATCCTTTTATTATATAGGTAGAGGCCTGGTACATGGGTGGGGCCTGCGGGTTTGCCCTGATGGGTGGCGCGGATCAGGGTGGGGGTTGCAATGGGGTGCCTGGCCAGCCTGGGTGAGGGGCTGAGGGCAATTTTCAGACTGGTCACACCCCGTTCAGGGAGGGGGACACCGCTGGGGTGCCTGGCTAGCCTGGGTGAGTGGCTGATGGTTGTTTTCAGGCTGGCCACAGCCCCTTCAGGGTGGGGGTCCCCACTGGGGGCCTGGCCAGCCTGGTTTGGGGGCTGAGGGCCGTTTTCAGGTTGGCTAAGCCCCCCAGCGGGGACCCTCACCCCATGAGGGTGTGGCCATCCTGGGTGAGGGGCTGGTGGCTTTTGCAGGCTGACTACGGCCTCCAGCCACCCAAGCTCCCAGTGGAGGCTGGTTGGAAGCAGGTATCTGTAATTTATTTATCGTCTATAAGTGAAACTTTGTTGCCTTGAGCTGAGGCCACAGCCGTCCAGGGCAGGCGGGAAGCTTGGCTTCCTCCATCACTGGGGCAACCAAGCCTCCTGCTTGCTCCAGCTCCATGGCTTCCGGCCACCATCTTGGCTGGGTTAATTTGCGTATAGTCGCTCTGTTTGGCTGGCGGGCATGGCTTGGGGCGTAGCGGAGGTGCAGTCAATTTGCATGTTTCTCTTTTATTAGATTAGACTAGAGGCCCGGTGCACAAAAATTTGTGCACTCGCGGGGGATGGGGGGTTCCTCAGCCCAGCCTGTGCCCTCTCGCAGTCTGGGACCCCTCAGGGGATGTCCACCTGCTGGCTTAGACCCGCTCCCGGCGGATTGGGCCAAAGATGGCAATCAGACATCCCTCTGGCAGCCTGGCCACCCTCAGGGGATGTCCACTTGCCAGCGGGAAGTAGGCCTAAACTGCAGTCGGACATTCTTAGCACTGCTGAGGAGGCAGGAGAGGCTCCCACCACCACCGCTGTACTGCAGCCATCAGCCTGGCTTGTGGCTGAGCAGAGCTCCTCCCATGTGAGAGTGACCTGACCACCATAGGGCAGCTCCTGCATTGAGTGTCTGCCCCCTGGTG
The DNA here is from genome assembly GCF_963259705.1 of Myotis daubentonii. Taxonomy (NCBI): domain Eukaryota; kingdom Metazoa; phylum Chordata; class Mammalia; order Chiroptera; family Vespertilionidae; genus Myotis; species Myotis daubentonii. Next base: position 127,882,176 of record NC_081842.1, read on the forward strand.
GTCAGTGTGTGTCATAGTGACCAGTCATTCCCAGTCGTTCTGCTGTTAGGGTCAGTTTGCACATTACCCATTTACTATATAGGATAGAGGCCTGGTGTACGGGTGGGGCCGGCTGGTTTGCCCTGAAGGGTGTCCCGGATCAGGGTAGGGGTCCCACTTGGGTGCCTGGCCAGCCTGGATGAGGGGATGATGGCTGTTTGCAGCTGGTCACAACCCCTTCAGGATGGGCATCCCCACTGGGGTGCCTGGCCAGCCTGGGTGAGGGGCTGAGGGCCCTTTTCAAGCTGGCAGGTGACTGAAGCTCCCAACCTCTTTTTTTCTTTTCTTTTCTTTTTTTTAATTCTGGGATTTATTTACCTTCTATGGCTGTCACTGGAGCTGAGTGCTGGCTGCAGCTCTGAGACCTTGGCTGCTGAAAGCAGGTATCTGGGTTTGTTTAGCTTCTATAATTGCAACATTGTTTCTTAGAGTGCAGCTCAGAGGCCGGCAGCGGCAGGCGGGGAACCTTGGCTTCCTCCATCACTGGAGCAAGCCTCCTGTTCGCCTCAGCTCCCTGGCTGCCGGCTGCCATCTTGGTTGGCAGTTAATTTGCATATCGCCCTGATTAGCCAATGGGAAGCGTGTCAGAGGTACGGTTAATTACCATGTTTGTCTATTATTAGATAGGATTGTCTCTTCAATACTCATGTTACTTGTACTTGCATTGGATATTGTTCAGAGCAAGTATGCTGTTAAGGGCTGCCCCATAGGCTTTAGACTTCTGCTCTATTACCTCAGGGAAAGATTGACTTATGAACCTAAAATTAACTGAATTGGTGATATAGTATGGCTGATTGGCTTACAAACTAGTTAAAATTTCAAATGCTGTTGAAGTGACCTTATATTTGTTTTGATGTTATAATGCAGAAATGTTTGTAATCTGTAAACATTATATCTGTGTCTGATTTACCTTTTTAAATGTTGTCTTGACACTGCTGCCACAATTTCTTGTTCCAGTACTTTATCTTTTTTTAGGTTATTTAGAACGCAAGCGTAATTTCTCTCTCTCACTGTGACGTTAGGCTAGCCCTCAAACCTGTTGCCTAGGCTCAAGTATCTCAGGCTGAAAGGTGGAATTATCTCATCAGCAAAAATTAAGTTAAAATGCAATGAATTTGTGCCCCTGTGAGTCTCACATGCTTAAAATATTCCTGTTGGGTACCCTTGAAGGACCTTGCCTTTTATGAGCCCCCAGCCACCACAGGGACTGCTTAAATTAAGGTTTTATCTTTATTATTTTCTATGCCATGTCACCTTTTAGAGCTTTATAAAATGAGCAACAATATCAGAAACTCATGTCTTTTCCTTTTGGAGGGTTTCTTCTGAACCACTTTTGGGTTTGAGCAATGTTTCTTCCCTTTCTCATCTGTATGAAGGGTATTTACTTGTTCAACTTTTAAGCATTTCTTTTCCACATTTCTACTACTGCTGTCCTTTGGTTCTCTTTTTTCCTATAGTTAAGGAGGGAAGGACTGAGCTACCCTGTATCGATTGTTGGTGTTATAATAACACCACAGAAATATCAGCCTCCCTAGACTTGATATGGCCTCTACCATACAATGCCTTCCTGTTAATGATGTAGAACATTATTGTAACTCACATTTGGTTTCAGAGCAACCCTCAAATGATTGTTCACATTGATGTAGTTGCACATGCTAATGCATTCTAAAAGCAAACCTTAATTATCATTTTTGAAGGGTTTATTTCCCTTGCACACAAAAAGTTTAATTAGTATAAACCATCACTATGTTATATAGGGTGCCCAAAGCAGTCTCAATGTGTGAAAACACTGCAGTGCCTCTTTCATGTTTTATGTTCAGTTCTTAATCCCATCCATCTGACTCTATAGATGCTTTCTACACTGAAGCCAAAGAGATGATAATCTCTATGTTGTCCTGGAAATAACTGTGAAGCCTTCAAGATGCAGTTGTGAGTCAGATTTGGGGTGGAATTCAGGCTCTACAAACTTACTGTGTAATAGTGTCAAGTTTTAACTTCCTTAAACCCCAGGTTTCTAATTTGAGAAATGGGAAAATGATAAGGATTGTGAGCATTAAATAAAATCATGAGGTAAGTAAGGTAAGTAGCAAGTATGGTAAATGGTCAATAACTGTTAGCGAAAAATACAACTAAAAGATGGAATGGACATCACCCAGAACCACAGGAAGGCTGGCTGAGGGGAAATTATACAACTAGAAGGAAAGAGAAAAGCATACCGAGACTCAGAGGAGGCGCAGTGCGGAAAATACAAAGGTGCGGAGGTGCGTGCCGAGCGGGCTGGCGGCTGAGGGCAAGGTTGTCTGTTTCAATCCGGAGGGAGTCTCAGGCTCTGAGCTCCAGTTCTGGGCGAGTCTCTGGGGACCCAGACTCAAACAGGAGAAGCGGGACTGTCTGGCATCGGTTGGAACTTGAGGGCAGCTTTCTCTCTGAGTTTTGCAGCGGTTGCTGGGACTCTGAGAGGCAGAGCCTTTGGGGACGGGACTGAGAGCAGCCATAACTAGATTAGCACCTCCCTAGAGAACAGAAGTTCTCCCACTGCAGACAGAGCTGATTCTCACAGCCAGTTGGCCTGGAGGTCAAATCCCAGCCAGTATTACCTACAACAATCAAGGCTTAACTACAACAAGACTGCACACAAAGACCACAAGGGGGTGCACCAAGAAAGCATAAAAAATGAGGAGACAAGGAAACAGGACACAACTGACAGAAATGGAGGATATAGAGTTCAAAACCACACTTTTAAGGTCTCTCAAGAACTGTCTAGAAGCCGCCGATAAACTTAGTAAGGCCCTCGAAAAGACTGGTGAGACCGCCGATAAATATAGTGACATCCTCAAGAAATCTAATGAGACCCTCGATGTTGTGATAAAGAACCAACTAGAAATTAGCATACACTGACTGAAATAAAGAATATAATACAGACTCCCAACAGCAGACCAGAGGAGCGCAAGAATCAAGGCAAAGATTTGAAATGCAAAGAAGCAAAAAACACCCAACCGGAAAAGCAAATTGAAAAAAGAATCCGAAAATACGAAGATAGTGTAAGGAGCCTCTGGGACAGCTTCAAGCGTATCAACATCTGAATTATAGGGGTGCCAGAAGATGAGAGAGACCAAGATTTTGAAAACCTATTTGAAGAAATCATGACAGAAAACTTCCCCTACCTGGTGAAAGAAATAGACTTACAAGTCCAGGAAGTGCAGAGAACCCCCAACAAAAGGAATCCAAAGAGGACCACACCAAGACACATCATAATTAAAATGCCAAGAGCAAAAGACAAAGAGAGAATCTTAAAAGCAGCAAGAGAAAGAAAGTCAGTTACCTACAAGGGAATACCCATACGACTGTCAGCTGATTTCTCAACAGAAACTTTGCAGGCCAGAAGGGAATGGCAAGAAATATTCAAAGTGATGGATACCAAGAACCTACAACCAAGATTACTTTATCCAGCAAAGCTATCATTCAGAATTGAAGGTCAGATAAAGAGCTTCACAGATAAGAAAAAGCTAAAGGAGTTCATCACCACCAAACCAGTATTATATAAAATGCTGAAAGGTATCCTTTAAGAAGAGGAAGAAGAAGAAAAAGGTAAAGATACAAATTATGAACAACAAATATGCATCTATCAACAAGTGAATCTAAGAATCAAGTGAATAAATAATCTGATGAACAGATTGAACTGGTGATTATAATAGAATCAGGGACATAGAAAGGGAATGGACTGACTATTCTTGGGGGGAAAAGGTGTGGGGGATGCGGGAAGAGACTGGACAAAAATCGTGCACTACAGTGGATGGGGAATGAGGGCGGAGGGTGGGGTGGGAACTGGGAGGAGGGGAATTATGGGGGGGAAATAGAGGAACAAATGTAATAATCTGAACAATAAAGATTTAATTAAAAAAAAATAACTGTTAGCTATGGTAATGCAAGCAGCAGCAGCAGCAGCAGCAGCAACAGCACAGTTTGTTATAGGGTCATTTCATCTACCATAGGAAATCAGAGACAGGGTGGGTAAGCATTTAGCATCCATATGTAAAGCAGGTTGTATAGATTAAACCAATGACTAATGGATATTTTAAAGTGGCCAGATAGAAAAATGACCGCTTTGAGTAGTCCTAAGAAACGCCTGAAAATTGTGCAGTCATCCAAGCCCCATTTACACTTGGCCAGGATTTTATATAGATGTGTATTATTCTTCTGACAGTTTGCTTTTTTATTTGCTTTTAAGATATTTGTTTTAAGTCTGGGCCCTGTCAAAAAATTCTTTTGGCATTCTAAATTTTAAATTTAATTGCCTTTTGCAGTCCACTTTTATTTTTAAGCCTGATTAGAATTAATTTCTTGCACCTGCTTTTTCGTATTTGTGAACTACTTTCCCTGGCTTCTCTAAGCAGTTGCAGTAGGAGTGGAATTTGTGTTCTGGGTCATTTGGTTTTGTGTAAGGACACTTGAGAAAATGTCAGAGAAACAGAAGAAATCCTAGTAGAAAAACAAATAACACAGCCTACTGTATCCAATTAATGGATATCTACTTTAATTTCATCAACAGTGGATGTCTCTCAAACATAAATTTAAGTGAGAGGCAGCCACTTAAATCTCCTTGGAATCAAAGATTGGATGTTTTTAGTCCCAGCGTGGTGAACTAAATGGCTAAGTGATTTTAGCCTCTCTGGAACTTCACCTCTCTGGATTTCACTTCCTTATTTGGGGTTGGCTTAGTTCAGTGGTTCTCAACCTTGGCTGCACATTAGAATCACCTGGGAATCTTTTTAAAATCCTGATTTCTGGGCCTCAGATGATTTTAAAAAGATTCCCAGGTGATTCTAATGTGCAGTCAAGGTTGAGAACCACTGGCTTAGTTGATCTCTAAAGTCCCTTCCAGTTCTAATTTATATTTCCTTTAGACATAATTGACTTGTATTCATGGTCTTAGTCTTCTGTGTTATATTGGGCAGATGGCCTAATGAATTAATGCTTTTCCTTCTATCATAGTTTTCTAAACTTTGGTCTTTAGTGTATGTTATAGGTATTTTTTTGGATATACAATACCTATTTTTGTGTATTCTATTAGATCTTAATAGTTTTCTTTCAAATAATCTTAAAGTGACTGACTACTTTTACTTAGCACCGTTTTAAGTTATACTATCTGTTAATTATGTGTGTGATATGGTATATTTTTCTAGTACACAATTAAATTAACATAGAAATTTTAAAGTATTTATTTCTGTGCCTCCTTAAATCTTAATAGAATGTGTGCTGCTCTTTGGGAAACATCACTATATTTTGGATTCGTTTCTTCAACTATCCTTATCCTCTCCTAATATTTTTGGTATGTTTTCTGTAGTTGCACAGACATGCCAGTGCTTCTGATTGATCTACTAAAACTATACTCATAAAAGGATACTATACTAATTAGACCAAGTTGACTGGACATCTTCCAGTCATCTTGCCTTCCTTCTGGACAAAGCTATGGTGGCGGGGGCCGAGGCAGAGGTGGTTAGGAGTGATCAGGCCCTCAGGGGAGGGCAGTTAGGGGCAATCAGGCTGGCAGGGGAGGGCAGTTAGGGATGATCAGGCTGGCATTGGAGGGCAGTTAGGGGTGATCAGGCAGGCAGGCAGGTGAGCAGTTAGGAGCCAACAGTCCTGGATTGCAAGAGGGATGTCCAACTGCTGGTTTAGGCCCGATAGGCAGTTGGACATCCCCCGAGGGGTCCCAGATTGGAGAGGGTGCAGGCCAGGCTGAGGGACCCCCATCCCATGCACGAATTTTGTGCACCATACCTCTAGTCTAATCTAATAAAAGAGAAACATGCAAATTGACCGTAACTTCGCTATGCCCCAAGCCACGCCCACCAGCTAATCAGAGCGACTATATACAAATTAACCCAACTGAGATGGTGGCCGGCAGCCACGGAGTTGGAGCAAGCAGGAGGCTTAGTTGCCCCGGCGATGGAGGAAGCCAAGCTTCCCACCTGTGCTGGCCAGCTGTGGCCTCTGCTGAAAGCAACAAAGTTTCAATTATAGAAGATAAATAAATCCCAGATACCTGCTTCCAGCCAGCCTCCTCTGGGAGCTTGGGTGGCTGGGGCTGTAGCCAGCCTGCAAACAGCCATCAGCCCCTGACTCAGGCTGGCCAGGCACCCAAGGAGACCCCCACCCTGAAGGGGCTGTGGCCAGCCTGCAAACAGCCATCAGCCCCTCACCCAGGCTGGCCAGGCACCCCAGGGGACCCCCACCCTGAATGGGCTGTGGCCAGCCTGCAAACAGTCATCTTCCCCTCACCCAGGCTGGCCAGGCACCCCAGGGGACCCCCACCCTGATCCAGGACACCGTTCACGGCAAACCAGCCGGCCCCCACCCATGCACCAGGCCTCTATCCTATATAATAAAAGGGTAATATGCAAATTGACCCTAACAGAGAATGACTGGGAATGACTGGTCACTATGACACACACTGACCACCAGGGGGCAGACGCTCAATACAGGAGCAGCCGCCTGGTGGTCAGTGCGTTCCCACAGGGGGAACTCTGCTCAGCCACAAGCCAGGCTAATGGCTGCCAGCACAGCGGTGATGGTAGGACCCTCTCCCGCCTCCTCAGCAGCACTAAGGATGTCCGACTGCAGCTTAGGCCTGGTCCCCGTTGGCAAGTGGGCATCCCCCGAGGACTACCGGGTTGCCAGAGGGATGTCTGACTGCCAGCTTAGGCCCGTTCCTTCGGGGAGCGGGCCTAAGCCAGCAGGTGGACATCCCCCAAGGAGTCCCAGAATGCGAGAGGGCACAGGCTGGGCTGAGGGACTCCTCCCGCCCCTCCTGAGTGCACAAATTTTTGTGCACCAGGCCTCTAGTCCTATATAATAAAATACTAATATGCAAATCGACTGAATGGCAGAACGACCAGTCTCTATGAGGCGCACTAACCACCAGGGGGGTAGATTCTCAACGCAGGAGCTGCCCCCTGGTGGTCAGTGCACTCCCACAGGTGTTGTGCTGCTCAGCCAGAAGCCCAAGAGTCTCTCCTGCCTCTGCGGCAGTGCTAAGGATGTTTGACTGCCAGCTTAGGCCCGCTCCCCGTGGAGCGGGCCTAAGCTATCAGTTGGACATCCCCTGAGGGCTTTCGGACTGTGAGAGGGTGCAGGAGGCCAGGTTGAGGGTACCCCCCCCCCCCAGTGCAGGAATCTTGTGTACTGGGCCTCTAGTATTGGCCATAATGAATAATTAAAGCCTGTAGTGCAAAAGTAAACTCCCAGAATTACCATGTGTTTGATTTTGCTGGACACTTAGAGGAACTGTTACTTTGCAATTGCCTTAGTTCATTTTCATAGCCTGAGGTTCTCTATATGTACCCAGGTAATGTGACACTTGACTATAAGTCTATACAAGAACTGGTTTAATTTTCATCCTTATCATGAGAATAAGCCCTTTAGGGCTATTTAGCTGACACCCAACTTGGTCAGACACTGTGGACTTTTACTTTGGCCTCACTTGCTGTGGTAGCTATCACAACCAATATTCAGTTTTTCAGTTGGTACATTGGATAGGCACTATTCTCAATATTTCTCTCTGCCTTTGTGCTTTCTATTGTGTTACTTCTTCAATGCTTTTAAGAATTTTTGACATTTTTGGTAGATCAATCAGGAGGTCTTGTTAATATTACTAGAAACAATAGTTAATTTATTATTTTATTAAAATTTTTAAAATTTCATTTCATGAGACATTAGGTAGAAAGAATAGTAGATTGATTTGCTCTGTTCTCCTTGAGTCAGTCTCCTAGCAGGTAAAGATCTGCTTTGTTGTTAAAGACTGGGTTACTATTTTAGTGGTAAAGAAGCTTATGAATAATAACTAGTAGCCCCGGTGCACGAAATTCGTGCACATTAAAAGGTAATTAATTGCCCTAACCAGTGGATGGCAATTAATTGGCTCAGTGGATAGAGCATCGGCCAGTGGACTCAAGGGTCCCAGGTTCGATTCCGGTCAAGGGCATGTACCTTGGTAGCGGACACATCCCGAGTGGGGAGTGTGCAGGAGGCAGCTGATGGATGTTTCTCTCTCATTGATGTTTCTAAGTCTCTATCCCTCTCCCTTACTCTCTGTAAAAAAACAATAAAATATTTTTTTAAAGGGAATTAATTAGCAGAGACATTTTAATATTACTATTTGCCCTTTCTCTATAATAGAAGTGTGAAAGATGAAAGGAAATTAGTAAAATGTATGTGAAAATAATATATAAATTTATTAATAAATAAAAGTAACAAAAGGACATAACAACAACAGAGGCATGATATAAAAACGACAAAAACATGATATGAAAACAACAAAAACGATATAAAAACAACAAAAACATGTTATAAAAACAACAGTGATGCAAACAATGACTGATAAAGTGATTAAACTTATTCTAATATCTCCCTGTATACCACATTAAGAGTGAAAACACTTTCAGAGTGCTTGACTAATTTCCCTTGTGATGAAGTACTTTGAACTTTAACTGTAACATCACAGTCTCTTCAAACTCGAGAGAAAGCAACATATGACTGACCATGTGCAAAAATGGGTTCAGGTAGGAATATGCCTACTTTGTCTAGAGTTTGTCCTTTTGATTTAGTAATAATCATCACAAATGCTGGCATCACGGGAAACCATTGTCGAATCAATTTAACTGGGAGGCCAGTGTCAGATGGGGACAAATTAATTCTTAGAATCAGAACAGCCTCTTCCTCTGCAGATCCTGTTAATTCTTCAGCTTCGATAATGCTAGGTTGTAATCTTTTGATAATAAACCTGGTACGATTAGAAAGACCCCATTTACTATTGAGATTTCTCAATAGCATGATGATTGCACCCACTTTTAATTTTAATTTATGACATGGCATTCTTGAAGGAGTAATACTATTAAGAAATTTGATGGGAAAATTTTCCTTTTCAGCATCATCTGTGGAATCAATGGAATCATCACTCAAATATGTGTGAAAATCTCCATCGAGTATATCCAAATTTTCTTCATTTAATTTTTGAACATGCTACTTTTTTGAACAAAGAATTGCACGTTTAGATATATTTTTAATATTATCTATAGCAGTGGTTCTCAACCTTGGCTGCACATTAGAATCACCTGGGAATCTTTTTAAAATCCTGATTCCTAGGCCTCGTCCTCCAGAAATTGTTTCTTTGTTATGGGGTGGGGCCACAACATCAGTAACAAAGAAACAGAATTAAAACTTTATTGTGAGGAGCCACTACAGTGTTTTGGACAGGTTCAAGCCTTGGACTGATGAGAGGGCACAGTCCTCTCATTGCCTCGTGCAAGTCCCAGCTTGGAGGGCAGGGCCCTCCCAGCACAATTATAGCCAACAGCTATATTTGTAAGCTTGAACCTATGGTCCGAACACCTGACCCCACGTGCCTGAGTGATGTAAGCTTGGTAGAGTTCAGGTGCATGTAGTTGAGTAGAATTGAAACCCAGGAGAATGTTGTAAACATCTTGGTCATGCCCTTACTTTGCCTTGTAGCATCTGCTATAAAATAAAGGCATGGGTGTGGGCATGGTCTCTCAGAGAAGCAGTGTCCCAACTAGACCCAGCTTTCATTCTCTTGTCTGTCTTTTCTAAGCCTTTCACCCTTGGCTGTGCTGGCACGGCACATTTTATAAAGATATGCCTCCACGCTCCCAGGGGAGGGTTCCTGCCTCAAACCCCGCCCTTACAGGAAACAGCTCTGGTAAACAGCTCCGGGAAGGCGCAGCTGTTGCCAAGACAACTTCCTTCCGCTTGGTCTGACTTCCTTTCGCTTAGACTGACTTCCTTCCGCTTGGTCGTGGTTTTTATATAAGTAGATAACTGTGGTTAATAATTATGATTGTGATTATAATGAGGAAAATTTATTTAGCCATTACATTGTGCCAGGTACTCTATACTTTTCATGCATTATTTTATTTAATTATTATAAAATGTCTTAAGTTAGTGTTGTTATTCCTACTTTACAAAGCGTTACCTGAGGCTTAGCTAACCTGTGACTTGCTGGAGTTTATCTGGATAGTAAGTGGCAGAAATATGCTTCAAGCCGGTTCCTGTGCTCTGGAGATACAGGGTTAGCAAAATCCAGCATACTTCCTGCCTTTGTGGATTTTACAGGATTTAATTCCTAGACTATACTTCCTACCTAGTCTCAGCACATATTCTAAGGACACTGTGGCATGGTCGGGGAATATAATTTTAGAGTCTGAAAGCCTGATTCACTGGTATTTCCATTAACATTGAGGATAATGTCTCTTGTGAGGAAATGGTTATAAGTTAACACAAAAGTAAAATGAGAGATCAGCAAAGATCAGAACAGTATCTTTTAATTCCCTAAACACTGTCCATTCCCTAAACACTAGCACAGTGTTTTTATTCAGAGTCGGTACTGAATGAATGTTAATTTGAGTATGTTCATTGGCTATAAGACAGTGTATTTTATTCCCACATTATGGTTTTTGATATAGACTAACCAGGATGCTACTTTTATTTATTTATATTATTCCTTATGTTTATAGTTATTTGCTGGTGTAAAGGATGGAGAAAGCCTGCAGCTCTTTGAACAGAGTTCTCGTTCTGCCCATAAACAAGAGACGCACACCATGGAGGCCATGAAGCTCGTAGAGTTTGACCTTAAGCAAACACTTACGAGGCTTGTGACACATCTTTTTGGAGATGGTAAGTACTCAAATGCCTTTGACCCTGGGGCTTTGCATATTCAGTAATTACCACCATCCTTAAGTCATTAATATAGCTGTGTCTAGATTTTTTTGGTCCAAGTTGTGGCTTAATCGTTCAGGTCTATAGTGAAGTAGAACTTATGGATTTCCTGGTTCATTCCTGTGAGGAGCAGGAGTATATGAAAATAGAATTAACTAGAGAAAGAAAAAATGATGGTGTGCTGTAATAAGAATGAGAATGGATTAAAATCATGTCATTCATCAGTAGTGAGAATGTGTACAGACTGATTAGTGTTCTTGTATAACTATATTGTCATTAGGTCAGACTTGAATGATGGGGCAATATTCTTTTTTTCTTTTCTCATTTATTTATTAAACATTCTTTAGATACAGTTAACATTCAATATTATATTAATTTCAGGTATACAGGATAGTGGTTATACTTCTATATAACCTACAAAGTAATCACCTTGATAAGTCTAGTACTCACCATACATAATTATTACAATACTAGAGGCCTGATGCACGAAATTTGTGCACAGGTAGGGTCCCTAGGCCTGGCTGGCAATCAGGACCAATCAGGTACCTCGCCTCCCTGCCCCCTTGTGCCCTTACCACCTGTGCCGCTACCAAGAGGTTCCCCCCTGCCTCCCCACCTCCTTCTTCCTTCGCTCCCTCAGTGCCCCACTGACACCGCTGGTCACCTGCCATATTCCGCGCTGCCTCCTGATAGTCAGCACACGTCATAGCGAGCAATTGAACTCCTGTTCTCCCAGTCGAATTCCCAAGGGGACACTTTGCATGTTAACCTTTTATATATATATAGATTATTGACTACATTCCCTATGCTGTACTCTACATTTCTGTGACTATAATTTGTACTTCTTTTTTTTTATTAATTAAATCTTTATTGTTCAGATTATTACATTTGTTCCTTTTTTTTTAAAAAAAAATATATTTTATTGATTTTTTACAGAGAGGAAGGGAGAGAGATAGAGAGTTAGAAACATCGAAGAGAGAGAAACATCAATCAGCTGCCTCCTGCACATCTCCCACTGGGTATGTGCCCACAACCCAGGTACATGCCCTTGACCGGAATCGAACCTGAGACCCTTCAGTCTGCAAGCCGACGCTCTATCCACTGAGCCAAACCGGTTCCGGCTGTTCCTCTTTTTACCCCCCATAACTCCCCTCCACCCAGTTCCCACCCCACCCTGTGCCCTCACTCCCCATCCACTGTCCTCATCCATAGTTGCACGATTTTTGTCCAGTCTCTTCCTGCATCCCCCTCACCCCTTCCCCCTCACTAGGCCAAGAATAGTCAGTCCACTCCCTTTCTATGCCCCTGATTCTATTATATTCACCAGTTCATTCTGTTCATCAGATTATTCACTTGATGTTCAGGTTCACTTGTTGATAGATGTGTATTTGTTGTTCATAATTTGTATTTTTACCTTTTTCTTCTTCTTCCTCTTCTTAAAGGATACCTTTCAGCATTTCATATTATACTGGTTTGGTGGTGATGAACTCCTTTAGCTTTTTCTTATCTGTGAAGCTCTTTATCTGACCTTCAATTCTGAATGATAGCTTTGCTGGATAAAGTAATCTTGGTTGTAGGTTCTTGGCATTCATCACTTTGAATATTTCTTGCAACTCCCTTCTGACCTGCAAAGTTTCTGTTGAGAAATCAGCTGACATTCGTATGGGTACTCCCTTGTAGGTAACTGACTTTCTTTCTCTTGCTGCTTTTAGGATTCTCTCTTTGTCTTTTGCTCTTGGCATTTTAATTATGATGTGTCTTGGTGTGGTCCTCTTTGGATTCCTTTTGTTGGGGGTTCTCTGCACTTCCTGGACTTGTGAGTCTATTTCTTTCACCAGGTAGGGGAAGTTTTCTGTCATGATTTCTTCAAATAGGTTTTCAATATCTTGGTCCCTCTCATCTTCTGGCACCCCTATAATTCTGATGTTGGTTCACTTGAAGCTGTCCCAGAGGCTCCTTACACTATCTTCGTATTTTTGGATTCTTTTCTCAATTTGCTTTTCTGGTTGGGTGTTTTTTGCTTCTTCGTATTTCAAATCGTTGACTTGATTCTTGCAATCCTCTAGTCTGCTGTTGGGAGTCTGTATAATTCTTTATTTCAGTCTGTGTATGCTGAATTTCTAGTTGATCCTTTATCACAACATCGAGGGTCTCATTAGATTTCTTGTAGATCTCATTAAGTTTATTGGCAGTTTCTAGAAAATTCTTGAAAAACCTTAAAAGTGTGGTTTTGAACTCTATATCTAGTAGTTTGCTTTCCTCCATTTCTGTTATTTGTGTCCTTTTTCTTTGTCTCCACATTTTTTATGCTTCCCTGTGTTGATAAAGTGGTTTTCTGTGCTGAGTGTCCTCTAGGGCCCAGTGGGTCAGCCTCCCTAATTACCTGAGGAGATCACTCTTGGTGCACCCCCTTGTGGTCTTTGTGCACTGTCTTGTTGTAGTTAAGTCTTGATTGTTGTAGGTATCACTGGGAGGAATTGACCTCCAAGCCAATTGGCTGTGAGAATCAGCTGTGTCTGCAGTGGGAGAACTTCTGTGCTGGAGACACCTTTATGGGGCAAGACTTGCTTCAGTGGGGCTTTGGTGCTCACTGAGTCTGCCCCCTGAGTGTGTCCTTTATGATTCCACGGAGCTGCAAACTGGATGGTCCCATTCTGACCTCTGGGTTTCCTGGCTCCTGGATCTCTAGGGAGGTGCTAATTTAGCCTTTGTCTGAGGCTATCCAGCAAAAGCCTCCCTGCAGGGCTTGGGCGGGGCAGGTCCCATGGGATAAACAGTGCGGGGCTAGCATTTATGGCTGCTCTCAGTCCAGCCCTCAGAGGCTCAGCTTCTCAGTGTCCCTGTAATCGCTGCAAGCCCCTTGGAGAGAAAGCTGCCCTCGAGTTCTGACTGATGCCCGACAGTCCTGCTTTTCCAGCATGAGTCTGGGTCCCTAGAGACTCGCCCGGAACTGGAGCTCAGAGGCTGAGACTCCCTCCTGATTGAAAACAACAACCGCGCCCTCAGCCGCCACCCTGCTCCGCATGCACTCCGCACCTTAGTATTTTGCTTCAGCACTGCACCTCCTCTGAGTCTCGGTATGCTTTTCTCTTTCCTTGTAGTTGTAGAATTTCCACTCAGCCAGTCTTCCTGTGGTTCTGGGTGATGTCTGTTCCGTCTTTTAGTTGTATTTTTGAAGTGGTTGTTCGAGGCAGCAAACTCCAGTGTTTATTTATGCCGCCATCTTAGTTTCTCCTATAATTTGTACTTCTTAATTCCTTCACCTTTTTCACCCAGTCCCCCAAACCCCCTCCCCTCAGGCTACCATCAGTATTGAAGTAATGTTGTTTAAATAAAATTGAAATAAAAATGTTTCAATTTTATTTGTTTATTCTTTTTTTAGATTTCACATATAAGTGACATCATATGGCATTTGTCTTTCTCTGACTGAGTTATTTCACTTAGCATAATACCTTCTAGGTCCAGTCATGTGAGGCAAGATTCTTAACCAAGATTCCTAACCATTCTTAACCACTGTTCTTAACTAGTGGAAAGTTTTACATATTTATATATTGATCACTACTGTCAACAGCAAAAATATGAAGAGTGAATTTCATAGAGGAAGAATAGTATTTTTTAAGAGCTGGACTCAGTTTTATTTAATTACTTGCTCTTGATTATTTCTCTAAGAAAGTTTTTTAAAATACATTTTTTATTGATTTCAGAGAAGAAGGGAGAGAGAGAGAGAGAAAGAAACACCAATGATTAGAGAGAATAATTGATCAGCTGCCTCCTACATGCTCCCTACTGGGGATTGAGCCTGTAACCCTGGCCTATCCCCTGACCTGGAATCGAACCATGACCTTCTGTTCATAGGTTGATGCTCAACCACTGAGCCATACTGGGCAGGCCCTAAGAAAATATTTGTTTGTAATGTACCCCCTTCCAACGACTTATGGCTTCCTTGAAATAATATTTTGTTTGTTTTTAGAAAGCTATAAAGAGTAGGTTATGAGACCTACAACTTAAAAATGTTTAAAAGACAGAAGCTAAGCTAGTTCTTATTCTTGTGAAATTTTTAAAAGGACAGCTTTATGAGGTATAAATGACAAAAAATAAACTAAACGTATTTAAAGTTCACAGTCTGCTAAACTTGACATACAATAAACTGAATGTACTTACATAATTTTATTAGTTTTGACATAGGCGTGCACTTGTATAACCACCAACAGAATTAAGATAATAAACATGTTCATCATCCCCAGAAGTTTCTTCTTGCCCCATGCCCTTTCCTACATCTCCTCACCCCAGGCAGCTAGAGAACTGCTTTCTGTCACTTTTTTATTTTTATTTTTTTTACAGTGGTTAGATGCTACGAAGTAGGTGGCAATGCCGTAACCGTACGGGTGTTGTTAGTCCCCAGAGCTTCTTCCATCCTTGTCAAGGGGAGTGCTAACCTTCTCTCCTTTTATACAACACTGCTTTCTGTCACTTTTGATTAGTTTGCAGCTGTTAGATATATAAAAATGGAATCTGTAATGTGTATGTTTTTTGTTTTTTTTGAGGGGGTGGCTTATTTTGGCATAATTATTTGGAGATCCATCCATATTGCAGTGTATGTCAGTGGCTCATTCCTTTTTATTGCTAAGCCTTCCATTCCATAGTTTGTTTATTTATCCACCCATTGATAGACATTTAGGTTATTTCTAGTCTCTTGCTATTACAAGTAAATCTTCTTTGTATGGACTTATGTTTTCATTTCTCTTCAGTAAATACCCAGCAGTTGAATTGCTAGATCATAGGGTAGGTGTATTTTAACTTTCTGCGATGTCACTTAACTGTTGTCTGAAGTGGTTGTGCAATTTTACATTCCTTCTACTTGTGTATGAAGGTTCTAGTTGCTTTACTTCTTTAACTACACCTGACACAATCAGTCATTTTAAATTTAACCATTTATTGGGAGTGTAGTAATATGTCAAGTAAGTATTCAGAATATTTAAACAACTCCAAATAAACAAGTGAAAATCAACTTAAGAGAGACATTGGTGAAAATGAATGTGACAAATTATGTAGCTAAAGGACTAATGAATACCTAAAAAAAAGATGCTCACCCTTATTAGTAATCAGGGGAATGCAAATGAAATCCACCATTAGCTATCCTTTGCACTTTCATATATAGAATTATTTTTTAAAATCTAACATTGGTAAATATTGACAAAGATATAGAAAAACAGAGGTAGTAGAAAGTCCTGGTCCTGTGTAGGAGTCTCAGCTACCAACCCCAGCTGGAACTCGGGTACTCAGTCTTGATTCACCTCTGTTTTTTCACAGCTTCGGGTTCCCCTACTTACCTGTGAACTCAACTGTGTATTTAAAAGGATTCTAATTATAATTTACTAAGTTTCTTTTTTTTTTTTTAATAAATTAGATTATTATTATTTTTTTAAAATATATTTTATTGATTTTTTACAGAGAGGAAGGGAGAGAGATAGAGAGTCAGAAACATCGATGAGAGAGAAACATCGATCAGCCGCCTCCTGCACATCCCCCACTGGGGATGTGCCCGCAACCCAGGTACATGCCCTTGACCGGAATCGAACCTGGGACCCTTCAGTCCGCAGGCCGACGCTCTATCCACTGAGCCAAACCGGTTTTGGCTAATTTACTAAGTTTCTAATGCCCTGTTTTAGCAAGACATGTTAGAATATCTAGACTTTCATATTCTCAAATGCATAGTTCATGTTATATTTAAGAAATCAATAACCCTGTGTATTTTAAATATATATACATTTTAAAAAAGTACATCAGCTGCATGCTAGTGGGTGTTTTTTTTCTAGGAAATGGAGGAATGGTATTAGAAAAGAAGTACAAACCAGGCTTCAAGTGTGTTCATAGAATTTTATTAAAATAAAGAAGATAAATTAAATATGAAAAATGTTATGATTGATGAAACTGAATAGTGGGTGTATGGATATTTTCTATTTTCTATTTCTGTCTCTTGGTTTGAGATATTTCATATTCAAATGTTATAATGTAATGGTGAAATAGGTTTCAGGTAGAGATTACTGATGTCAACATTTTATTATAGCCAGTTTCTCTTTACTTTCATGATGAAAGTATTATGATATTTTTAGAAATAGTATCATCTAGTTAGCATTGGAGTGCAGGGAGATAGATTATATTGTTCAGGCAATTTTCGAAGCAGGTTTTGGTAGAAGGGATTTCTAGTATTTTAGGCGAGAAAGTATTTAATGTCTAGTAATTTTACAGAGAGATTCAGGCTTATCTGAATGTTTTCATTGTCAATCTCTATGGAGAGACTTGTTAGAGCTATCCTTATTTATGTCTTGCTATGCACATTTCTGTCATAAAATGATTTGTTGTTTGTACGGTTTAGAAACCGCCTCATAGTTAGATAGACAGGTAATTGCTTCTCTAATAAGTAGAATTTCTGTTTCTTCTATTTCTTTGTTATTTTTCACAGCCTCACTCCTCCCACCCCCCCACCCCCCCCATCACCTCCCACCACACCTCCATTTAGCACCATCAGTTCCTTCACCTGGCTAATTCTGACTTATCCTCTAGTGTCAGCTCAGATGTCCTCCCACCAGGACCCTTTCCTGGAGTTCATGCTAAGTCCCGGGAGTAGATGCCTTTTTGGGGTCATCTGAGCCCTCTTTTGGGGTGGGCTTTTACGTTTCTGAGCAGGAAGCACCACTGGATTTCTACTACGTTGACGGTATCACAATATTGAATAAGTTTCAAGGAGTCATGAATCTTGAATGCTGTCTCAGGGAAATAGTGTGTGGTAGGAGCACACAGCAGAGGGGCCTCCTCCAGTGCTCGGCATGTGCTCTGGAGTTGACACTAGTCATTGAGAACAAGCCTGAAGCTGTAGAGCCGGAAGGAATGAGGAAAGGAAGAGGAGAAAGGCAGAAAATGGTTAACAGATAAATCTCATGACCACTGAGAAAGAGTAGTGTGGAATTGGAAAAATTAAAATTCTTCTTCATCCATTTTCTCTGAAATCTTGAACAGGTCATTTAGTGATTTAAACCTCAGTTTTCTAACTTTCTAAGATGCCCTTTACAAAGAAAATATTAAATGTGTTAATATGAAACAAATGAAGGAATAAGGAAGGGAAGGAAAATTATGACAAGGCAATAAAAGCAGCGAGCATATGAAGGAACAGTAATACAGTCAAAGACTAGTTATGGCTGATTTCTCTTAATTTTGTGTAATGAAATGTAGCTTTATCTCAGACTATGGCATAGCTTTCCATTTGGTGTTGATGGTGGCCTCCACATTCTCTCTGAGCACCAGCAACTATTTTAAAAAGTACATAATGTGCTAGACGCTGTAAAGGGTATAAAACATTACCAGGGGCTTGGAGCATACAAGTTTCTCTGAACATGGTCCTGGACTTTTCTGTGTCATTATTTTTAATATTTGTATTTGAATAGCTTTCAAAACCGTGCATTGATATGAAAGTTTCCAGATAGCAGTTTTCCCTATAAAAAACCATTTCTATAGTATATAATTTTTCTGACTGTGATATCCATCATACCCATGGTCAAGAATTAACCATCTTAACTTGAAATGGCAATGAAGTTATAATGTCCCTACTTCAGGCAGATGTTTGCTTTATTTCTAAAATACTAGACTTTTAGGTTTCAGATTTCATTACAGATCAGAGTTGCTATTTTATAAATCTTAAAATCTTCCTTTTTTGTGGAATGGCCTTAAAAATCTCATGTTTGGAGAATAGATACATGTTGTTCATATGCACTAAAGTCTACCTGTTAACAAAGTCTTTTACTTTTTCTTTCTAGCTATGAGATCATTTTGAACCCCATACACACAGTAGCCAAAACACCCTGGAAATCCTTAAAGATGCATTAGCCGCACATCTTTGCCTAGCCCCTGTGCATTCTTTGCTGAGTATATTTCTAATGGAGCAGTTGTTGGCAGGGGTGGATGAGCTTGTCCCATGTGTATACATGTTTGTAACATCTGCTAAGATGCTTCTCAGAGTAGATACTAAGCAGGTGGGAAGGCAACTGAGGTTCATTTTATGAACTACTAGAGGCCTGGTGCATGGATTTGTGCACCAGTGGGTCCCTTGGCCTGGCCTGCGGGATTGGGCCAAAACTGGCTCTCCAACATCCCCCGAGGAGTCCCGGATTGCGAGAGGGTGCAAGCCAGGCTGAGCGACCCCACCATGCACTGTCAGGGCCGGGGAGAGACGTGGAGGTTGGCCAGCCGGGGACGGACCATGGGAGGGCTCTCTCGCTTAGTCTCAATCAGCCAGACCCCAGCAGCAAGCTAATCTGCTGGTTGGAGCATCTGCCCCCTAGTGGTCAGTGCACGTCATAGCGAGTGGTTGAGCGACCTTAGCATATCATTAGCATATTATGCTTTGATTGATTGAACAGATGACCCGACACTCAGCATATTAGGCTTTTATTATATAGGACTAGAGGGCAAGTGCACAAAAATTTGTGCACTCGGGGGGGTGGGAGGGGGGTTCCCTCAGCCTGGCCTGTGCCCTCTCGCAGTCTGGGACCCCTCGGGAGATAACGACCTGCTGGCTTAGGCCTGCTCCCGGGTGGCAGAGGGCAGGCCCAATCCCTAGGTGCAGCCCCTGGTTGGGCTCAGAGCAGGGCAGATTGGGGAGTTGGGGCACCGCCCCCTGTCATGCGCAGAACAGGGCGGATCAGGAGGTTTGGGCGCTGCCCCCTGTCACGCTGATCCCGGTGCTGGGAGGCCTCGCGGCTCCGCTGATCCCGGTGCTGGGAGGCATATTACCCTTTTACTATATAGGATAGAGGCCCGGTGCACAAAAATTTGTGCACTCGAGGGGGAGGAGGGGAACCTCAGTCCGGCCTGTGCCCTCTCGCAGTCTGGGACCCCTCAGGAGATAACGACCTGCTGGCTTAGGCCTGCTCCCGGGTGGCAGAGGGCAAGCCCAATCCCTAGGTGCAGCCCCTGGTCGGGCTCAGAGCAGCGCCGATTGGGGAGTTAGGGCGCCGCCCCCTGTCATGCACAGAGCAGGGCGGATCGGGAGGTTGCGATGCCACCCTCAGTCACGCTCAGGGTAGGGCCGATTGGGGGGTTGGGGCACCGCCCCCTGTCACACTCAAGGCAGGGTCGATGGGGAGGTTGCGGCGCCACCCCCTGTCACCCACAGAGCAGGGCCAATCGGGGTTGGGGCGCTGCCCCCTGTCATGCAGAGAGCAGGGTCGATCAGGGGGTTGGGGAGCTCCCCCCTGTCATGCACAGAGCAGGGCCGATCAGGGGGTTGGGGCTCCGTACCCTGTCACACACAGAGCAGGGCCGATCAGGGGGTTGGGGCGCCGCCACTGTCACACTCAGGGCAGGGCCGATGAGGAGGTTATGGCTCTACCCCATCACACACAGAGTAGGGCCCATGGCGGGGGGGGGGGGGTGGGGGAGGGAGGTTGGGGCGCCGCCCTCTATCACCCACAGAGCAGGGCCGATCAGGGAGTTGCGGCGCCGCCACTCTCACACTCAGGGCAGGGCCGATGGGGAGTTTATGGCTCTACCCCATCACACACAGAGCAGGGCCCGTGGGGGGTGTTGGGGCGCCACACCCTGTCACACACAGAGCAGGGCCGACCAGGGGGTTGGGGTGCCGCACCCTGTCACACACAGAGCCGCAGGGCGATCAGGGGGTTGGGGAGCTCCCCCCTATCAGGCACAGAGCAGAGCTGATCAGGGGGTTGGGGCGCCTTCCCCTGTCATGAACAGAGCAGCGCGGATAGGGAGGGTGTGGCCCCGCCCCCTGTCACACACAGAGCCGCGGGGCGATCAGGGGGTTTGGGCGCTGCCCCCGTCACGCTGATCCTGGTGCCGGGAGGCCTCTCAGCTCCGGTGATCCCGGTGCTGGGAGGCATATTACCCTTTTACTATATAGGATAGAGGCCTGGTGCACGGGTTGAGGCTGGCTGGTTTGCCCTGAAGGGTGTCGTGGATCAGGGTGGGGGTCCCCACTGGGGTGCCTGGCCAGCCTGGGTGAGGGGATGATGGCTGTTTGCAGCTGGTCACACACCCTTCAGGGTGGGGGTCCCCACTGGGGTGCCTGGCCAGTCTGGGTGAGGGGCTGAGGGCTGTTTTCAGGCTGGCGGGTGACTGAAGCTCCCAACCGCTCCTTTTTTCTTTTCTTTTTTTATTCTGGGCCAGCTTTAGCTCTGGCTCCAGCTCTTAGGTCTCTGTTGCTGAAAACAGGTATCTGGTTTGTTTTGGTTCTATAATTGAAACACTGTATCAACTCCAGCTCTGAGATCCCAGCTCGATGAAAGCAGGTTTCTGGGGTTTTGTTTAGCTTCTATATTTATAACAATGTTTCAAACTGCAAGCTCAGAGGCTGGCAAGGCAGGCGGGGAACGTTGGAGTCCTCCTCATTGAAGCAAGCAAGCCTCATGTTAGCTTCAAGCTGCCTGGCTGCCGGCCGCCATCTTGGTTGGCAGTTAATTTGCATATCACCCTGATTAGTCAATGGGAAGGGTAGCGGATGTACGCCTAATTACCATGTTTCTCTTTTATTAGATAGGATAAGGCTGATTGGTATATATTACAGAAAATATATGCTGTGTGCTCTCATAGTTTTCACACTGAACGTTAGCTCCCTCCAGACTCTTGGGCTGTGTCTTCTGCGCTCTGAAGAAAAGTGCCTTGTTCTTACTTAAGGCATTTCAGTGGGTCATTTCATTTTTTTATATTGGTGGTAGGGGAGTGCCAGTTTTTGAAAAATGTCTTGGTGGGCCTGTTTAGGCACAAATACTGCCCATGTCATTTAGATTAATAATAACAATAATAATGACGATGACAATAATAGGGCTAATAATTAACAGTGCCAAACACTGTGCTAAACACTCTTACAAGGATTTTGTTTTGTTTTGACCTGTGCCTATGATGTAGGTATTGTTATAATCTTCATGTTGTAGATGAAGGAACCTAGACACAGAAACACAGTGCCAGGTGAAGATCACACAGCTTGGAAGTATTTCAGGCCGTTTTAGCCTGGGCGGTCTGACTTCTGAGCCCATGTTAGAGGTTAGCTCTTTTGAAAGGATAGAAAGAAATAATTTAAATAGTACTTCTGAGACTGTGAAGCCTACAAAAGCTATGGTGTTAAAAAATTGGACTTCTTCCTAGGTGGTATGGCTTTCTGACACTCTCCTTTCTCTGACTCCTTATCACTTGTTTGTGGTAAAGTCCTAATTGCTACATCATATTCAGTTACATTTTGGGTACCAAAGATCATTTAAAAGCTCAAATTCAATCTTTCTTTAATTAGTTAATGAATAGGAACTGCCTCGGCAGGCCTCAAAGTTATTCAGCAAGTCCTTTTATATTTGCTTTTATAAATTTGTCTGAGCTTTTCACTTTAAAAAATTATGAATGCCGTATTTCTTTGTTCTTGGAAAGCAAAATTAAAAATTGGAACACATTATGTCCTTGTGGCAGTTTGTTGTTATTACAGCTGTTCCAGTTTTTTTTGTATTTTTTTTCTTTTACTCTCCAAAGCAGTTTATTATTTTCTGCTAACATTTCAATTTCACCAGCATCCTAAGGCTGTTACAAGAGAAGTTATCAGTTTAGAATTAGAAATAAAATAACCTTTATGCTTGTAGAATCTGCTATTATTTCTAACATTTCTAAATTGTTTCTCCTATATTTTATACCATACTACAGGCCCGATGCACAAAATTTGTACACTGGGGGCTTGTGTCCCTCAGCCCAGCCTGTGCCCTCTCTCAGTCCGGGACTCCTTGGTGGATGTCTGACTGCCAGTTTAGGCCTGATCCCCCTGTGATCGGACAGTCGGACATCCCTCTTGCAATCTGGGATCCCTCGCTTCTTACAGCCCACCTGCTCGCTCCTTATTGCTCAGCTTGCTGCTCCTTAGCAGTAGGCTACTTACTGCTTGGCTCTTTGCTCCTTAGTGCTGCTGTAGAGGCAGGAGAGGCTCTTGCCACCGCTGCTGCGCTCGCCAGCCATGAGCCTGGCCTCTGGCTGAGTGGCTGCTTCCTCTGTGGGAGCACACTGACCACCAGGGGGCAGCTCCTGCATTGAGCATCTCCCCCTGGTGGTCAGTGCGCGTCATAGCTACTGGTCGTTCCGCCATTCAGTCGATTTGCATCTTAGCCTTTTATTATATGGGATTTGGCAGATCATTTCTTTCACAGCATCTAAAGTAGGGGTTTAGGATTCCTGACATTTTAGTTTAGCTTTATACAACCCTTCTTTGGCACAGTCTCTTTACTAAACATTGCAGTTTCCTTTTATAAAGCATTTGCTTCATAACATTGTTTAGATGAATAGTCTGAAGGAGAAATGGTTTGTGATCTTCTGCTGTTGACTAGATGTGTCACCATGAGCAAGTTGTGTCTCTTCCCATTTGTTTAAAAGCAAAAGAAGTTTGTGGTGGTCATTGACATGCATTTCCCAGTGTCCCCTCCAAGGATGGGAGTGCATCCTGCTGATGGGAGTGCAGGTGGCCTCCAGCTGTCTGCTCCTTCAGGAATTGCCTCAGCTGTGAGCAGCCTTCTTGCTAAAGGGCATGCCCTTTTGAGGGCTACCCACATCCAAAGACTGGTTGTGGCAGGAATATAAAGGCCCAGCATATTGGCCTAACACTCCACTATCCCATCTTAGGGCAATTCTGATGGGCTGTTTCAACCCCACAGCTCTTAAAGTTTTTTGGGCCTGATTGCAGTTCGTGGTCTTCTCCTCTGCCCCCACCTGCTGCCACCATCTTTCTTCCATAGGTGTTGTTTCCCCCAAAATAACCTGCCTATCAACCCAACCTCCACAGGGACCTATGTATGGTCCCACTAAACCAGAACATTTCTGGGCTCTGTACTGTGAATGTTGTTCTGCTCAGGAGTTCTTCCATATCATTTCATATTTCCTCTAGACACGAATCCTTGTTAGTATAAATGAAGTGATCGTAAGTTATATAAATTTATAATGACTGTGTTGTACACCTGAAATGAATATTGTATGTCAACTGTCATTGAAAAAAAACAAACAAATTATAAAAAAAACATAAACGAGATGAAAATGATTGAGAATAATAATTAGGCTTATAGTTGTTAGTTCTACTTTGTTGCTAAAATTGATAAATTAAAAAAAAATTAAGCATGTTACTTTAAAACTTTTAAATCAGGTTTTTTGAGCTGTCTGGTGTTTTCTGATTTGCAGAGGTTCGTTGTTCTCAGAGTACTCCTAGAAAGTGAAGTAGCTAAGCAGTTGTGTTCAGGCAATGCTGAGTTGCCTCTGCTCACTGTTTCTTGGATATAGTTCAAGCAGCCTCCACTTTTAGGTAAGAACTGGCTGACACACTCAAGTTCTCTGCAAGTGTCTTGCATTATACAGAGGCTCACTGAAAATAGGACATCACCTTAGGAATCAGATGATGAGAGACATAACCTTACTTTTCTTTAATTTCTGCTGAATGGAGAAAAGATATACTAGAATTGAACTGTCTGGTCCAGTGGTCGGCAAACTGCGGCTCGCGAGCCACATGCGGCTCTTTGGCCTCTTGAGTATAGCTCTTCCACAAAATACTGACTTCTGCGCATGGGCCATGAAGTTTTAATCTCACTGTACATGCGCGCCCGCACGTGGTATTTTGTGGAAGGGCCACACTCAAGGGGCCAAAGAGCTGCATGTGGCTCACGAGCCACAATTTGCTGACCCCTGGTCTGATCTAAAGAATTGGTATAAGGCAACCTCTTGGGAGAAAGCTTGAGACAGCAATGGTTGAATTGAACTGGATTATACTTAAAAAGCTGGGAAAGGGATAGCAGATAGATTTCCTACTAGAGAAATGAGAAGTTGAAATTGTTGGAGGTTTTATGTTAAGTGAAACCAAATTATGAGCCTTGAAGTACAGTGAAAAAAAGTACTTACAATTTTAGGGGTACTGTATCAAGGCAATTAATTAATGTGCCAGGAACTACACCTTTGCATACTGTTTCTACTTGTATTAGTTTTTCAGGTAGCCTGGAAAACATTAAGATTTATGGGAGAGGGAAAGTTCCTTTTCTATTCCTTAGGTTCACTGAAAGCTCAGTTTCTTCATTCATTCCTGTCACTTGTCATCTGGCCTCACTTCTAGCCCTAGCCCTGTCAAAGGTCAGAAATTCTTAATTTTGATGAAATATAATAAATTCTTTTTGTTATGAATTATGTTTTTGATGTGATTTCTGAGAAATGTTTCCTAATCAAAGGTGATATTTTTGTACTGATTTCTTCTAGAAGTGTTATAGTTTTCAGTTTTATATTTAGGTTTGTGATCATTTTGAAAAATTTTATATATGGCATGAAGTATAGATGGAAGTTTGTTTTGCATATAGATATCTAGCTGTTCCAGCACCATTTATTGAAATGACCATCCTTTCTCCACTTAATTGCCTTTGTTCCTTTCTTTAAAATCAATTGAAAATATATGTTTGGGTCTATTTTTGTGTTTCTGGTCTCCTTTAGGCTTGTTGAGGTATTTCTTTTAAATCTTTTGACTTAGACTTTACTTTGTGTTTTTGCTCACTCTCTCTCTTTCTCTCTCTCTCCCCCTCTCCCTCCCTCCCTGTCTCCCTCCTTCCCTGTCTCCCTCCCTCCCTTCCCCCCTCTCATAGTTGTCATTGTTATGTGTTAGAAGAACTGGGAGACTGATGGTGCCATCTTGGACTCTTAAGGGCTCTTTGCATGGGAACCTGAATTAGTGTAGTTCCAGCGAGGGCAACACAGGGCTTTGCTTTCTGACATACCTGTTTTGAGTTCTAACCTTGGCATTTCCTAGCCGTGTTAGCTTAGATTAGATACATAAACTGCTTTAGCCACAGTGCCTTTATTTATAAGATGGGGCCAGTGTAACTGTTGTGCAGTGTTTGATGTCAGCCTTCCATCGGCTTAAGGATTAAACTAAAGAACGCATGTGAAGTATTTTGGCACAGTGCATAGTAAGTCAACAACAAATGGTGATGGCCTTAGGAATGTAATTTAGAAAGTTTATTTTCCTTTACATTTTTATAAAAAGGTGAGGTATATTTTATATTATGGTCTGATTTTCGATGACATTCAATTCAAAAATCACCTTGTGAGTACTTTTTAGATGTCAGGTACTATGCTAGGATTTTACACACTTTTCTTCACTGAATTGTCCCCAAAACTTGGTGAGGTAAGTATTGTTTTTATTTTAAACAAACTCGAGGCAGTGAGAGGTTAAAACACTTGCCTGAAGTCAGTTGGCTAAATGTGGAGGAGCTGGGATTTGAGTCTACATCTATAATTGCTGTTCCCATAATTATGCCCAACCACCCAAGTCTCTGTAACCAGATTTGTGGGGTAGAGTGTGAGCCTCCTGTCTACAAGTCTTGTCCGTGTAACCATCCTTTGTGAATGGGTTGGAGAGGAAGATGGAGGACCAGAGGGCTTGTAGCCGCGGCTCACACCCAGGTCAGGTTGCTGTTAGGTTGTCCCTTTCCACTCGCTATGGAGCCAGGGAGGGATCACTTAATGCTTTGGGCTCCATACCCAGATTTAGAATGAGAGGCTATTAAATTGTGTTACACTCCATTTTTAAACCCATTGTAAGGTGGAGGAATGATAAGATCTAAACCTTAATCAAAAGGATTCTTATGAGTGGGAGTCCCAGGGCAACAGCCTGAAATAACACTTCGATACAGTGGAGAACTAATAACTGTGTCAGCAGTTACACCATCACCAATTGTGAGAGAATTGCTAGCCTTTTATATTGCCCTGATCACTTTGTGTATGTCTTAGCAAGGGAGTCATTGTGGCTGAAATAGTGCTCATATCTTCTACTGTGTGCCATTGAGGTCCTACACCAGAAGATTACCTTCTTTCCCTCTGTGAGAGGGAACAGTGGTGTTTGGCATTAACTTTGTAGTTGGAATGAATTTATTCCATGAAGCAGTCTGTAGTACTGAACTCAAAGTATATGGCTATGTGGACACATAGGATATATATGACACACTCAAGAGTCACTGTGGTGACATTGGCAAGTTTGTGAGGCCCTAGATGGGGAATGAATTGTTAGTTGTGAATGACTTTGTGCTACTTGTGAGGTGGGCTTTGGAAATAGAATCAATGTGCATAGTCCCACATGGATGCTTCAGGCCTACATGTGCCTCCTCTTCCTCATCACTGCCAACCATGCTGTCGGTCAGTCCAGAAGACACCCATTTCCTGGGCTAGGGGAGAGACAGGAGATGCAAGCAGATAGCAAGGGTGAGGAAGACGGCAGGAATCTGGGGATCTTGTCCATGGGTGCTCCATTATTGCATTAGCTACCAGAGAACTGGGTGGTCAAGCTGGGTGGTCTTTTATCAGTAGAGCCCTGAATTTTCACCTGAGACCTAGTTTGACTTTCTCACTAATTATTTGTGTGGCCTTGGCCCCCTTGATGATGGGAGTAGCAAAATTCTACAGCTCCTATAGAGGACAATTTGTCAATATTTATTAAAATTATAAAAGCATTTACTCTTTGACCCAACAGGCTAGTTTGTTGCAGCATCATTTTTCGTAGCAAAATACTTGTGTATAATCCAAATATATATCAGTAAGTGACTTCTAATATAAACATGTCATGGCCACTTGATGGAACACCATGCGGGAGTCCAAACATGAATGAGGAGATGCTGTATGTATTCAGCTGGAGAGGCCTCCAGAACTTGTCATTAAGTGAAAAAAAAGCATGGTGCAGAATAATGTGCAGAGGATGCTGCCTTTTATCTAAGAAAGGGTGGAAAACCAGAGATACATGTTGGCATTTGCTATTTGCTTACATCTGGCAATAAAAAGGAAACTCGAGAAGTTTACCCTTAAAGGTCCAGAAGAGGAAGGATGGGACAGGGACAGGGATGTGAGATTTCTCACTGATGCCTGTTATCATACAGCGACATGTATCCTTGGCAGAAAGCAGGAGCAGCAGTACTGACATCAGGGCTACATTCTACTATCTCTCTGATACCACTGGAGGGAAAACCTGTTGAAAAACGAATGTATATTTGTATAGTCAATTTAAATTTTGTTCTGCTTCAGTGGAGAGTAGCCTTGGTAGGATATCTAAAATTACTGGTATATGCTCTAGTTTGGACCATTAACCTTTCACAATTTAGCTTCTGACACCTTTGGGAGGCAGTTCTGATAGCAAAGTTCCATCTTTAAATATAAGGGGCATGGGAAACAGAGGAAGACTAATGAGTCAGTGAGTCAGGGAAATGAAAGGTTGTATTATTTTTATATGAGACCTATGGAGGTAAGATGTAATGACATCTATTTAATATTTACAATATGTCCGAGTGCTTATGCCTGGCAACATTGCATAGGAGTCAGGGAGTGGTGGGAAGAGCCGCTCCTCCCCACCCCATACACACACTCAGACATAACCCTGCACTCAGACATACCCTCGATTGGTTTTGCCAAGAATCAAGAAGTCGAGAGGCTGGTGACAGACCTGACAAGATGCAGTGCTGCCTTTCCTGGCCCCTGGCTTTCTGTGGCAGGTAAGGGCAGGTAGCATCCTGCCAAAGTTGAGAGAATTAGAGTTCCCGCTGCACCTCTTCCATTTGGGCTCACATTACTATCCTGAAGAAATTTTTACTAATCATTTCTGAGGTCCCAACTGAGGGAATGCTTCTTGTGGGTTTTCCTCATTCTCGAACAAACTCAGCATCCTCATTCAGGAGAGAAAGCAGAAACAGTACCTAAAACTCCAACGAGGATCTCTGCCTCTGAGCTCCTGCGGGTCCTTTACACCAAACTACTGGGTGGAATAGCTGTCATTGTACCCAGTGGGGGTATGAGACATCAGGGGCTCAGATAGGTTAATTAATCCATCCATGATTTTACAGGCAAAAAGGTAGAAATCTGAGACTTCAATTCTAAGGTGCTCTTCTATTTGGTTCTAGGCTCTTGGGTGTAAACTCACAGAGTTCTAAGGCAATTTTTAAAAAGCTCTGAGTTTCATTTGTGAATATGGTTTAATAAATTATTATGTCCAAACCAAAAAAAAAAAAAAAAAAGAAAGAAAGCACTTTGGCATTATTTTTCATTAGATATATATAATACATGTGCATTTCGTTTTCCTTTATCACCTCAATAAGAGGTTAGTCTAATGCATAATGAATCTATATTATTTGGACATATTTATAAAATATACATGGTTTTTAGTGGATTTTTTTCATTGACTCCTAATACTTGAAATGTGAAATAAGTCATAGTCAATAGGGTTTTGAGCCGATTATTCAGTATCACATCTTTTAATACAAGATGCATGTCAAGATGCTTTTTAACCTGATGTAATAATTCTTACTGTAATTTTGAGGTTCGAGGGATAAAACAAGATGTAAGTGTATTTCTTGGATAATATAAAAATATTCATGACCAGTGATTTAAAAAATATTACTGTTAATGTGTTAATGTAACTGAAATTATTAGAATGTATAAAAGAATATGGTCTTTGGAAAAAATTGCACATTAATATAACTTAGTTTGAAATAATAATAACCATTTATATTTGAAGTGGATCCATAGGCTTCTCGAAAAATGGGATTTTGTTCTTTTTGACTTTTACCTGTTTATGTGAAAGAAACAGAATTGAAGAACTGAAGATGTCTTTAAAGTAGTACAACAAAAAAAATGATTG
This sequence comes from Myotis daubentonii, assembly GCF_963259705.1. NCBI lineage: Eukaryota > Metazoa > Chordata > Mammalia > Chiroptera > Vespertilionidae > Myotis > Myotis daubentonii. Next base: position 127,911,628 of record NC_081842.1, read on the forward strand.
GTCTGTGAATTTGACGTTCTTTGCAGGGTCATATAGATTTCAAAAGGAAACTTTTAGTGAAGGATCTGAGGAAGTAAAATGGATTAAAAACGTCCCAGGTATATATAGTAGACAAAATTTTTGACAATTTGTATTTCCTCTCTCACTTTCTGTGATATGATCAATTAATATTAATCATTTTTGTGGATTCTGAAAAACTTTGGCTAACTTCCTTGCCTTTTCCTGTTTTGCTGGGTGTATTTTTCAGTGCGTGGAACAATTAACCTTTCATTGCTACTGAGAAAGCCACTATTAGGCTAGTAGAGCAAGAAGAAACCAAGGGCTGTGTTGACTGAGGTATTTTTTTTTTAAAAAAAATTATTTTATTAATTTCAGAGGTGAAAGGAGAGAGAGAGAGAAACATCAACGATGAAAGAATCACGCCCCCTCCTGGGGATTGAGCCCACAACCCCGGGCATGTGCCCTGACTGGACTCGAAATCTGACCTCCTGGTTTATGGGTCGATGCTCAACCACTGAGTTACTCCAGCTGGGCAGTGGCTGAGGACTTGACCCAAAGAAGAGCGAGGGTTGATGCAACCAACATGTGGAAAATCTATCTTAAGAATTTATTCAGTAGAGGTGGGTGGGTGGAGGTGGAAGAGAGCATAGAAGGGATAAATGATAATGGGAAAAATAAAATAAACTACAATAAATTAAAAGAAAATAATTTATTCAACATTAAACATTTTTACTCCAAAGTTGTAATTTTATCTAGTTTTAGAAGTGGTGAAGTAAAAGCTCTTCAGCAAAAGAAGGTTTCTAGAGAAAGGACGAGATCATCACATCACTTTTCACTTCTACCTTGTATGTTGATGACACCATCAGTACCAAAATCTCAGATGGGTCCTGTCTCTAGGGAGGCTCAGTTCCCCATAGACTTCATGCAGTAGGGATTTAGTTTGGTCTTAATAAACACTGATAATAGCATCTCTTTAATCAACACTTGTATTTTGAGGGCTTATTAATCTCTTAATTTTATTTTTCTCTAAGGGAAACTTAAGATTTTATAGGTGTGATATAAAGCTATAAAAACTGTGTTATTTACTTAGACTGTCCAAAGGAATAAAATAAGGGCATATAAATAAAATTTATTTGTGTTGACCTCAGGTACATAGGTGACATTTAATTATATGATGATGAAATCATCATATTAACCCTTCTTTCTTTTGGTAAAATTTGAGCTAAGTATACAAAGCCACGTACCCAAAATGAATTTTTTTAAATTGTTTTCAGAAGGTGATTTGTGCTTATCTACCAAGAGTTCCAAAAAGAATGACAAAAATTGTTTTTCCTGACAGGCCTTCTGAGTTATATAACTCAATGCTTCACACATTTCTGTTTGCCAGCAGAATTGTCTCTGGAGCTTTTTAATAAGAATATTGGACCCAGCCAGTGTCGCTGAGTGGTTGAACATCGACCCTTACACCAAGAGGTCACAGGTTCAATTTCTGGTCAGAATTGCTGGCTTGTTCCCCAGTATGGAGTATGCAGAGGACAGCTGATAGATATTTTCCATTGATGTTTCTCTCTCTCCTTCTCCCTTCATCTCTCTCCAAAATTAATAAAAAATATATAAAAAATAAAAATATGTTAACAAAAGGAAATATTTGAGGAAAAGAAAAAGAATATTGGTAGGGGATTATTTGTCCCAAAGATGGACAATCACACAGGTATACAAACACCTTCTTCCCAGAATTCAATTGGGAATAAGCAGTTGGTCTGCATATAGGAGCTTCTTATAGAAAAGTCTGGACTACTCAGGGGATTTGTAGACATTTTCCCAATGGCCTGCACTAGGACCAGCTTTTTTCCCCAGTTAGAAAAAATGTTGGCAAAATCCACTCAGTAATGAAAAGAAATGAGCTATTGATATGTACAGCAATCTAGGTGAATCTTAAGATAATTATATTGGGTGAACAAAGCCAGATAAAAAAGAGTATATTCTATATGATTCCACTTTTCTCCTCTATAGTGACAGAAATCAGTGGTTGCTGGAGAAAGTGGGGGTGAGGAGAAAAGAAAGGTAGGGGCGATGGGCAGATAGAATTACAAAAGGACATGAGGAAACTTTTGGGGGTGATGGATATATGTTCCTTGTATTTATTGTGATGACAGTTTCATGGATGTTTACATATGTCAACATATGTCAAATTATACACAATATGTGCAGTTTAATATTTGTCTATTATACTACATGTATAATAAAGGGGGAATATTGTATTACTATTCTAAACAGAAGTCAGTTATTCACTTGCCCCAGATAGCAGGGAACTAGAAAATAAATACATCTAAAACAGAACAATGAAAGGAAAATCTACCTTCTTCTATGTAATTCGGGGCATAGGAAAGATCCCCTTGTCTCATAATTCCCTTCTCATTGGATTTTCAATTCTTGAAATATCTTTTTTGATGGGCCGGGAAATGTTTTAATTGTCAAGAGTAGGAGTTTTGGAGTCAGGCAGACCTGGGTTTAGCTTAGTCATTTGCTAGCTGTGTACCTTTGGGCAAGACACTAACCTTTCTAATAGTTTTTCTCCCTATTTATGAAATGAGATGATAGAGGTAGGCATAATAAATGCTCAATAAATGGAAGCAAGTTTTGTTATTATTTTTATTTATTTCACATTCTGATTCCCACTAGGTTTTAAATGCAAATATTCTTGGATGAGAAAAGACAGTATTTTAAATTCACAGAGGGGCATGTTACCATGGAGAAACATAATCAGGAATGTTGCCTCAAAGAAGAGAAAGGTCATGACCCAGAGTGAAAGGAGCATAGGGTCTACTCTAGACCAGTGATGGCAAACCTTTTGAGCTCAGTGTGTCAGCATTTTGAAAAACCCTAACTTAACTCTGGTGCCGTGTCACATATAGAAATTTTTTGATATTTGCAACCATAGTAAAACAAAGACTTATATTTTTTATATTTATTTTATATATTTAAATGCCATTTAACAAAGAAAAATCCACCAAAAAAATGAGTTCACGTGTCACCTCTGACACGCGTGTCATAGGTTCGCCATCACTGCTCTAGACCATAGGTGATTGGCCCACTTTTGTGTGTGTTTTTCACATTAGGCATCTTCTCATCTGATTTCTCTGCTTTTAGTAATCTCTGTGCTTTGCAGGCTTTGCTTTGAATTCATTAGTCTTTTCCTTTGTTAGATCATATCCTATCTAATAAAAGAGAAACATGGTAATTAGCCATATCTCCGCTACCCTTCCCATTGGCTAATCAGCGGGATATGCAAATTGACTGCCAGCCAAGATGACGGCCGGCAGCCAGGCAGCTTGATGCGAACATGGGGCTTGCTTGCTTCAGTGATGGAGGACTCCAACGTTCCCCACCTGCCACTGCCGGCCTCTGAGCTTGCAGTTTGAAACATTGTTACAAATATAGAAGCTAAACAAAACCCCAGAAACCTGCTTTCAGCCAGCCGGGATCTCAGAGCTGGAGTTGAAACAGTGTTTCGATTATAGAACCCAAACAAACCAGATACCTGCTTTCAGCAGCCAAGGCCTAAGAGCTGTAGCCAAGCCTCAGAGCTAAAGCTGGCCCAGAATTAAAAAAAAGAAAAAAAGGAGCGTTTGGGACCTTCAGTCACCCGCCAGCCTGAAAACAGCCCTCAGCCCCTCACCCAGACTGGCCAGGCACCCCAGTGGGGACCCCCACCCTGATCCAGGACACCCTTCGGGGTAAACCAGCCGGCCCCACCCATGCACCAGGCCTCTATCCTATACAGTAAAAGGGTAATATGCCTCCCAGCACCGGGATCAGCAGAGCCGCGAGGTCTCCCGGCACCGGGATCAGCATGACAGGGGGCAGCGCCCAAACCCCCTGATCGCCCTGTGGCTCTGTGTGTGACGGGGTAGAGCCATAACCTCCCCATCTGCCCTGCCCTGAGTGTGACAGTGGCGGCGCCCCAACCCCCTGATCAGCCCTGCTCTGTGGGTGATAGAGGGCGACGCCCCAACCACCCCTCACGGGCCCTGCTCTGTATGTGACGGGGTAGAGCCATAACCTCCCCATCGGCCCTGCCCTGAGTGTGACAGGGTGTGGCGCCCCAACCCCCTGATCCGCCCTGCTCTGTGTGACAGGGGGTGGTGCCCCAACTCTCCTATCGGCCCTACTCTGTGAGTGACAGGGGGGAGCTTCTCAACCCCCTGATCGACCCTGCTCTGTGTGTGACAGGGGAGAGCTCCCCAACCCCCTGATGGGCCCTGCTCTGTGCATGACAGGGGGGAGCTCCCCAACCCCCTGATCGACCCTGCTCTGTGCGTGACAGGGTACGGAGCCCCAACCCCCCTGATGGGCCCTGCTCTGTGAGTGACAGGGGGTGGCGCTGCAACCTCCCCATCGACCCTGCCTTGAGTGTGACAGGGGGCGGTGCCCCAACCCCCCAATCGGCCCTACCCTGAGCATGACTAGGGGTGGCATCGCAACCTCCCGATCCACCCTGCTCTGTGCATGACAGGGGGTGGCGCCCCAACTCCCCAATCAGCCCTGCTCTGAGCCTGACCAGGGGCTGCACCTAGGGATTGGGCCTGCCCTCTGCCACCCAGGAGCAGGCCTAAGCCAGCAGGTCATTATCTCCCGAGGGGTCCCAGACTGCGAGAGGGCACAGGCCGGGCTGAGGGACCCCCCTCCGCCCCCCCCCCACAGTGCACAAATTTTTGTGAACCGGGCCTCTAGTCATTGTTATAAGTACCATATTTATGATTGCTTATTGAGAAATTCATTCTGCCATTTAGCATGTACTTTGTTTCTTTAGAAGTATGTTTAGCAATCATCTGTAAAAAAAGTTTTGACTTTTTAAATGTTTTGCTTAAATTCAGCTGATCTTATTTTAACTTTTATTAGCTCATAAACTTTAACTTAAAAATTATGGAAATGAAAATTAATTGGTTTATTCTAAATTGGCCATGTTGTTGAAATGCAAGTTTGAAGGTCAATACAGTAAAATATTTTTACTTTAACTCTGAAAAGATGCCATTTACATTTATAGAAACTAGTAGAATTACCTGCTTTCCCATGATCTTGACCTAATTTTTTCATCTGCCAGGTACTTGCACGGATTTGACAGGAGATTGATTTAGCTTTAGAGAGTCCTGGAACTGCACAAAGTGTTTTTCATATTGGAAAAGACATACCCAGTTTTTTACAAGTTTTAAGATTTATTGCCTCCTCCTAACATGGTGCAAATTAATTTGTTTGCTCTTTCTTTTAGTCAGAATGTAGAAATTGGTGTCATTAGCCAAAGGATAAACCTGATCCCAAGAATGGGCAGACTGCCTTTTAATACTGTTTTTATTTGGTATCTTTGCAGGTCTGGACATTAGATGGGTAGAGTGCTACTTTCCTTTTACTCACCCTTCCTTCGAGATGGAGATCAACTACCATGGAGAATGGCTAGAAGTCCTTGGCTGTGGAGTGATGGAACAACAACTGGTAAATTCAGGTAGAAAAGAATCCAACATTTTATTTACAGGCTCTCTTAAAAACCACTCTCCTCTCCTTTAACCTTATTTACACACTCATTTACATAGGCATTTACATATTCCTGTAGGGATAGCCTTACCATCTTCCTCATAGTACCCTCCAGACTTATCTCCGACACTCAACTCTAGAATAACTTAATCTCTCACACTTAATCTTGTAATGGTTTCTGTTTTTGGAGATCTTTCTTGTCAGCACTTTGCTGTTCAATTTGTACTTCGTCATTTCGTCTTTATTGGTATGTTGCTTTTTAATTGGCCCGCCAATGTTTGATGCATGTCATATATGAGTGCTGTTTGTGTTCCGAACTATCCTATCTAATAAAAGAGAAACATGCAAATTAACCATCCCTCCGCTACGCTCAAGCCATGCCCACAAACCACGCCCACCAGCCAATCAGGAGCAAGTATGCAAATTAACCCAACTAAGATGGCGGAGGCCACGGAGCTGGAGTGAGCAGGAGGCTTGGGTTGCCCCCGACAATGGAGGAAGCCAAGCTTCCCGCCTGCCCTGGCCGGCCCTCAGCTCCGCTCAAGGCTATAAAGTTTCAATTATAGAACATAAATAAATCCCAGATACCTGCTTCCAGCCAGCGTGGCCTCCGCTCAGGAGGGGCTGGGAGCCTGGGCAGGCTTCCAGCTGGACCTGGGCTCCGCTCAAGGCTACAAAGTTTCAATTATAGAAGATAAATAAATCCAAGAAAAAAAGGAGATGCTGGGAGCTTGGGTCACCGGGGGTCATGGCCAGCCTGAAAACGGCCATCAGCCCCTGAAGGGGGTGTGGCCAGTCTGAAAACAGCCCTCAGCCCCTCACCCAGGCTGGCCAGGCACCCCAGCAGGACCCCCGCCACCCTAATCCAAGACACCCTTCAGGGTAAACCAGCTACCTCCCACTCATGCACCAGGCCTCTATCCTATATAGTAAAAGGGTAATATGTAAATTGACCCTAACAGCAGAACTACTGGGAATGACTGGTCACTATGACACACACACACTGACCACCAGGGGGCAGACGCTTAATGCAGGAACTGCCCCCTGGTGGTCAATGCACTCCCACAGGGGGAGCTCTGCTCAGCCACAAGCCAGGCTGATGGCTGCTAGCACAGTGGTGGTGGTGGGAGCCTCTTCCGCTTCCTCAGCAGCGCTAAGGATATCCGACTGCAGCTTAAGCCTGCTCCCCGCTGACAAGTGGACATCCCCCGAGGTCTCCTGTGCTGCCAGAGGGATGTCTGACTGCCAGCTTAGGCCCGTTCCCCTAGGGAGCGAGCCTAAGCCAGCAGGTGGACATCCCCTGAGGGGTCCCAGACTGTGAGAGGGCACAGGCCGGGCTGAGGGACCCTCCCCCCCACCCGAGTACACAAATTTTTGTGTACTGGGCCTCTAGTTTAAGAATAAAGCCAATGTATTATCCTTTTTTGTTCATATTGCATTTAGAATAATGCCTAAATTCAACAGGTACATCATAAATACAATAAAATACACTATAAAAATACTTCAGAGGCTCTCAGTGTTGACAGTGCCACCTGATTGAGGATAAGTTGGAAGACGGGATCTCTGATTAAATTCTATATATAGGTACTTAAGAAAGTTCTTTTCAGCTCCTCTCTGCAGGACCATTGCTTAATAAAAATGATTATTTCTAAACTTAATTTCAGAGCTGTGATTTTTTAATTTTAAATTTTTATTTCAGAGAGGAAAGGAGAGGGAGAGAGAGATAGAAACATCAGTGATGAGAAAGAATCATTTATAGGCTGCCTCCTGCACGCTCCCTACTGGGGTTCGAGCCCAAAACCCAGGCATGTGCCCTTGACTGGAATTGAACCAAGGACCTTTTAGTCTGCAAGCCAATGCTATATCCACTGAGCCAAACCAGGTGGGGTGAGCTGTGAGTTTTATAATGTCTTCCATACTTAAATAAAAACAAAACAAAACCCCAACTCTTAGTCAACCAAGTCACAAACATAGTAAAGAAACAAATTAATTAATTTATTGGAAATCTTGCAAAAACAGTCCTCATTTTTATACTTGGTAGAGTTACTGTCACCTATTCACCTTTGTCAATCTCAAGCTTTCCTTCATAAGAATTGTCATTAGAAGCAGGTTTGAAGTCATCTAAAAATAGATACAGATAAGGATTTTTATACAGTAAACAATGCTTGAATACCTGGATCTAATAAAGAGCATGTTTCAGAGTGATAAGTCATTTATCAACAACCAGTAATTAAAATGGCTTAGAAGCATTTTTATATCACAAAATATTTAAAAAGTCGCCATTTGAATTTAATTTAAAACATATTTTTTCAGAGTATAAATCCTTTCTGGGAACTCAGTTGAGATTTGAGCAGGGGCTGATCGCATAAGCAGTAACTGGAGTGGAAGTGATGCATATTGCAAAGTGCACTCTGCCCCTATATCCCACTAAATCCCCACTCAGCTTCTGTAGAAGGACATTTGCTCTGTGGTGTTAGAGGCCAGTGGGTCTGGGTTCAGGGTTGGTCACAGGGCTTCCTACAGCAGAATGGAGAAGAGCAGCCCTTCTTGGTGACTAAGAAATGTTGATAGACCAGTGGTCGGCAAACCGCGGCTCGTGAGCCACGTGTGGCTCTTTGGCCCCTGGAGTGTGGCTCTTCCTCAAAATACCATGTGCGGGCGCGCATGTACAGTGGGATTAAAACTTCGTGGCCCATGCGCAGAAGTCGGTTTTCGGCCTGGGTGAGTCTATCTTGAAGAAGTGGCGTTAGAAGAAGTGGGGGTGTCCATGGTCGGGCGACGGGAGACGTGGAGCAGGCGGGCCGTGGGATATGCAGCGCGGGGGAGGCGCCAAATATCAACAGTACTTAAACTATATAGGTAGGTTAATAACAGTGTACCTACCTATATAGTTTAAGTTTAAAAAATTTGGCTCTCAAAAGAAATTTAAGGCGTTGTACTGTTGATATTTGGCTCTGTTGACTAATGCGTTTGCGACGACTGGAATAGACCATAGATAACATCATGAGGTTGCAGGGCTGGGCAAACTTTTTGACTAGAGGGCCACAATGGGTTCTTAAACTGGACCGGAGGGCCGGAACAAAAGCATGGATGGAGTGTTTGTGTGAACTAATATAAATTCAAAGTAAACATCATTACATAAAAAAGTACGGTCTTTTTTTTTTTTTTTTTTTAGTTTTATTCATTTCAAACGGGCCAGATCCGGCCTGCGGGCCGTAGTTTGCCCACGGCTGGTTAGAGAATAAGGGCAGAATAAGATGGAAGAGATGAGGTGGCAGTGAAGTGCAGGAGTTTGTATTATTTGGGCTGGGAGACCAGAGACCTGGCCTTCCCTTCTTACTCTTAGGTAACCTCACCTGCAGGGCCTGGACTCAGTCAGCTCAGATTCTTATCCATTCTGCCTAGGAAGGCTTTGGGGGAAGCCCTGCACTCTGCCAACTGCTTCTTGGATACTTTTCAAATACTTGTACATCTGTATTAGAGAAGAGGGAGCACAGAGATCACAAATTAGGGCCTGTGCATAAAAGTTTTGAGGAATGAGCTTAAAAATTTTGAAGCCTGAGGGTCAAAGTTTTGAGGCCTGAGTTTGGGTTCTGTCAGTTGACAGCTGTGTGCCTTCAGGCAAGTTGCTTAACCCCTGAGAGTCTTGATGTTCTCATATTAACACCTTGTGGACCAGTAGTTTTATTTCTAGCTTTACCCAGTGGCCAGATAAGTTTCTATTGAACGAGTTTTACATAAATGTTAAAGGCACGCTTTAAAATTAAATACCCATTGCATTTTGAAGTTATTTATTACACGTTCTTTCAAGCTAATATCTTTTTAAAGTATGATACTTTGTAAAACACTGTGTAATATGAAGCAAGAATTCTCGTGATCTGTCCGCAATGTGTTAAAATGGGCACAGTGACTCTTTCCTTAATGTTTTATTATGAGGATTAATGGAGGGTCTGGCAGCTAGTAAACATTCAGTAAAAATTGATAATTTTAAAAAATTTTCAAATGACTACAGCTATTTATCAACAGAGATACCCCATAATAGGAAATATTTAAACAGAGGCTGTCCTGCATATTACAGAAATGATTTATAACCAACTGGAACTAGATTACCTCTGATCTTAGTCATCTCAGGATCTCTGATTCTTGATTGAGTGATTGATTTGTGAGGGAACAGGAAATTAAGAGTATTAAGAAACAGAAAAATCAGCTCTATAGATGAATAAGCATCTTAATAGAAAACAAAATATTGAGGGCATCTATGTAAGATTTAATCTCTTCTTGAGTAGGAGCTAGCTTCAAATACTTCTATGGTGTTTTTATTTTATTTTTTAGTTTTGCTTTCATTTTATTTCTCATTTTCATTTTAAATTAAATTTACTGAGGTGACAAGTATACAATTCCATAATACATCATCTGTATATTGGTTGTGTGTTCACCACCTGAAGTAAAATCTCCTTCTGTCACCATATATTTGACCCCCTTTACCTTTTACTACTGTTCCCTCATTCCTCTTCCCCTCTGGTAATCACCATGCTGTTGTCTGTGTCTATGAGTTTTTATTTGTTTGTTTGTCTTGTTTGTTCATTTACTGTTTTCAGTTTTATATTTCACTTGTGAATGAAATCATATGGTTTTTGACATTTTCCATCTGACTTATTTCACTTAGCATGATATTCTCAAGATCCATCCATATTGTCACAAATAGTTTTTGATCTCTTCTTATGGCTGAGTAATATTACATTGTAGATATGTACCACATCTTCTTTATCCAATCATCTATTGAAGAACATTTTGGTTATTTTCATGTCTAGGGCATTGTGAATAATGCTGCAGTGATCATAGGGTCTGTGCACAGGAATTGGTAAAAATAGGTTTATAGTTGTAAGTGTGCAAAACACAGAGTTTATTATTGTTTTATTATTTATTATTGTATTATATTTTTTCATACAAACAACTGTAAACCTACTTTGCCCACCCCTGTATCTTTAGGAATAAATATTTTAAAAAATTTTGGGAAGATATCAGAAGAGAGGTTGCTGGGTCATATAACTCTATTCTTAATTTTTTGAGGAACCTCCATACTCTTTTCTAAAGTGGCTATACCAGCTTACATTCCCACCAGCAGTGAATGAGGGTTCCTTTATCTCTGCAACCTCTCTAACACTTGTTATTACTTGTCTTATTGATATTAGCTATTCTAACAGGTCAGAGATGGGATCTTATTATAGTTTGATTTGCATTTCCCTATTAGCTAGTGAACTTGAGCATTTTGTTATAATCTATTGGATCAAAGACCTAAATATAAGACCTGAAACAATAAATTACATGGAAGAAAACATAAGTACTAAATTTATAGACTTTGGTCTAAGAACTTTTTGAATTTGACCTTAAAGACAAGGGAAGTAAAAGCAAAAATGAATGTGACTATTTTGTTTACAGACAAAGATTTGAAGAAATCCTAGGTATCCTTCTCCCAGGAATGCTTGGTGTCAGCGGCCAGAACGAAGAAAGTAAATCGGGATGAGCAGCTTTCACATTAGTTGTCACTTGGAATTATGCTTCCTTGTATATTTTCCAATATCCTTGATGGGTTTTTATGAGGTTTATTCACACAGTAATTTGCTGAAAATAGTTATCTGAAGCAGGTTTCCAAATCACTATTGCACATTAATGAGACTGCTGTTCTACAATTAGATCAGCACATCAGGCATTCTTGAAGGAAATGGCAAAATGGGAAAAAAAAGAAGACACCTAAGATGCAAATAGGTTTGAGAGATTCACAGTGGTGGTAGGATGTGTTTTAAGTTACTAGGAAATTGTACACATATAATTTAAATCAGAGAGAGAGAGAGAGAGAGAGAGAGAGAGAGAGAGAGAGAGGGAGAGAGAGAGAGAGAGAGAGAGAGAGAGAGAGACACACTAACGAAAAGGAAGAAGAGACAGTTTTAGAACAGAAACTCTGTGTAGGCTTTGCTATTTGAACTTGAAGTTATGACAAAGTTCTGCTATGTGTTCTCAGACTCAAATGTGTTTTGACATATATAGTTATATTTTTAAACTGTGTCTGACAGTCACTAACCACAGACAATTGTAATTGCAGCTTATTTTTTTGTTATTTCTGAGTTTCTACGATATAGAGAAAGACTATGTATAATTCATCCCTCCAATTCTCCTACATTTTCTTCCCTTACATCCTCTCCCCTTGATTACCTGCCTTTTAATTTTTTAAAATATATTTTTATTGATTTCAGAGAGGAAGGAAGAGGGAGAGAGAGATAGAAACATCAATGATGATAGAGAATCATTGATCAGCTGCCTCCTGCACGCCTTCTTCTGGGGATCGAGCCCACAACCCGGGCATGTGCCCTTGACAGGAAGTGAAACTGGGACCTTTCAATCCCAGGCCAGCACTCTAACCACTGAGCCAAACCCATTAGGGCTTTCCCCCCTTTTTAAATAGAACTTCCAAGAAACAATAAAGCCCTAGCGGGTTTGGCTCAGTGGATAGAGCATTGCCCTGCAGACTGAAAGGCCCATTGATTGTTTCTATCTCCCTCCCCCTCTCCCTTCCTCTCTGAAATCAATAAAAATATATTTTTTAAAAAAAGGAACAATAAAGTTGATGGTTGTAGATTCTCCTTCTTTATACTTTTTTTTAAAAAAATATGTTTTAATTAAATTTAGAGAGAGAGGAAAGGAAAGGGAGAGATAGAAACATGGATTGGCTGCCTCCTGCACATCCCCTACTGGGGGTCAAGCCCACAACCCAGGCATGGACCATGACCCAGAATCTAACCAATTACTTCTTGGGCAACACCGGCTGGGCAAATTCTCCTTCTTTAAAGTTCTTAAAGAGGTGCAGGTAAATGATGAAATAACTATAGACCAAAGAAACTGAAGCAGCCATGATATAGCAGACATCAATGTAGCCCAGTTTACTGTGTGCCTGCATCTCACTAATGACGTAACGTGCTTTCTTTTGTTTTATCTTGGTAACAAGGCTCTGAGGTAGAGCTGGGGATTTTACAGAACCTGAGAAAGTTGATCAGGATCAAACACCTAGATGTGGTAATGTGACTTGCCCAGGTCTTTCTGACAACAGTTAACTACTATGTTGTGCTTCCTGTATACTAAGTTTCATGATTTTGAAGTGGCTAGAAATTAGTATCAGATAAATTATCCTCAGATAGAATAAAGAACTGAAATCAAATGGAACAAACAACAGCAAACAAAACTCTGTTTGTTCTGTAGTTATTTGTTACCACTAAAGAAGGGCAATGCCACCAATGTATGTAATCTGTGGTAGAGAGCACTTAATTAATAGCATGAAATTAGGTTGCTATCTGAATAGTCAATGAAAACACTTCATTGCACATTTAGGTTGACCATGGCAGATATGTGTTTTTGTGTACAGATTAAGGTAAGGCTTTTGCAGATAGTTTACATAATTTTACTTTAATTCTTTAAGTTATGGTGTCTTTACCATTGCTTTCAGACCCTTAGATTTAGTAGTTGTGAGGTGGATGGTGATTGTTGTCATAATGTGATTGTTCTTTTTTCTTTGAAGAGATTTTTTGAGGATAGTAAGGTATCACATCCCCAAATACTGCACACTTATTTCCCCATGGGTTGACTCAGGCTGCTAATGTCTTTTCAGATAATATGTGGAGCATGAACATCTAAAACTATCACCAGGGTGACCATGGGTCATGATTGTGCCAGGAAGGAATATACCATTTATTGAGCCCCTGTGAAATTTAGAAGATTGTGCACAGGCCAGGGAGATAAAAGGCTCTATAGTGGAAAATAACTTTTAAAAAATGGAATCACCTTCTTTATCTCTTCATTAAAATATTAAAATTGCCTCTTTTGGATAAAACTAAATATGTACATGAACAGTTTCAAGTTTTAAACAGTCTTTTTTTCTTGTTTTTTTGTTCATTTGCTTGTCACATATTTTTTGAATTATTTCTAAGGCTATAGAAAAGCAAATAAGTATCGTTTTTGCTTTGAAAATAGCACAGTGCACACAGACAAAAATAAATGATGACAGGTATTTGTAGTAGAGATACAGGGTGCAGAAGGGGGATGAGTGAGGGATTGGAGAAGAAGTACCAAGCTCTTGTCCTGGCTACATTCAGGATGGAATATGGTTGATACGGATATCTGAGAATAATGTGCTGTTTGCAAAGTGTTATGTACTTTATCTTTTTTTGGGATATCTATTTGGCATACCTAATGCTTCCTTTCCTATATAAGTGTAAAACTATTTCCAGTCTATTCTTCTTTTTGGTAGACAGTCTCTACAGCCTCTAGACACATTTATTTCATTCAGTGTTATTGATCTAAGTTGGTGAACTTATGGGTGGCATGGGACAAGACTGTACCAGCATCGTGTTACATACACCAGACATGCCATTCCTATACTTAGCATCTTTTGTGCGTGAGGAGCTGTGCTAGACAAAGAAGGCACAGAAATCGATATATGTGATTTCTCGCTGTAAAATTTCAAGTGTAGTAGGGAAGGTAAGACTATAATTGGAACATGGTAGCATAAGTGCCTTTCTTGAGATGGGGCTTTGGGGGATGTGAAGAGGGAACTCCGCCTTTCACTAAAATCAGGGGAGGCATCATAGAGATGGTGGCATTTGAACTGGATCTTAAACAGTGGTTGTAATCACCTGAGGAGCTTATGTAAAATGTCAGTTCATAGAGTGTCAGATTCTATAGGTCCAGGATGGGGGACCAAGATGTGCATTTTAAACAAATATCTTGGATAATTCTTGTGAATAACTACACTCAGACCATGCCTCAAAAACTCTTTGTTTAGGATAGGTAGAATATTTTCCTTACTTTTGGGGTACAATCTATCTATCTATCTATATATATATATAAAATCCTAAGCAATTGTTACAACTGGTCGACCGAATGACCAGTCGACCGGTCACTATGACTATGCACTGACCACCAGGGGGCAGGCACTCAATGTAGGAGCTGTCCCCTGGTGGTCATTGCGCTCTCACAGCCAACCTCCTGTGGCCAGCCAACCTCCTGCTCCGATTGCTGGCCAGGACGAGGGACCCCACCCATGCATGAATCAGTGCACCGGGCCTCTAGTTAAATGAACTACACATATTTAAAGTGTACAACTTGATTCATTTTTGACATATGTATATACTTGTAAAACCATCATCATAATCAAGATAATAAACATTTTCATTACAAACCAATGTATTCTTTTGCAGTTTTTCTAATCTTTCCTCCTTCTATCCCTGTGTCCAGGTAACCACTGATCTAACTCTGTCATTATAGATTACTTTGGCTTTTCTAATTTTATATAAGTGAATCATGCAGTATGTATTCTTTATACTTAATTTCTTTCCCTCAGCATACTGATTTTGAGATATGTTAATGTTGTTATATGTATCTGTCAATATTATATGTATCAATTCTTTCCTTTTTGTTTTGAGTATTGTTTCATTGTATAAATATATCAAATTGTGTTTATCCATTCACTTATTCAGGGGCATTTAGGTTGTTCCCAGTTTTGTACTATTACAAATAAAGCTCTTTTGAATATTTGTACAAAAGTCTTTGTGTGGTCATATGTTTCCATTTCTCTTGAGGAGAAAACCTAAGAGAAGAATGGTCTATAAATGTCAAATAGATCAATGTAATTGAATTGTGTTTAGCTCTTCTATGTAAACTGATATTTTTGGCCTTGGTATTCTATCAATTTCTCAAAAAAGAGTGATAACATTTTTACTATGATTATAGACTTGTCTATTTTGCTCTTATTAAATTTTCTTTCATTTTTTTAAGCTATAATATTAGGTGCATACATTTTTATAAATGGTATGTTTTCTGCAGGAATTGCCCTTTTATCATTGTGAAATATCCATACTTTCTTGAAGCCTTTAATTTACATTAAAATACACATTCTAGCCTTACCTACTCCCTCCTCAGTTACCTTATGTTGTTTAAGTTACATGTATTTTGTCTGTATACATTGGAAACTGCACCATTTGCTGTTAAAACTTTTTGCTTTAAATATGCATTTTAAAGAACTTAAGAGGAAAACTGTATTGTTTTATGTTTACGTGGTTATTTACCATTTCTCTTATTCTTTTTAATTCCTGAAGATCCATGTTTCCTTCTGGTAATTTTGCCTTTCAGTATGGAAAACGTCCCTTAGCAGTTCTTACAAAACATGTCTACTGGGGATGAGTTTCTTTTCTTTTTAAAAAAATATATTTTTATTGATTTCAGAGAGGGAGGGAGAGGGAGAATATTTTATTATGAAGGAAATTTTTATCAAATATAGAATTCTGGATTGATAGATCCTTTTTCTCAACAATTTAAAGATATTGTTGTTGCATTGTCTTCTGCCTTTATGGTTTCTGTAGAGAAACTCCTAATCATTTCATTTCTTGTTCTCCTGCATGTAATGTGTTATCTTTCTCTAGCTACTTTCTATGTTTATTTCATTATCTTTATTTTTAGCAGTGTGGTTTTCATGAATTTAAGTGTGGTTTTCTTTGAGGTTATCTGTTTTCAGGTTCACTGAGCTTGAATCTCTAATTTATGTCTTTCACCAATTTTGGTAAGTTTCTGATCATTACTTCTTTAGATAACTTTTCTGTTTCAATTTCTTCCTCTTCTGCTTTTGGAACTCAAATTACAACCATGTTAGATTTTTTTAATTTTATCCCAGAAGATCCCAAGACTTGACTCACTTTTTTCTATCTTTTGTCTCAGTTGTTCATCCTATATAATAAAAGCATAATATGCTAAGTGTCTGACTGTTCAACCAGTCACTATAATGCTCACTGACCACCAGGGGGCAGATGCTCCGACCAGTAGGTTAGCTGGCTGCTGGGGTTCAGCTGATCCTATGAACCAGGAGGTCAGGATTTGACTCCTGGTCAGGGCACTGCCTGGGTTGCTGGCTTGATCCCCAGTAGTGGGTATGCAGATGGCAGCCAGTCAATGATTCTTTTTCATTATCAATGTTTCTCTTCCTTCCTCTTCTGAAATCAATAAAAACATACTATTTTTTTTTTTAAAACTCTCTGATAGTTCCTGTATCTGGGTCATCTCAAGATGGACTGCTATGAAGAATTGGTCACATTGTCCTTATTCTTTGTCAAACAGTTTTGGACTGTATGCTGGAAATTAGCAGTGGTAAATTGTGTACACCACACATGTCAAACTCAAAGGGTAAGATGGGCCAAATAAATAAAATTTAAGTTTATTTGGGCTGAAAAAAACCAAAAGCTTCAATTTTCATAGAAACATAGGTTTATTTCGATAGAGACATGCTGAATACAAAGGGCTGAAATAAATGAGTAATCGTTAACATAAAATAATAGAACATTTTAATAAAAATTAATATTTTTTTCTTGAACATTAACTTGCCAGATGCTGAATAACTGCACAGATTAATAAGCCTAATGCAAATAAACCTATTTTTCCTGTTCTCTGAAAGCGAAATATTTCCTGTTGTGCACACCAAACAAGTCAGTACAAGACTAATGATTTGGCAATCGGCTGCTAAAATATTTGCTGCTAGTATTAGTTGAGAGAAATGGTATGCCTGTGCATAAGGCATGGAAGGGAAATGAATGCAACACAATTATAGTAATCAGTCATTAGCGAACATTGTAGTTCATTATTAATAACTAGAGGCCCAGTGCACAAAAATTTGTGCACTCAGGGAGGCGGGGGTGTCCCTCAGCCTGGCCTGTGCCCTCTCGCAGTCTGGGAGCCCTTGGGGGATGACCACCTGCTGGCTTAGGCCTGCTCCCTGGGGGATTGGGCCTAAGCTGGCAATCAGATATCCCTCTGGCAGCCCGGCAGCCCTCAGGGGATGTCCACTTACCAGCAGGGAGCAGACCTAAGCTGCAGTCGGACTTACTTAGCACTGCTGAGGAGGCAGGAGAGGCTCCCACCACCACCACTGTACTGGCAGCCATCAGCCTGGCTTGCGGCTGAGCAGAGCTCCCCCGTGTGGGAGCACACTGATCACCAGAGGGCAGCTCCTGCATTGAGTGTCTGTCCCCTGGTGGTCAGTGTGTGTCATAGTGACCAGTCATTCCCAGTCTTTCTGCTGTTAGGGTCAGTTTGCATATTACCTTTTTACTATATAGGATAGAGGCCTGGTGCACGGGTGGGTGCTGGCTGGTTTGCCCTGAAGGGTGGCCCGGATCAGGGTGGGATTCCCGCTTGGATGTCTGGCCAGCCTGGGTGAGAGGCTGATGGGTGTTTGCAGCTGGTCACACCCCCTTCAGGGTGGGGGTCTCCACTGGGGTGCCTGGCCAGCCTGGATGAGGGGCTGATGGCTGTTTTCAGGCTGGCCACACCCCCTTTAGGTGGTGCGGCCTGAGGGCCTCGAGTTTGAAATGCTTGGTGTACACTCTGTTATAATCCTGTGGTAACTGTTGATATTATCTTTTAGTAGATGGTCAACATAGTAAAGTTTAGGCCTTAGGATCTGATTTGCTTCCTGTGGGTAGTGATTTAGATCTCAGTGTATGTTTTTGCTGTGCTGATTTGTGTCTGTCCTGCACATGTGTATTTCAGGAGTTAGTCTGAAACTTTTGTGAATGTTACAAATGTCAGTTCAGTTTCCTCAGCTGTTGCTATGCTGGTGGGAGCCTTTGCTCTGCATGTGTAGCTTAGGTTGATACTTTGCAGGTAGAATTAGGGCATCTCTTTTTTGGGTTCTCTCTTACAGAAGTTCTTCACCTGTATACAGAAAAACAGGCTTCTCATGGAGTCTTAGCTGCCGATGATGATGTGCAGCTCTGCAACGGGGGCCCTTTGGGGGGCAAAAGCAGGTGAGAAAATAAACAGGAAGTCCTATGCAATTCATCCTGAGTAGGTTACTTCTCCAAGTTTTCACTTTCCGTCAAAATGTGTCTGTTTACTTTTCAGAGTGCTGTATTAGTTTTTTGGGTTTTTTTTTTTTTTTTTGTGTGTGTGTGTGTGTGTGTGTGTGTACTTGTCTAGGGATTAGAGTTGTAGTCAGAGTCAGGGATAAGTGAGCTTATGTCCCTACAGTGGAACCAAACTCTAGGCTGGAGTGTGGAAACACTCCAGGTGAGAGAATGGTTGCATGACATAGCTGTGTGGTACCAGAAAAGTGTAGGTGTATGAGCTCTACTGTATATTTAATCCATTGACTTTATTAACCAATATTAAGCGTAGTGAATTTTTGAGTTAAAACAATCAGTTGAGACTATCTAAGACATGGCAACTCTGCTCCTTCCCTTCCTTTCTCTCTCTTTCCCTTTTTCTTTCTCCCTTCCTTTCCTTTATCCTCTTAACTTTCTTCTCTTCCTTTAAGTCACTCTTGGTCCTTTTAGTGCTCTTTCAGAAAAGCAAACAAATATGTATCAGCACCATGTATAGGTTTTGCCTTGTGGTTCTCCTCATGACATGTTTTCAAGCTGTCAGAATAGAGATGTGTGTTCAAATATTTACTTACCTTTTTGTCCATTTCCCGTTTTCAAAATGGATAAGGTGGTAAGATTCCATGATATAAAAGCAAACTATAATCATTGAAAGATTAAGAAAATAAAGTAAGAAAAAGCAATTCTCTTGTCACCAACAAAAAACTTTAAAAATATGCATACGTATAATTATTAGATACTAGAGGCCTGGTGCACAAAAATTTGTTGACTGGGGGGGGGGGTGGTCCCTCAGCCCGGCCTGTGCCTTCTCGCAGTCTGAGACCCCTCGGGGGATGTCCACCTGCTGGCTTAGGCCCGTTTCCCGGGGGATTGGGCCTAAGCTGGCAGTCAGACATCCCTCTGGCAGCCCGGGAGCCTTGGGGGATGTCAACTTGCCAGCGGGAAGCAGGCCTAAGCTGCAGTCGGACATCCTTAGTGCTGCTGAGGAGGCAGGAGAAGCTCCTGGCAGCATCAGCCTGGCTTGTGGCTGAGCAGAGCTCCCCCTGTGGGAGTGCACTGATCACCAGAGGGCAGCTCCTGCATTGAGCGTCTGCCCCTGGTGGTCAGTGTGTGCCATAGTGACCAGTAATTCCCAGTCATTCTGCTGTTAGGGTCAATTTGCATATTACCCTTTTATTATATAGGATAGAGGCCTGGTACATGGGTGGGAGCTGGCTGGTTTGTCCTGAAGGGTGTCCCCGATCAGGGTGGGAGTCCTGCTGGGGTGCCTGGCCAGGCTGGGTGAGGGGCTGAGGGCCGTTTTTAGGCCGGCCACACCCCCTTTAGGCTGGGGCTCCCCACTGGGGTGCCTGGCCAGCTTGGGTGAGGAGCTGATGACTGTTTACAGGCTGGTCAAGCCCCCCAGTGGGGATTCTCACCCCATGGGGGTGTGGCCAGCCTGGGTGAGGGGCTGATGGCTGTTTTCAGGCTGGCCATGCCCCCTGCCTACCCAGGCTCCCAGCTTCTCCTTTTTTTTTTTTTCTTTCTGGGATTTATTTTTCTTCTATAATTGAAACTTTATAGAGTGTAGCCCAGGGCCGGCCAGGGCAGGCGGGAAGCTTGGCTTCCTCCATCGCCAGTGGAAACCCAAGTTTCCTGCTTGCTCCAGCTCCATGGCCACCATCATCTTAGTTGGGTTAATTTTCATACTTGCTCCTGATTGGCTGGTGGGCATGGTTGGTGGGCGTGGCTTGAGCATAGCGGAGGGATGGTTAATTTGTATGTTTCTCTTTTATTATATAGGATCCCTATTAATATATCTATAAAATATATATTTTATAAAAATAGAATTTCCCTTTGAATTTTTTAGTATTATGCCTTTTAATAAGAATTTTGACATGAGTGTCTTTCATATTGCCAAATATATACCTGTATCATCATCTACACTAATAAAAGAGAAAAATGGTAATTGGCGTACGACGATACCCTTTTCATTGGCTAATCAAGGCTATATGCAAATTAACTGCCAACTAAGATTGGCAGTTAACTGCCAACAAGATGGCGGTTAATTTGCATACGTAGGCACAATGCAGGGAGGCGAAAGGGAAAGCAGGAAGAAGCCCCCTGCCACTGACAGTGATCGGAAACCCAGGGGGGAGCTAAGAACTGGGGGGCAGGGCAAAGGCAGCCCTGGGGCCGCCTTTCCCCTGCCCCCCAGCCATGATCGGAGAATCAGGCGCCTTTTCCACCCTGGCCAGTGATGATAGCAGGAAGTAGGGGTGGAGCCAGTGATGGGAGCTGGGCACGGTAGAAGCTGGCAGTCCCAGGAGCTAGGGGTCCCTTGCCTGGGCCTAAAGCGGAGCCCACGATCGCGGGGCTGCTGCAGCTGTGGGTCCCCACTGCCCGGGCCGAACGCCTTAGCCAGAGGCATCCTGCAGGGGCAGAGGCGGAGCCCGTGTGATCGCGGCGCCCCCCGCTGCCACTGCAGGTCCCTGCTGCCCGGGCCAGATGCCTAGGCCAGAGGCATCAGGCCTGGGCTGGGGGCAGAACCAGTGATGGGGCGAAATGAGGGTCCCCTGCCCAGGCCTGATGCCTCTGTCAGAGGCGTCAGGCCTGGGCAAGGGGCCGATCCTGCAATTGGAGGGTGATGGGGGTCAACACCTGAGGGCTCCCAGTATGTGAGAGGGGGCAGGCTGGGCTGAGGGACACTCCCCCCCGCCCCACACCCAGTGCACGAATTTCGTGCACCAGGCCCCTAGTTGTTAATATTTCTGGTTGTTAGTGTATTTGAACATGTTTCCAGAAGTTTTTGAGTTTGTCTGTTTTCTAATGGCACTTGAAAGGATGCTAGGATATAAACTACATTTTCTGTTTATTGTCCCACCTCATAACTTTATTCTCATCTTTGTGTTCTTAACACGTGCACTTTCTAGTTTACTGCGAACATCTAAGCCACCGTAAGTGAACTGTCAATTTTTCTCTTCATCATAGGATTTCCCTATATTTTCATATAGTTTTTCCTCTTTGCCAAGGCTAGGTAACATTAGCTCTGGACTTTATGTCTACAGCCCCTTCAATCTGCATCTCTTATCCTCATTTTCTCTCCTATTCATTAAAAAAAAATGTTTAAATATTTATATTCACCTAACATAAATATTTGTTTAAATATTTATATTCTCATAACATAAAATTAACCATTTTAAAGTGAACAGTTCAATGGCATTCTAGTACATTTATGATGTTTTGCAGTCATGACCTCTATCTAGTTTTCTGCAATTTCCATCACTCCAAAGGGAAACATCTTACTCTTTAAGTGGCTTCTTTCCACTCTCTTTACCCCAGCCCTTGGCAACCACGTTCTGTATTTTGTCTCTATGGATTTATCTATTATGATTTCATATAAATGGAGTCTTATGGTATATGACCTTTTGTTTCTGACTTCTTTTGCTTGGCATAATGTTTTGGAGGTATATCTACATTGTAGCATATATCAGTACTTTCGTCCTCTTCATGGGTAAATATTATTATTCCACTAGAGGCCTGGTGCATGAACTCATGCACCAGTAGGGTCCCTTGGCCTGGCCTGCAGGATCAGGCTGAAACCAGCTCTACGACATCCCCCAAGAGGTCCCAGAGAGGGCGCAGGCCAGGCCGAGGGACCCCACCGGTGCACGATTAGGGTCAGGGAGGGACGCGGAAGGTTGGTCATCCAGGAAGGGACCACAGGAGGGCTCTAGGGCATGTCCAGCCCATCTTGCTCAGTCCCGATTGGCTGGACCCCAGCACGCAATTTAGTTATAATAATAACTAATAATAAAATAGAACATTATAACAATATATTGTAATAAAAGTTATCTGAATGTAGTCTCTCTTTTCATATACTTATTAGCCATTTCTGTATTTTCTTTGGTAAAGTGTCTATTCAAGTCCTTTGCCCATTTTTAAAATTGGATTGTTTGTCTTTTTATTGTTGAGTTGAAACAATTTTTTATGTATTCTGGATACCAGACCTTTATCACCTCTGTGATTTGTAAATATTTTCTCCAGTTTCATAGGTTTTCTTTTCATTTTCTTTATAGTGTCCTTTGAAGCACAAAAGTATTTAATTCCGATGTAATTTATCTGTCCTTTTGTTTCTTTTGCACTTGCTTTTAGTGTCATATCTAAGAATTCATTGCCAAATCTGAGGTGGAGAAGATATATCCCTGTGTTTTCTTCTAGGAGTTTTGTGGTTTTAGCTCTTATATGTAGGCCTTTGATCCATTTTATGGCAATTTTTGTATGTGGTGATTTTTGTATGTAGTATGAGGTACAGGTCAAATTTCTTTTGCATGTGGACATCCAGTTGTCCTAGCATCATTTGTTGAAGAAACTATTTCTTCCCCATTGAAAGATCTTGGCACCCCTGTTGAAAATCAATTGACCATAAATGTATGGGTTTCCTTCTGGACATTTAATTCTATTCCGTTGTTCTATCTTTCTCTCCTCATGCTTAGTACCACACTGTTTTGGTTCTTGTAGCTTTTTAGTAAGTTTTGAAATTTGGAAGTGTGAGTCTTCCAACTTTATTGATCTTCTATCCAATTTTTACTCTTTGTCGTTAACATGCTCAAATTAAAAAAAATTACTTTTTCTTAATTTTTTTCATTGAAATAAATACTTGATTTTTATTCTTTATCCACTTGTCTGTTTATCTATCTGTCTTGTTTGAGTCCATGTTTTCAGTTCATTTGTGTATTATAGCTACAAATCCAGTATCTACCACTCAGCTTAAGAGATAGGACATTATGCAGTTGCAGTCACATGTGAATCCCTTCCTGTTAGTATCTTCCATCTTCCCCTCTATCCTGTGAGCACTCACTAGTCTGAATTTTATATTATTACCTTGATTTTTTACTATAGTTTACATGTGTATTTTGTAAAATAAGTTAACTTTCATCAGGTTTTAAACTTTAACAGGTGGAATCATGCTGTACATCCTTTTGTGATTTTAGTTTTTCATGCAGTATTGTCAAATTCATACTTGGAGTTTTATTTCATTTATTTTTCACTGTTTAATTATATTGGATGAATATACTAGTTTATTCGTCCATTCTTTAATGGACATTTGATTATTTCCTTTTTTTCTATTATGTATAGGTGTAAGAGTTTCTTCAAGGCATATTTTTTTAGCAGTGAAAATGCTAAGTCAGTACTTATGAGCGTCTTTAGATTTATTGGATATCACTAGATTGTTTTCTAAAGCAGTCGGGCCAGTTTATACTGCTTTGAGCCTGTATGAAAGTTTTTGGTGCTCTACATGCTCTTCAACACTTGACTTTGTTCAGCTTATTTTGTTAATCTGATGAGTTTAAAATAGTTCTCACTATGGTTTTATTTTCTTTTACCTATCACTATTAAGGTTGATCATACTTTTATATATTTATTTGACACATAGTTTATTTTTTTGCTCATTTTGAGGGTTTTTTTTTGTTTGTCTTTTTAAAATTTGATTTGTAGGAACTCATTTATTTTGAATATAGTAGTCCCCACTTATACAGAGGGGATACCTTTCAAAACCCCCAGTGAATGCCTGAAACCATGGATAGTGCTGAACCCTATGTATACTATGTTTTTCCCTATACATACATACCTATATGAAATTTAAGTTATAAAACACAATAAGAAACTAACAATAATAACTAATAATAAAGTAGAACATGATAACAATATATTGTAATAAAAGTTATGTGAATGTAGTCTCTCAAAATATTTTATTTTACTGTACTCACCCTTCTGATGATGATGTGAGATGATACAATTCCATATTAAGTCAAAATTTTCACCTTTGCACTTTAAGGAAGCATTTTGTGGCTTCTCTTTGGCATATCTGAATTGCCTGCATGACTTCTCTTGTGCTTTTAAGCCATCATGAAGTAAAGTAAGGGTGACTTGAACACAAGCACTGCAATACCTTGACAGTCAATCTGATATCTGAGATGCTACTAAGAGACTAAAGGGACAGGGACTGTCTAGTATGGATATGCTGAACAGAGGGATGGTTCACATCCTGGGCAGGATGCAGCCATGCGGCGAGAGATTTCATCACACTACTTAGAGCAATGCTCATTTTAAAACTTACGAATTTTTAGTTTCTGGAATTTTCGGTTTAATCTTTTTGGACCATGGTTGACTGTGGGTAACTGAAACCTTGGAGGGGGAGAGAGGGTGTTACTGTACTAATTACTTGTCATTTTCATGTATTGTAGCTGTATTTTCCTGGCTTGTGGTTTTTCTTTTTTTCTAAGTCACTCTTTTATAAATAGAATATATATATTTATATTTCTTATTTGTGTAACTTTAGGTTTCTGTATATAACATCTGTCACTGTCAGGGAATGTGGGTGGGTGTAAGTTGACAATCCGTAACAATAACCCTTCTGCTTGTCAAGCTTGATTCTGATAATTTAAGTCTCTGATGTTATTGCTATATCATTCATATTTTCAGCATGGGGATTGTACATATTTAATGACTTTCAAACATCTACCCTCTGTCTCCTAATCTTCTGTCAGATTTAGCCCCACCCTCTGTGACGGTTTCTCTGGATTGGGAAGGTATGTTGGGTCGCTTGTTTGGGAAATGTAGCTTGGGGCTTGCTTGGGGACTCCAGTTATACTTTGGCAGAGAACTTGATTTGTTTCCTGTTATATTTTTAGTTCTTTCTAATCCTGCTCAATATTTCTGTTATTGCAATAAAAGTAAAGGTTTTGATAGCTTGATTCAAGTTGTGCTATGCATATACATTTCTGATGTTTTTGCAGCTATTATAGTGTGTTGCATACTGTCTGTGACATGATTTCTCTACATAGGAGACTTTTGGAAAGCAGACATTCTCTTCTGTGTATTATTTTCAATGTCTGAGGTCTTGTATATTTGACAAATATAAGGCAATTGTCATTTAATTTCTTAGTCCTTCCCTCATCAATGTGAACTGAATTTTCCATTTTTTTCAACTGCTTTTCTTTTTCCGATTTTCTCCCCCATTCATGAAACAGTAACCCTAATAACACAAACCAACTATTAGCTTTTGACACTTGAAAGCTGAAAGAGCAATTTGAGAGTTTCCAGATAAGATTTTCAGATTAGGAATAAAATTGAAATTTGATAAGTTTGGATTGTTGCAAATGGTTAATTTCCTTCATCAGACTCCATTATTGTTCCAAGTTCTTCCCCCCACCCTGTGGCCATGTGCTTTGACTGTTACTATGAAGCACTTTCCACTGTGGGAGGAGTATACTTCTCTTCTGCATTAATTTTTAGCTTGGCTGCCTGAGTTCTTTGGCTAAAATGGTATTAGCAGATGTGATACAGAGACTTGAAATGTACTTGGCAGTGGTTTTGTCCTCTTTTGTTTCCACCTTTGTTATGAGATGGATAGCCTGCTGGTTCTAGAACAGTAAGAAGCTGGTGGAATGGACTCCAACCCCAGAGCCTGAAGCCCAGCCTAGTCTGGACCAGCTGAGATCCAGCCTCACAGACGCAATGCTGTTGTATGCCCCTGGGAGTTTGTAGTGGTTTGTCCATACACAGTAGCTCTCTGATAACATTCACATTACAGCTATCTTGTATATTCTTTCTCAGCTTGCCCAGGGCTCACAGTTTGTTTACAGTTCTCTCATCCAATACCATCACTCAGAATTCATTTTCTTTTGAGCTTTTCCTCACCACCTCGCTTTTTAGCTTAGTGAGAAGGTGATAGGGAAAGAGCTTGACTTTTTCAGTTTCCCTCCTTCCCTAGAGAAGTCTTTGAAATTGATTCCCAATATTTTAGTTTGTGTACTGGGTTGTTCCCTAAACCAGACGGATTGGGGTGGGATTTATCTAGAAGGTCGTCCCATTGTATTTTTGAAATGCTACAGACATGGGATGTTGTGTGTGTATGCATGTCACGTGCATTCTCAGTATAACCTTTTTAAAGTTTTAGTGCTAGGTGTCTGACTTTAATCAGCCTTAGGTACTTAGGTAGAAACCTCTAGAATCACAGGAATGTAAGTGTCACGAGAGCAAGGATTTTTCTGGTTTTGATCATTCACTGTCTTATTCCCAGTTCCTGGAACAATGCCTATCACATCATAGTCACTCATTATCTAAAATAATAAAAGGGTAATATGCTAATCCTTCCTTCTGGACAAAGCCGCAGTGGGTGGAGACTGAGGCAGAGGCAGCAGAGGCTCTGGCTGGCCGCAGGGCCGCAGCAGCGGAGGCAGTGGGCAGGTGCTGGGGCCAAGGCCCTTGCACGAGTTTTGTGCATTGGGCCTCTAGCACATATTATAAAATGAGTGATGGATATGTGTGTGGGTGGAGCCCTCCTTCCTCGTACTGATGTTTACTATTTTTTCTCCAGGTACATTGAAACAGTAAAATGAGGAGGGAAACCACCCTAGTTTCCCAGGCTGGCCCTTGGCCTCTGCTCTCAGCTGCAGCTCCTAAGTTAATAGGAAGATGTTGTGGGAAGCATAAAGGCCCGGGAGTGAAGATCTGCCTGGAGATAGATCTTGGGCAAGTCCTGGCGGTCTCAGTTTCTTCATCTGTAAAATAAGAGGCCTAAGTGATATAATCTCCAAATATCCTTTTAGCTCGCAGATGCCATGATTCAGCCTCCTAAACCAGAGGTTTTTAATATTAGTAAAACCCACAGGAGAAGTTCTGTTTTATAGCACCACATGGAAGATTACATAGCAGCAGGACTTTCGTGTATATGGTTGGTTAATCAGGTTTCTTTCTCCTTAAAGAAACTCTCATAGACTTAAAAAAGGAAAAAGGAAAGATGCACATATAATTTAATTTTCTTTAAACTATTTATGAAACCAGTGCTTCATGGGATCATTGTAGCTTTGCAGGCAGGTAGTGAAGTGCTCCTCTGGCTCAATTTTATTTTCTCCCTTGCAAAAACGCAATTTAGAAGTTTAGGAATTATTTATGGTACTGTGGGGATAAACACAACCTGCTAAGTTATTTTTCTTGTGTCATTTTTTTCAAGATCCATTTCTGTATGTTAGGCTGGAAGTAATGTCTTCATGAAATGGACATTTTGTTAGATCCATGGATAAAATGAAGTGATGTCATTAGGCAAAATTTATGCCAGATGTTCGAATTATGTTTTTTAATTGACATAATTCAGGAGGATCAAGATTTTGATATTCAACTAAGTGTGGAAAGTAGTAATGAGCTGAAAAAGTTCTGTTGCTCTCTTTACTGGAAAGCATCTCTGAGCTAGGAAGAACGAACTGTGTGCAAGGGATAAAGTGAGCAGCATTTTCCTAACTTATTTGACTACAGAATCTCTTTATGAAAAAAATTATTTTTGTGGAGTGTGTCCCAAGAAGGGAAATGTTTGTTCATTGCTGCTGGGTTGACAGTAAACTAGGAGGCTAATGGAAGTTTATTTGGGGAAAGCAATGACCAAGTATAGTAAGATACCCTTTTTAAATTATACCTTGAAGAGTGCCTTCAATATGAAGGGAAGCAGCTGATATTAATATACAGAACTTAGAACATTCACTTAGCATTGTAGATTATTTGTCAGTAGAGCTCTGGAAATTGAGGGTTTGTGGGCTTTAAAAGTATTAGGAAGGAAAAGCTCTCAAAATCCATTATTCAATACTTCCATTAATTAGAATCAGACTAACTCTCTTTGTCCATTCCTTCAACAAATGCTTAAGTACTAGAAGCCCGGTGCATGAATTCGTGCACAGGTGGGGTCCCTCAGCCTGGCTGACAATCAGGGGCCATCTTACCCAGTCCCGATCAGGGCCAGCTGGTAGGAGGGACCATGGGAGGTTGGCTGGCCGTGGGAGGTTGGCTGTGGGAGCACACTGATCACCCAGCCGACTGAGGGGAGGGACCGCGGGAGGTTGGCCACGGGAGGTTGGCTATGAGAGTGCACTGACCACCAGGGGGCAGCTCCTGCACTGAGCGCCTGCCCCTGGTGGTCAGTGCATGTCATAGTGACTAGTCGTTTGGCCCTTCAGTCGCTTAGGCATATATCTATCTCTATCTATTCTATCTATCTATCTATCTATCTATCTATCTATCTATCTATCTATCTATCTATCATCTATCATGTGGCAGGCACCATGCTAGGTGCTGCAGATACGGAGGCCATTTCTGCCTGTGAGGGACTTACAGTCTAGTGGGAGAGACTGACAGCTCATCTACTATGTCCATGGTAGTGTGATAACAGTTGAAGGAGTAAGTGGTTCCTTGAGAGAATGGGCAAGTCTTCCCTGAGTTTATAACGCTTGAACTGAGCAAAAAAGATTGAGTAGGTTAGGTGATGGGGGTAGGTTGAAGAGGACATCTTTTCCAGGCAGAGAGTAGCTTGTGCAAAGAGACACAGAGTGTAAGGCAACACTGTTTGTTCTGGAAAGACATTAGTGTGGAGTGGTAGACAAACTATTTGGCCTGTGAATCCAGTAGAAAAGACTGGAAACCTCCTCGGTATTGGTCAGTTCTAGAAGGGCTTGGAAGGCAAAATAAAAGACTTTAAATATCATCCTTCTGGTAGTAGTACATGATTGGAGGATTTTAAGTAGGAGAGAGATGTGATCAGGTTTGTGTTTTAGAGACTGACATTACCGGCAAGAGTGAGTTGAAGTGCCAGTTCAAAGGCAGGGAGGCCAGGTGAACAGGACAGATTAATTGAAGAGAATGAGAGCTGAAGCAGTGGCAGGAGGAAGAGAGGGCTACAGATTGGGATGAGCTTAGGTAGTAAGCCAGGCCTTCTGTGCTCAGGGACCACATTCTTGGTGTGATGAAGAGGTCATAGATGTAGCAGTCAGATGGTTCTGATTGCTGCTTTCCCAGACATAACTGACATTTGGCTATACTTCACCACTGTACATTCTCCAGGGAATGAGAGGTGAATTTTATCCCCCCCACACCCCCGCCACACACACACACCTTCTCTACCTTCAGTTGCCTGAACCATAAATAACTAGCATAACTTCTTTCTCATTTTGGAGGCATTTTTTAAAAATACATTTTTATTGATTTCAGAGAGAGAGAGAGGGGGAGAGAGAGAGAAACATCAATGATGAGAGAGAATCATTAATTGGCTGCCTCCTGCCCGCCCTCTACTGGGGACTGAGCTCACAAGCCTGACATGTGCCCTTGACTGGAAACCCAGGGCCCTTCAGTCCTCACGCCAACACTCTATCCACTGAGCCAAACCGGTTATGGCATGGAGACATTTTTAAGAGAGAGGACCAAATCTCTTCTGAAGTAAAAGAAGTAACTTTTTTTCCCTTTTTTAAAAAAGAGCTCTTCTTAATTATATAGGCTTGGAGCCCTACGAAACCTGGAATCGTTCCTGGATGAAGTGTATGTGGTGAAGATGATTCTTACTCTTCTAGACCATTGCTCTGGTTCTCCTTTGACAGGTTTTCTCTGGGTTCTGAGTCCAAGTGTGTCTGCCTTTTGGAGAGCAGCTGGCTGAGTCGTGTACATTGGTTGTGGGCCCAGAGGCATATGCCTCTAATTGAGCAGACCTGAAATGGTCTTTGTATAACTCCCTTTCTTTGTATGTGGACTTTTTAGTTGATTTATTTAATTAAAGCCATTCTTTCTTGTCCATGGCTGGTTCTCCGCTAGCCATGGAGGGGGCTGGGCATTGGAGCTCCTCAGTTGTTGCACTTACGTTCTTTGTCAGTGTTGCCAGGAATAGTAGGCATATGAAAGAACTAAGGAACAGAAAAGGACAGTGTCTCATAGGACTTGCTTACTTACTAGCTACTGCTGGCTGGTTTCCTTGACCACCATAAGGTAGATAGATGTACATGCCTCTACAGAAAATATCAGGAGCTTTAGGCCAGAAAGATGTACCTTCACTGACAAATATACTTATCACTTAATATCTTTTGAATCTCGGTACCTAGTCTATAAAGTGGGAATAATAATATATACCTGTTGGGCTTGAGATGAAGAGTAAATAAATTAATGCATAAAATGTGCTTAGCATAGTGTCTGGTGCATAGTAAGTGATAAAAAAGTGTTAGATCCTCTCTCCCCTCACTTTAATCCTTCCATTCTTCCAACTTTAAAGTTGGAAATAATCTCTAATGAAATCACATGTCAACTTTGCATCTATTTGTGTAGGGACATTGTGGGGTGGGGGGAGGGAAGGGCAGGACCCAGAGAGTAATTGTGGTTTCTCAAAGAGTTCTGTGGCTTAAAAAGTTAAGAACCATTGATTTAATCTATACCCTTATTTTGCATATGTGGAATTAGAGTTTTTTAATGGGGTAGTTTTAGGTATGTGTGATAGAGAAACAAATGTAACTGTGTTTTGAGGGGTACTGAACAATTCTTGACTAATAATGCTGTCTGCTTAAGGACCTTATTTTTTTTTAAATATATTTTATTGATTTTTACAGAGAGGAAGAGAGAGGGATAGAGGGTTAGAAACATCGATGAGAGAGAAACATCGATCAGCTGCCTCCTGCACACCTCCCACTGGGGATGTGCCCCCAACCAAGGTACATGCCCTTGACTGGAATCGAACCTGGGACCTTTCAGTCTGCAGGCCGACGCTCTATCCACTGAGCCAAACTGGTTAGGGCATTAAGGACTTTATTGAGACAAGAGCAATTTGTTAGGTGAAGGTGCTTGTTATCCAGGAGGGCAAAATAGTCATCAATGTTTATTGAGGAAAGGGTGATGAAGGCAGGTAGCATTTGTTGGAAAGTTAGATGTTTGGCAAGTGAAGATGAATATGGCCAAGCTTTTGCCTTTTTGGAGCTAATCTAATGAGGGATATAGTCACACACATGTTATCACACCAGGTGACAGGTTGGTTCAGCAACCCATGCTGTCTCTGGGAGGCAGGGAAGTTGTCCCAGATAAGTTACCCTGAAGATGTGCTACTTTACCTTGATCTTGAAGAATGCTTAGGACTTTGCCAAGACAAGAGAAGCTATAGGGCCTTTTAGGCAGAGAGAGAAGCATGTTCAAGATACACACTTCTAAGAGGTGTGGAATGTTTGAGGACAGATAATTTTGATGTAATTGGGGTTGTGTGTGTGTGTGTGTGTGCGCGCGCGCGCGAGGCGGGGGGTAACAATGAATCCAGAAGGGCCTGGAGTGTGATGGGCGTTGTTTGCAAAGTGAAGGAGCCTGGGCTTGATACTGTGATCATTGCAGCGAGTAGGGATTTCTTTGGGAGGGTGAGGGATTGGCAGAGTAGGAGAAGTCAGCCTGTTCATTTCCCATGTAAATTTATTTCCTAGTTAACTCATTCACTTGAGGGGTGGGTATGTGTGTGTACACTCTCTCTTCTTCTGCTTTTGCTTCTGTTTTTTTATCCTTTCAGTATTTACTTATTTATTTATTTATCCTCACCCAAGAATATTTTTTCCATTGATTTTTAGAGAGAGTGGAAGGGATGGGGAGAGAAACATTGATGTGAGAGAGACACATCAATTAGTTGCCTCCTGCAGGTGCCCTGACCAGGGCCAAGGATGAAGCCCACAACCAAGGTACTTGCCCTTGACCAGAATTGAACCCTAGATCCTTCAGTCCTCAGGCTGACGCTCTGTCCACTGAGCCAAACTGGCTACGTCTCTGAACTTTCAATTTTTAAAATGCAAATCCAAAATGGTTCTTTTTTTTAAAAAAATGTAGTATACTATATTATATTATTTTAGATTTATTTTTATTTTTATTTGCAGTATGTTTTAGTGCTCTTTGTATGTCGAAGAGCATACTCATTCTTATTCACAGATCTCTGGTTTTCCATTCTGTGTATGAACCATACTGTATTTAGCCAATGCTGAGTTGATGGAAATTTTCTGTTGTTTACAGTCTTTTGCTATTAAAAACAGTATTTCAGTAAATAGCTGTGTACACATGTCACATTTTATGTACAAGTATTTCCATAGGATTTGT
Organism: Myotis daubentonii; assembly: GCF_963259705.1. NCBI lineage: Eukaryota > Metazoa > Chordata > Mammalia > Chiroptera > Vespertilionidae > Myotis > Myotis daubentonii. The sequence goes on from NC_081842.1 coordinate 127,943,973, forward strand.
TTCTTGGAGTGGAATTGCTAAAGAGTATATGTGTTTATAATTTTTACAGACATGCCTATCAGGTAGACATGATAGAGAACCATGTCCTATCTGTTCCCGTTCCTACCTATGGTGTGTGAGTGCCTGTTTCCTTATGCACTGCCAAATGTGTGATCATGTATTTGGGTGTTTGCTAATCTGACAGATGGAAACCCTATCTAAAGGTCATTTTAATTGGTATTTCTTTTATATTTTTATTTTCTTTTATTATTATTTACTTATTATATTATTATATATTATTTTTATAAATTTTGTTTTTGTTTCTTTTATTTGTATTTTGTTGTGGTTGAGACATTTTTATTTTCTATGAAAAAATCCTCCTATCTTTTGCTCATTTTTTTCCAATAGAGATTTTTAAGTAGGGAAATCATATGATCAGATTTTTTTTAAAAGAGAATTCTAGAACAGTGAAGAATTGGTGATAGAAAGACTAGATCAAAACTTAATCCAGATGAGACAAGATTGGTCTGCATTTCAGTAGTGACTGTAGACATGGAGAACAGAAGGTGGATTCCAAAGATATTTCTGGGGTGAAACAGCAGTATTTATATGTGGTTTGGATGGGAATGAGGGTGAGCAAAAGGGAGATGTTGAGGCTAATGCTAAGTTTTGCTGTAGTGAGTTATGCTGCCATTTTACAAGCTGGAGGGGGAGAAAGGTATGGAGGTTGCATCCAAGCTTTGGACCTCTTACGTCTGAAGTGCCTGTAAGACATCCAGGTAGAAATATCTAGGAGTTAGTTGAATATAAAAGATTAGATAGTGTAAGAGAGCTTCATAAGAGATTTAATCATCATCAATGTTGTTAAAAGTAAAAAAATTAAGATAATGTAAGAAAATAATCATTGAGAAAGAAGAGGAAGGCCAAGAAATGTAAGGTTTTAGAAAAATAAATGTTCTCTGGGGCTCCTTTATCTATTGAATTTACTAGACTCCATTGACATAAAGGGAGAATTTTCACATGGTTCAGGTTTTAATTCAATCTTCATCCATTCATTCAATATTTATTGAACACCAAGTAGTGATAGAAATAGAAAGCTAGAGAAGGTCCCTGCCCTCATGGGCCTTACAGTCAGATGTAGAATGTGGACAAGTAAACATACAGTTACAATATAGTATGATGCCTGCTCTGAGGAGGGGAGTACATTGTGCAGCGGGAACTATAGGAAGTGGCATCTATTGTGACTTGGGGGCGATCTTTAGAAAGGCCTCCTAATCTGAGACATGAAAATGAATGAGAGTTAGTGGTAAGAGGGACGGGGGAAGAGGAAGCATGTTCTAGGACAGGAGCAGCAAACTTGTTTTGTAAGGGACCAGATGGTAGATGTTTTAGGTTTGGCCGGCCATCTGGTCTCTGCTGCAGTGATTCAGCTCTGCCATTGTGGTGTGAGAACATCCATAGACATAGGTAAATAAATGAGTGTGGTTGTGTTCCAATAAAACTTTATTTATGGAAAATTTCATATAATTTTCATGTGTCATGAAACAGTATTCTTTTGATATTTCTCAGCCTTTTGAACATGTAAAATTCATTCTTAGCCTGAAGGCTGTGCACAAACAGAGGGAGTGGGAGCCTGATTTGGCCTGCAGACTGAGGTAAGCTGACTCCTGTTCCAGGCAAGAGGATCATCATGCTCAAAGGTCAAGAGCAAGAGAAAGCACACTGGGGCGGAATTCTGCAGTGTCCCTTCTACACTGGTCTCCTTGCATCCAAGGTCTCCCAACTATCCTACATGCTCAGGCCACGCCTCTCATTATTTCTGTGCTCTTCTGAATAACATTTAGTGATTTTTCATGAAAGTAATTGAAGTCCTCTCCTCTGTCTGCCTTGTTTGCCACAACTTCCCTTTAGGAAGGATTTGGGGAAAATTCTGTTCCACTGACAGTAACATAGTATTTTAGGTATGATTGGAGGAGCTATAAACGCTTCAGGGCTTCCTAGGCCACTGCTGATTCCTAAATATGCATACAGAGTTTGCTTTCATTCTAAGCTTTTTGTACATTTCCTGAAAAAGTTACTTTTGGATTAATTTACATATAAAAGTCCTGTATTTTCATTCTGCCACTTCAGGTAGAGAGAAATAAATGGAAACGTCTTCAGTGTTGACTTCTAAGACTTTATTACCACAGACAGCTTCATTATGTTTATGGAAATCTATTGTGCTTTGAAGAAATTAATCTAGCCTCACTCGCAATCTGTATATGTTTACACAGAATGAACAAACGTGGCATTACGTTTCATGAAAATTCAATTATCCCTGTCTTCAGGAAACGTGCTCGGTATTTAATTCTCTAGTAAGTCAGGATAATGGTTCTTGAACTGTCATAAGAATTTATTTTGAGCTCACTGCTTACTTTTATAATCCGTGGAGATATGGCTAGTTGGGACTTTTCATTATTATAGCCCTGACCCGGTATTTGGGGTTATGAGCAACATCTTTCTCAGTGGTATAGAGCTAATATAGGATACTATTCCTGCTAGATTTTTCTTAGAATTAAGAGAAGTAAAGTTAAAGCTCTACATGATTAATATTTTATCTTAGAATCTACTATATAATAGTATCTGTATGGAATCTCTATGATTGTACTCAACTTACATTTTTCCCCCACAACATTCTTTGAGGTAAGAGCCATACTTAATTGATACTTGTTAGTGGTTGCAATATTAAAAATTATTGAAGAAATTCTAAGTAGGCTTTTCCACAGGCAGAGATGGAGTGAGTGGGGTGTACTGTTGCCAGGGGAAAAATTTGAATTTGGCTGAGTGCCTAGTTGTTTGGAATCTTTGAGGAGCAAGGTGTAGTTGGGTGTGGCACAGGACTAGGAGTTGAGAATGAATTGTACAGGTAGACTGGGGCCTAGATCAGGAAGCACAGACGGCTGTATTAAGGGTTGGGAATGGGGAACCACTAGAAGTTCTAAACACAAATCATATGTGTAGATCAGTGTGCCATATCAGGCCCTTTCTGACTTGGTGTTCCCCCACCCCTCCAGCTTTCTTTCCCACTCATGTCTGCAGGTACTCCATGCTCTGAGGAGCTCTGGAATGTGCCACGTATGCTCTGTTCAGTGTTTCCCGACAGGACACTGGGCAGTCATAGCACTCGGTGGTCAGAGTGTACTCTAGTTTGTATATTGCTCTGCCTCCCACTATTAATGAGCCATTGAAGAGAGGAGATCAAGTTTCTCTACTTATTTGTCACAGTGCTTCACATACGCCTCATCTTTCATAGGTACTCAGTAGATACTTATTGAATGCGCGGGTGGGTGAATGCATTTTGGCACAAAACCTCTACTCTGTACTGATAGATAGATTGGATGGGACAGAGATGGGAGGCAGTGAGATTGGCCAGGAGCATCATGCAATAGCCTAGGAGAGGCATGTTGCGAGGGTGAGTTATGTCTGTGGCAGGAGACATTCAAAGGAGGAAATGGATTCTGGAGACCTGAAGGAAGTAGAGCTGACAGCGAGGCACAGATAAAATGGGTGTTATGAAAAGGCAAGAGCAGCAGAAAAGCAAAGGCAGGACACCTGAAATGCACCTGATTATCTCACTCTCTGGATGTTTTGTTTGGAGACAGGGATTAAAAATTCTATCACTGAATTTGTACAACAGAGTACATCATGGAGCACTAAGCATCACTTGCTTAATTATTTACATTTATTTAGTTTAATAAACAGAGTTTTACAAAGGCTATGAGATAGTGACATCTATAGATATAGATATATTTGTCTAAAACAAAAATTGTTGGGCAAAAGATAAGGAAAAATAAAATCAGAAAATAATAAAGCTGGGTTGAGGTTTCAACAAAGAAATACACATTTATCTCAGTTGCTATAAGGAAACATAGATATGGCTCTAGATTCCTAATGGTTAAAGGAAAGAGGGAAACATAATTGATTAATATTGTCTACAGTATCTTAAGGTGAAAACATGCCCATGTTTTTCAGAGAAAGCTGAGAGAAAATCCTCCTTCATCTATGCAGCAGAGTGCCTATAAAATAATTGAATTTCATAATATTCTTTTTTACATCCCTTAGTCTTTTCTTATTAGTGTGATAGGATTTGATTTGCTCTGTTAAATGTTACAATGAAGTTAATTGTGAAAGATCTCTACAACCCAATCCACAGATTATTTCCAAACCCTGTTTTCTGTCTTTTACCGATTACTTTTTTGATGAGTCAGTATTTGCAAGCCCCTGTGTGGTATACCATGTTGCCAGGTGCCTTATGGCACAAAAGTTATGTAGGAATTTCTTTTTATTTTATTTATTGCTTTTTTTGGGGGGGGGCGGGAGAGGGAGAGGGAGAGGGAGAGAGAGAGAGAGAGAGAGAGAGAGAGAGAGAGAGAGAGAGGGATAGAGATAGAGATATCAATTTGTTGTTACACTTATTTATGCATTCATTGTTTGCTTCCTGTATGTGCACTGACCGGGGATCGAACCCACAACCTTGGCATGTTGGAACATCTCTAACCACCTGAGCTACCCAGTCAAGGCCAGGGATTTCATAAGGAACTCACAGTCCCAATGAGCTGTCTAGGTATAAACACATGGAAAGTGTGTTAAATGCAAGAGTTGAATGAGATAACCATCCAGAAAGGTGAGCGAAGCAGTATCTGACCCACTGCTATATGCCTGCTGAGACATTAGATGATGTTTTTGAGTTCAGATGGAGAGACTAATGGCCAAGGGAGGGTTGAGAAGGGGGAATGGGCTTTTTAAATGAAAGCCTCAATGTCTTTTATTATTGAGTTTATACATTAAATTGGAAATGGAGTTAACATTTGATTCTTCTAACAGATTTTGAATATTTGAATTTTAGTAGTCTTTAGAAACATCATGTTTCTTTCTTCTTCTTCCCCTCCTCCTCCTCCTCCTCCTCCTCCTCCTCCTCCTCCTTCTTCTTCTTTTTTTTTTTTTTGCAAAGAAGTGTGCCTAGTAGTTTTATGAGTCTGTTTCAGGTTACTAAGTATGTCCTTCATTCCATGGAGCCATGGACATGCCTTTCTACTGTCATTCCTAAATGCTGAACTGACAATCCTTATTTCCTAATTTATATCCTTCCAAATGGTTTGTACTGTTCTGAAAATTAAAAACTTATTTTTCAAAGGATAAGCTTTTAACAGTCAATCCTTTGTCATTATAATCTCTTTATAATCTTTGGATTCTCAGTGCTCTGAGGGCCAAGTCCAAAACCCTTATTTTATATACTCTTCTAAGTAGTGCCCTTTCTAGCTCTGGTCCTGCCCACCTCTCTAGCAGCATCAAGCCCCTGTCCCCCTGGCACTTGGTTATTCCTGCCACATAGACCTTTCAGCTCTTCCTCAGGCCTTGCTCATACCCTTTCTTCTATTAGGACTTCCCTGGTTGGGTAGAGAACCCTCTGAGACTCTATTTAGCACATGCACACCTCCTCCATGGCAAGCATTACCATTGCAATGAATTGATGGCAACTGTGTCTTTATTCAGTAGCTCTGATTCTAGCCCCCTCCCAAGACTGTAAGTGCCATGAGGACAAGAACCCTGTTGGCCATTCACTGCTGACTCCTGACAGCTAGCAGTGCCTGGTGCAGAGCTGGTGATCACAAATACTTATTTTCGAACAACAGTGTCATTGTGAGCTTCCATTCTCTGATCTTCATTCTTGATTATTGCTCATTTGTTATTTATTACCTTGCAGATAGTTACCAAGCATCGTTTTTATTTTAAATCTTTGCAGTAGATTCCAAAAAGCCACTTCAAAGCTGACACAAGCCTCTATTTGTTGCCTTTCAAATACATACACTTTTAGCACCAAGGAAGATTTTTAAAGCTTGGATATGTGTTATTCTCCAGGGAGCCAGTGGAGGAGGCCAGTTTGTGCGAGAGTTAGTCAAGTGATGTCTGATGTGGTTTACTGAGCAATTTCAAAGCATAGTAAAGGCAGTAATCTCAGAAATTCTAAGCTGCAGTGTTGTAAAAGCATAGAGAGTGTTGCTTTCATTTCATTTACCTGAAATCAGGATGTTTCTCCCATTCTGTTCCCAATTGCTTTTTATTATCTTAACTAGTGACCTGTTGAGTGAAATTGCACGAGACCCGGGACCTCCTCGTTCCCCCACCCCACACCATGGGACCACTCTGAGTCCCAGAGTCCCGCCCCGCGTGGCCCACTCGCCACAGGACAGGACGCCCCGAGTCTTGGAGTGCCACCCTGATGCCCTGCCTCCGGGCCTTGCACAGCATCCACAGGGCCCCGCCCCCTCGGCGTGCACACAGGGCCTCAGGAACCCCAGTGGAAGCCCGTGGAGCGGCCCCCAGCCCCACCCCTGCTGCTTCGCCCCGCTGTGCACGGCGCCATCTTGTGATGGTGTTATGGTGATGGTGTGATGGTCAATTTGTATATTACCGCTTTATTATATGAATATTCTGTGCCATGGAGGTTCTCAACATTTACAAAACAAAGATCTTTGGAGATCTATAAATTGCAGATTTCTAATTTCATCGTTCTTAATTATAGGTTACTGAAAATGCAAACAACGGGTAATGTGGGGCAGTGGAAAGAGCATTATTCTCAGCACCTGGTGACCTGGATAGTTGTGGTTTTCCAACTGATTCAACTTTCTGGCTGGACTATGTGAGTTCAGGGGAATCCTTTGACATTCCCAGCCTTTGTTTCCTCATCTATAAAAGGAACATATTAAATATGATATTTAAGATTGTTTATAGTCCCAGTTTATACTCGCTACAATGCATCATTTTGTTTGTTCATTTAACAAATACTTATTGCACACCTACCATGTGCCAGCTACTCTTCTGAGTGCTCGGGATACAGCAGAGCGTAAACAAACGAACCTCTTGCCCTGTTGAAGCTTGTGTTCTGGAGGGATTTGGAGGGTTCAGTGTTTACTCAGTATCAGTGTGTTACAGTTCTGTGGCATTAAAGGGTGTGACTAGAGAATATGGTCAGTGAAGAGAGGGCATTTCTCATAATGCCTGCGGGGTCAGCAGGGAGGACAGAATATTCCTCATCCCTGTCCTTATCTACCCCCATTTCCTGGCAAATGCACTACTCACAACTGGGAGGAAAATGAGCCTGAGGCCTTGTGTTACAGAAAATTTCCCAGGGCCGAGACCAAAAAGGCTGACAACTCCATCATTAAATTAAGAGTCTATTAAGGGAACTTCCATACAAGGCACATCTTGGGTGGTGGCATGATGACATGGGTGTCCTCTGTGCTGTGTGGAAGGTGCTAAGGAGTTATATAGGACAGGACAGGGTGGATAGGAGTACTGGGGTGTCACCTTCCACCTTACCCCCCATAAGGGGAAGATGCATTGCATATTTTGCTTGCCTTGAGCAGGGCACTGGCCTGTTCCAGGAACCAGCATGTCTGGGCATAGGGGAAGGGCTCATCAGACAATATCTGAGGGATTTGGGGGAAACAATCTTTGTTCTGGCCAGGATTTTACTGGCTGGTCTGGCAGTGGTCAGTTCTGGAATAGTCTCTCATATACACCTTGAGAGCCTTTCCAGCTATTTGATTCCAGCCAATTGTGACACTCCAAGTACTCAGTGAGCCTGTACTGTCTGCAAGACAAAGTAAAATACCTGCAGTTCCAGCGAGGCTTCAGACCACCCTTGTCACCTTCCCCTACAAGTGCCCCTGGTAGTGGGCCTTGGCCATTCAGTATCCCCCAGCACTCAAGGTGCATGCTTTCTCGTCTCTAGGCCACTGTGCAAAACTGCACACCTCACAGTTCTGTTTCACCATCTGTGCTGGCCAGTGTCGCCCCCATGGTCAGGCATGCTATGGAATGGCAACGCTGTCACAGCCTGCTCGACTCCTCTCACTGGACACTTGACCACTAGGATCAGGCATTATTTCTCCCTCCCTGAATCCCCCCTGACTCATCCCCACACACACCAAGCCCAGCTGCTCCGTCCACACCTTGAGAAGAGCTGGCCGACCTTTATCATTTATCAGTCTTGTCTTCCATGCTTAACACAATACCCAGCACAGACCAAATCCACAGAAATTGTTGAGCAGACTGTTGACATGTTCTTTTGTGATATTTATTGTGGTTTACTTTTTGGTATGATTACTTAAGCATTTAAAAAAATTTTTTTTCTTTCTAGACCCAAGAGCAAGGCCTTTGTTTAAACAGTTTTATTTATTTATTTTTTAATCCTCTGAAGTACCTGGATCCTGCCTCAATGAATATTTAATGACTTGAAATATACAGAATTTAATTCTTGGATAATTGAATTTGAGAGGTGGAAATAAGCATATGATTTTCATTCCTGTTTCTCTGGGGGAAATTGAGTCAAAGAAAACAATAACCCACTAGTTGTTGTCTCAGCCAGGCCTAAAAATTGAGGGATATAGCTGAGAGATCATAACTCGAGAAGTAAAATAGCATTATAATTTTGAAAAACTTCCAAATCTCTCCCTTCATTTAGAAGTGTTTCCTACTTTTCACACTCAGATCTGTTATACAAATTACGCTTTGTTTGCTGAAAAGCCTCCTGACACGGAAGGGATTTGCTTTGGCATCGAGCAATGTCCCAGATTTAAGGTGGAGATGAGACATGGATCACTCTGACGAGGCTTCCCCATGGCTGCTGTGGGTCCTTTGCCCATCACTCTCCTGTGCAGGCCATGATCAGCTCCAGGGCACAGCTTGTGCGTCTGCTCCTGCTGCCAATGCCTCTGGCTTCCTTCCCTTTGGCTCCAGTTTGGCCCGATTCTGCCTTCTGCTCCTCGGGTCTGTCTAGGTTTAGTCCTTTGTAATCATTTAGAGTGATGGCTGTCCACGGCTGGAAATGCAGCCTTGGCTTGGTGGGAAAGGGGTTTGGGCAAGAATTGGCTGTGCTGTGCCTACAACACCTGAGGCCCTGCCATGGCTAGGAGTGCCAGAAGCCTGGCTGGCAAAGCGGCCTTCTCACCCAGGGCCACGGAGCACTGTTCTCCGGGAGGGGGAGCACTTTCCAGCTCCTTGGCCAGCCAGAACCAGGCCCTTTGTAGTCTAATTGGCACATGGATTCACAGATGGAAAGAGCTAGAGATGATCTGGATTTCCCCTCTGTTCCAAATAACTGCTGATAATAATGAATTATTAACAGCAAAAAGTCAGGATCTAGTTTTTCATATAGAGATCAGACCCATCAGCCCTGGACAGTTTTATAACCCACACAGTACATGTAGGTAATTCTGAGGCTAGCAGAAGCCTGCTAAGTGAGGACAGTTTTATTGTTTCTTGTACCTAGTCAAGATGTCTGTTGTTTCTTATTCCTAAGACTGGCAGGGAGTAAAGGATTATTTATTTCCCTTGATATTTTTCATTTCATGAATCAACATGGGAAGATTTATAGTGTTCACAACATGCTGGTAGCAATTTGATTGCAGTAAGAATGAAATTTCAGTCAGGCAAGTGCAAATTTATTTGTTGTGGTGAGAAGGGCCATGCCTGTATAAATGGTTCAGCTGTACCCTGAAAATAACTTTTAACAGAGGTGCTAGTAGTGGTTTTTATTTTTCTTGTGTTCTCCCAGATGCCTTAAGCTAAAAATTAAAGAATGAACTATATTAATTTGACTAAATGGAACCTTTCATGAGGACATGTTGCTTTGTAAACTTTTGCATTGACTCACCACACATAATATGTTTAACAGAACGGTGAACTGTCATGTGGACAGCAAGGAGAGAGAGATGATTGGCTGATCAGTCAGTGAATCTGTTCCTTATACCCACACTACTTTTAAGAAAAACAAATTAGTTTTACGTGTTTCTGGAACTCATGACTCTTGCATACTTCAGAAATAAATTTGAACTTAGACAATCTATTTAACCTTTAGTGCAAAACGGTAATTTTGGAATTGTTTGAGGTAGAGACAGTTGTTAGTAGTAAAATACCTGAAATAAAATACCTATTTTATTTATCTCTGAAAACCAATATATAATTTTTTTTTTTTACTTGACCCCCAGTATATTGAAATTTTGCTTGAGTATCTGATCTTCTTCTCTCACTTTAGCTACAAATTTCTTTGTGTTTTTCTCTTCTTTTGAGCTCTTGGCTCACAGTTACCTGGCCAGCTTCCCAGACAGAATACTGCCCATGCTGGTGTGCCCAGAGCAGAGGGGCCCCATTCGCACCCAGAGTGCCTTGGCCTCCGAGTGATAGGGAGAACCCAGGCCACTTCCTTTTCTTCTTACCTTGCTCTTTATTTTGAAGATATTTTCTCTTTTCATTGAAGTTTATTCATCTCATAGTTTAAGGAGTCAAATAGTTCTACAAGGTTCAGGGCAAGCCCCAGCAACCCCCCATGTGCCCATCCTTGACTCCTTCTCTCTCCCACATTCCCACTTCCTTCTCCCTGGAGGCAACCAGTTTCAACACTTAGAGCTGATCTGGCCAGTACTCTGTGTCTCTAAGTAACATGCTCATATTGCTTCTTGATTTCTTTCCACTTAAAACATTCTCGTTTAGCTATGCAACATGAAAGAGGAGGATTTCTCCATTTCTTCTTTATCCCAACACTAAAATAGGTGCCTTGCTCATCTCGCAAACTTATCTACAATTAGAGCATAATTTGGGGTAGGTCTATAGTCTGCATTAGGTTATTGTGACTAACTAAATGCTATCCACAGGTAAAATATTTAGTAAATTATGATTATCTTTTCTCTCTTATACAAATTTATATTTAGTCTGTTTTGTTTGCTTACTTTTTACTAATTCAGAACCATATTTTTCAAGTTGTCAGAACCTACTCATAATATATATATACATATATCTGGTTTTCTTCTATTGCATCTTTTAGAGATGTCTGTCTCAGAGCCTTCTGAGGAGGTTGATTTTTACACTTGGTGCTCAGCAATCATCTTGCTCCCTCTTTGCTGTACTCTTGGAAATGCCCTTTACCTCTCTTTTGTATGGTCTATACTGCTTCCTATGTCTTCCTGTGTATTATATTATTTATAGGTGAGTGGAAGGAGATAGTGGCTACACTAGCTATTTTAGACAGAAAGGAATTTAAAATACAGATCAGGTGCTTTCTAAATTATTGGGAGTACTGGAGGAATGGGCTTGAGGCTGGGCCTCTAGGAATGCCCAGAACCTCACAGCTGCCCTGACCTGTCAAAGGTATTGCACTGTCTGCCACATTAGGATGGCAGGAGTCAGGAGGCTACCACTGGGGCCGCTCACTTCAAGAACTTTCTGCTGGAGCTGTAGTATAAGAATCAGAACCTGTTAAAGCCACTGTATCTTGATACTGGTGAAGCTGATGACAGCTAGACACTGAACACCTACAGGAAAACCCAGTAGCTCCCTGCCATGCTGACAAGCAGAGGAAGCCAGAGTTGCAGAAGGATGGCCTCCACCTACATATTCCAAACCTTACTGCAGTGTATCTAGTTGGGGAAACCCAGTTTACTCAAAGAACCCTGTTGCAAGGAAGGCGAGTAGAATTGCTGGGTTGTATGTAAAATTATGATTAACTTTTCAAGAAACTGCCAATCTGTTTTCCAAAGTGACTGTACCATTTTACATCTCCACCAGCAGTATATGGGGATTTTACTTTTTCTGCATCCTCACCAATATTTTGTATTGTCTGCTTTTTAAAAAAATCCTCACCGAGTTCATGTTTTTCAGAGAAAGGAAGAGAGAGATGAATTGGTTGCCTCCTGTATGCACCTAGACCTGGGATCTAGCACAAAACATAGGTATGTCCCCTGACGGGGAATTGAACCTACAGCCTTTTGGTGCAGGGGATGACACTCCAACCAACTATGCCACCTGGCCAGGTGTATTTGGTGATAATAGTTATTTCAATGGGTGTGTAGATGTATCTCACTATAGTTTTAATTTATATTTTTCTCATGAATAATGATCTTTTAATGTGCTTCTTTGCCATTTGTGTTTCTTTTCTGGTGAAATGTTTATTCAAACTTTTGCCCATTTTTTATTTGGGTTGTTTGTCTTATTATTTAGTAGTAAAATTCTTTATATAGTCTAAATATAAGATCTTTATCATACAGATAATTTGCATATATTTTCTCCTAGTGTGTGCCTTATCTTTTTATGTGAAATAGTTTTAATTTTGATGAAATCCAGCTTATCAATTTTGATTTCTTTTGTGAATCATGCTTTTGGTGTTGTAACTAGAAACTCTTTGACTAATAGAAGTCATGAAGCTCTCTTAGTTTCTCCTAGAAGTTTATTGTTTACTAGGGGCCCGATGCACGAAATTCGTGCACTGGGTGTGTGTGTGGGGGGAGTGTCCCTCAGCCCAGCCTGCCCCCTCTCACATACTGGGAGCCCTCAGGCGTTGACCCCCATCACCCTCCAATCGCAGGATCGGCCCCTTGCCCAGGCCTGACGCCTCTGGCCTAGGTGTCCGGCCTGGGCAGCGGGGACCCGCAGCTGCAGCGGCCCCGCGATCGTGGGCTTCGCTTTAGGCCCAGGCAAGGGGCCCCTAGCTCCCGGGACTGCCAGCTTCGACCGTGCCCAGCTCCCATCGCTGGCTCCATCCCTACTTCCTGCTATCACTGGCCAGGGCGGAAAAGGCACCTGATTCTCCGATCATGGGGCAGGGCAAAGGCGGCCCCGGGGCCGCCTTTGCCCTGGCCCCCAGCTCTTAGCTCCCCCCTGGGTTTCCGATCGCTGTCAGTGGCAGGGGGCTTCTTCCTGCTTTCCCTTTCGCCTCCCTGCATTGTGCCTACATATGCAAATTAACCGCCATCTTGTTGACAGTTAACTGCCAATCATAGTTGGCAGTTAATTTGCATATAGCCCTGATTAGCCAATGAAAAGGGTATCGTCATACGCCAATTACCATTTTTCTCTTTTATTAGTGTTGATTTCTTGCATTTAGGTATATGATTCATTTTTATTTAAATTTTGTGTATGATGTGAGGAAATATTTTAAATTCATCTCTTTGAATGTGGATATCTTTTAGTGCCAGAACTTTTTTTGAGAAGACTATTTCTTTCTTATTAAATTGCCTTGATATCTGTTGAAAATATATATACAGCACCACACAGTCTTGATTATTGTAGCTTTATAGCATATTTAAAATAGTGTGAGTTCTCAAGCTATTCTTTTTTTCAAAATTCTTTTGGCTATGCTAGCTTCTTGGTGTTACAATATAAATGTTAGAAGCAGCTTGCCAATTTTGCAAAGAAAGTCTGTTGGGATTTTGATAGGAATTACATTTAATCTGAGGATCATTTTGAGGATAATTATCATTTTAACAGTGTTGTGTTAACATGGAATGTCTCTCCATTTATTTAGGTCAGAGATTGTCACACTTTTTCTTAAAGGGCCTGATAGTAAATATTATATTCTTATGGCCTACACAGTTTCTGTCATATTTGCCTCTACCACTGTAGTGAGAAATACTGTAGGCAATGAGCCAAGACTGTATTCCAGTAGCATTTTATTTACCAAAACAGGAGCCTGGATGCTGGGTCCTTAATTGTGGACCTCTGCTTTGATCATTTTTAATTTCTCTCAGCAGTGTTCTTTATAGTACTGAGTTACAATGCTATACATATTTTATGAAATTTATTTATGTATTTTATTCTTATTGATAATATTGTGAATGAAATAGCCTTTGAAGTTTCATTTCCTGATTATTCATTGTAAATAAAAATATGATTGGTTTTTATATATTGATCCTATATTCTTTTACCTTGCCAAACTTGTTCATTGGTTCTAAAATGTATTGTAGATTTGGGGACTTTTTAGGAACCTCTTTTCTTTTTGTTCCTATGTTCTGAAACTTCTCATTATATATCTTGGCATGGGACCACTTACATCCATTATGTTGAGCTGATTTTCCTGTCATCTGTAAGAAAACTAACAGAGGAATTTCTTTCTTGACTGTAGAGGATTTATTTTCTTGCTTGTCTTTGTAAGGAAAAATAAAAGAGCACAGTTATGTTATTATGTCTCTGCTGAAAATATAGGAAAAATTTATAACAATAATGGATGTGATAAAACTTTAATAATACAGATTATTTGTAGATTCATTTCTTGAGCCTGTGGCATAAATACATAAATAGCATTTACAAAGTATGGTTATTTAGGTATGTGCTTCTTATGAGCAAATATTTTTTCTAAAAAAGTGCTGGATTAAGGCATACCATGTGTGCCATTTTTCTGTTGCCTCTGTGCACAAAAACTGCTTTACTGATTCTTCATGGAAGAACCCCTTAACAGCACATTTTGACCCTAAATTCCTTTCATTTTTCTTTTGGTTTCCATTACTGACTTACTCTTCCCTGTCCTTACAATAATATCAAATTTGGAAAGGCCTTGTTAAAACAAGGAAATAGAAAAGTATTTAATGAAGATTTAAGGTAATGCAGGCACCTGAGGTAAAGGAGGTTTTGTAATGTGGAAGGAACTCATGCCTAACACTGAGAAGTGGTCCGAGATTCAGCCTCTGACCTTAAGCACCCACATCTGGTGCTATTCTCCACTTGTCCGTGAAGGCGTGTGATAGTAAACCAGGCTGTACAAGTCTTCTGGAGTATAATTTTAGTGGTTGTTGTTCATTTGTTCATCCCTTAATTTATTAATCAATTGTATTAACTTATTCAGCAACTTTATTGAGTACCTGCTATGTGCTTATTCCTAGAAATGCAAACAAAAGTTAGCCCTTTTAAAGGATATAAGTGTTCCACCTGGATGGTGTGTCTTAGTAGTTGAACATGGACTTATGAACTAGGAGTTTAAGGTTAGATTCCCGGGCAGGGCCCAGGCCGGGGTTATGGGATTGATCCCCAGTAGGAGGTATGAAGGAGATAGGCAATCAATGATTCTTTCTCATCATTGATGTTTCCATCCCTCTCTCCCTCTCCCTTCCTCTCTGAAATAAATAAAAACATATCTTAAAAAATAAAGGGTAAACATTCCATGTGGGATGAGATAGAAATAGTTTCTTATGCTGCCACCCTACTGAACTTGAGAAATGGGCTCTGACTCAGCAGAGCAGCTGGGTTGGCAGCAGCTGGTTCTACCACATGTGCAGGTCCCTCACTCCCACGGATGGACAGTCATGACCTTCACCATTTCTCAGGCCCAAGTCTTCAAGTCCTGCAGGGCAGTCTAGCTGGGATCATTCGGCATCCTGGATGGTTTTTCAGCTTACCCCAGATCTTTTTCATTACGGGAAATATATTGGGGTAGAAAGAGCCTCTTCTATCAGTCTTCGCTGCACCTACCAGATTGCTTTGTCACTTTTCCCTTCTCTACTTCGAACCCCCCAGACACACTTTATTTTATTGTCATTGATGAGAAAATTTATTACTACTGCTCAACTTTTTCTCAACCTATAGGTATCTATTTTCCTTTTCAATTTATAAGATCTTAAAATACTGGGATAGTATGTAGTATTTTCAGTTAACTGTGAAATCAGCAGCAGTACCATCATCCCTTAGCTTTTTACAATTTAGAAGTTTTCTAAATGCACAGCAACCCCAAACCAGAGAAAAGTACCTCTCTTGTAAATTAAAGATTTATACACAAAAAAAAAACAAGACAAAAAACACAACTTTGTTTCAGAGTGGTCAGTAATTTTACTGAGTTTGAATTATTTATCCCAAACAAACTGAAAGTAACAAAATGGCCATCTTTTTATAAAGATGATGTGTCTTTTCTAGAGTCTTTGAAGGTACAAATAGAGAAATCACTCAAACTACATCACGAGGGCTTTAGGTTAGATGTCAGGAGAACTCTAGCCTATGGAGGTTGGTAAGGACTCAATTGAGTTACTAGAGGATGAGGAATTTAATTTAGTGAGTAGATTTTCTTTTCCTGGTGGTATATTAAATATAGCCCTCTTGAAAGGGATATTTTTTTGGAATATTTTCTGACAAGACAATTATAACCCCAAGTGTCTCTCAAATTGGACAGATACATGCAAAAAAAAAAAAAAGAAACTAGACCACCAACTTATACCATACACAAGAATAAAACTCAAAATGGATAAAGGACTTAAACATAAGACGGGAAACCATAAAACTCTTAGAAGAATCCCTAGGCAGCAAAATAGCAGACATATGTCACAGCAATATCTTTACTGATACAGCTCCTAGGACAATAGAAACTGAGGAGAAAATAAACAAATGGGACTACATCAAAATGAAAAGCTTCTGCACAGCAAAAGAAACCATCAACAAAACAACAAGAGAGCCCACTGCATGGTAGAACATATTTGCCAATGCTATTTCAGATAAAGGTTTAATCTCCAAAATTTATAGGGAACTCATACAACTTAACAAAAGGAAGATAAACAATCCAATCAAAAAATGGGCAAAGAACCTAAATAGACACTTTTTGAAAGATGACATACAGAAGGCCAAGAGACATATGAAAACATGCTCAAAGTCACTAATCATCTGAGAGATGCAAATCAAAATGACAATGAGGTACCATCTCACACCTGTCAGAATGGCTATCACCAAAAAATCAACAAATGACAAGTGCTGGCAAGGATGTGGAAAATAAAGGAACCCTCATGCACTGCTGGTGGGAATGCAGACCTGTGCAGCCACTGTGGAAAACAGTATGGAGTTTCCTCAAAAAATTAAAAATAGAACTTCCATTTGACCCAGTAATCCCACTTCTAGAAATATATCCCAAGAAATCGGAAACACTAATCAGAAAGGACATATGCACCCCTATGTTCATAGCAGCACAATTTACTAGAGCTAAGATTTGGAAATAGCCCAAGTGCCCATCAGCAGATGAATGGATTAGAAAACTGTGGTACATCTACACAATGGAATACTACACTGCTGTAAAAAAGAAGGAACTCTTACCATTTGCAACAGCATGGACTGACTTGGAGAGCATTTTGCTAAGCGAAATAAGCCAGTTGGAGAAAGATAAATATCACATGATCTCACTCTTTTGTGAAATATAATGAACAACATAAACTGATGAACAAAAATAGAGCCAGAGTCATAGAAGCATCGAACAGACCATCCAACTAAGAGGGAAGGCGGGTGGGTGGATAAGAGATAAATCAAAAGACTTGTGTGCATGCATGTGAGCATTACCAATGGACACAGACAGCAGTGGGGTGAGGGCATGTGCTGGGAGTGGGAGTGGCTGGGGAGAGGTCAATGGGTGAAAAGGGAGACTTATATAATACTTTAAACAAAGAATTTTTTTAGAAAAGCTAAAAATTGGAAAAAAAAAGTAAATGGAGGGAGGAAATCTAGATTTTAACTACTTACATTTTTAGTTGTGTTAGGATGGAAATTGAATATATGTTCGTCTTCAGTTACATCTCATTTTAAGCCTCTTCAGTTGAAAAAGGGGAAACAATCAGAAAAATTCTGACAACAGAATTAGAAAGGTGATTGTTGCAGGAGGAGGGTGTATTTTATTTGCTCACTTATTTCTTTATGTTTACTGTCATTCATTTACACTTAACATAGTTTGGATAAGTTTTCGGTCTTGTCTTCAGACTATAGCTTATTTAGAATTTTGCTCATTGACTTGTAACCCAAAGTAGACCAGCTCAGCATCTTGCATCTGTAACAGGGCTACTGTACTAGCTTCGACTACATCCCCAATTGATTTTCTGTTCTTATGACTTTTTAAAAACCCTTGGTAAGTCTTTCTATTAACATGTTTTATTCCCATTAACTCAGCACAAATGGATCACCTCTAATTCTCAATTCATTGGTGACTTTTTTAGCCATTTCAGTATAAGTACTCCTGTGAAAAACAGTCCTTTAGTCTTTCATATTTGTTGGAATTTATTTGACAAGCACTATGAGATACCCTCTTCCTCTCATATTGAAAGTTTTTTAGTGTACACATCATTAGCATTTTATTTTTTCAATTTTTTTAAAAATATATTTTATTGATTTTTTACAGAGAGGAAGGGAGAGAGATAGAGAGTTAGACACATCGATGAGAGAGAAACATCGATCAGCTGCCTCCTGCACACTCCCTACTGGGTATTTGCCCACAACCAAGGTACATGCCCTTGACCGGAATCGAACCTGGGACCCTTGAGTCCGCAGGCCGACACTCTATCCACTGAGCCAAACCGGTTAGGGCTATTTTTTCAATTTTAACATAAATGTTGCAAGTACTTCATCATAGCCATATTTAAAAAATATATATATTATTGACTCCTGTCCAGATTCTTCCCAGGTTTATAAACCTTCCATTGTGGGTGAATCAATGTTATCCTTATTTTTAACATATCTCCTTAACCCTGTGTTAAGTAACCCTTAGTATTATGTACCTGCTTCTTTTTTTCTGTCCCTTGTCTACTTAAGAAGCCTCATTTCTTACACACAACTCCTATATAGTTCTTTCCTTTCAAAGGTGATAGATGATGTTTAGCTCCCTGACTGCTCTTTCTCTGTTTGCCTCTGTAACTTTACACATGCTCTTTCTTCTGCCTATAGTCCTCTTCCCCTTCCCACTTTCTTCCTTTAATTTCTGCTCATCTTTAAAGATTTAACCTCAACCCCCTTCCCGTTTACCTCTCATTTGCAAAGTCTTCACAGATCCTCTTATTTGCCCTCCTTCATTTCCGGTTTTGTTCCCATCGCAGGCCAACATGGGCCTTACTTGTACAATTGACCCTGGAACAACATGGGTTTGAACTGTGTGGGTCCACTTACTTGCAGAGTTTCTTCTGTAAGGTCAACAGTATTGTGAATGTATTTTCTCTTATTTATGACTAGGGGCCCGGTGCACGAAATTCGTGCACTGGGTGTGTGTGGGGGGGAGTGTCCCTCAGCCCAGCCTGCCCCCTCTCACATACTGGGAAGCCCTCAGGCGTTGACCCCCATCACCCTCCAATCGCAGGATCGGCCCCTTGCCCAGGGCCTGATGCCTCTGGCCTAGGCGTCCAGCCCGGGCAGCGGGGACCTGCAGTGGCAGCGGCCCCGCGATCGTGGGCTTCGCTTTAGGCCCAGGCAAGGGACCCCTAGCTCCTGGGACTGCCAGCTTCGACCGTGCCCATCTCCCATCGCTGGCTCCACCCCTACTTCCTGCTATCACTGGCCAGGGCGGAAAAGGCACCTGATTCTCTGATCATGGCTGGGGGGCAGGGCAAAGGCGGCCCCAGGGCCGCCTTTGCCCTGGCCCCCAGCTCTTAGCTCCCCCCTGGGTTTCCGATCACTGTCAGTGGCAGGGGGCTTCTTCCTGCTTTCCCTTTCGCCTCCCTGCATTGTGCCTACATATGCAAATTAACCGCCATCTTGTTGGCAGTTAACTGCCAATCTTAGTTGGCAGTTAATTTGCATATAGCCCTGATTAGCCAATGAAAAGGGTATCGTCGTACGCCAATTACCGTTTTTCTCTTTTATTAGTGTAGATTTTCTTAATTACATTTTCTTTTTTCCTACTTCTTTTAGTATAAGAATATAATAAACTAGTAACCCTTTGCACGAATCTGTGCGCCAGTAGGTTGCTTCTGTAGCTCTCCGCAGCCCGCTTATACCTCCCTGGCCCACCCTCCTGCTGATGTGTGATCTGGTCATGGTGATGCGCTTGGTCATTAAGCCTCAGGGCTTAGTGGCTAATTAGCATATTCCTCTCTTATTATATAGGATAATACATATAACATACAAAATATGTGTTAATGAACTACTTATGTTATTGGTAAGGCTTGTGATCAACAGTAGGCTATTAGTAGTCACTTTTTTGGGGGGTGTCAAAAGTTATACACAGATTTTTGACTGCATGAGAGTCAGTTAATGCCCTTAACCCCCACATTGTTCAGGGGTCAACTGTATTTCTAAAATGCTCTGTGTACATTTCCAGTGCTATTTCCATACTTCTGTGATTTCTGAGTTTCTTTCCTATTTCTCCCACTAGATTTTGAGCTCTTTAAAGGTAAGAACTGTGTCTTAGTCAACTCTATACCCCCAGCCTTAACTCTGAAAACACAGTCTACAAATGTTTGGTGGAAGAAGGTGAGATGGTATATTATATACCTCTTCGGAGGTGTTGCTTATTTCACTTTCAGATCAGTGCAGCAGATGTGAGCCTTCTTAATAGCTTGGATGACACCAGGCGAGAGCTTCTCCTCAGGCCTGCTGGCAAAGTGACTGGTCTCAAATCTGGGAGGCTTGATACAAGTGCACATCCCTCCGAGATTCACATTCAGCTGCGTGTCGGGAGTCCGGGATCAGTAGCCTGAAGCAGCAGCCAGGTGATCCTGTGTAGGGAGCTGTTAGCCACCCTCTGAGAGGCACCAGGTTAGGAATGGCTCCTACTGGCTCCGCTCTGGCTTTCATGCTGCCCATGGGGATGTGGACACCTCAGTTGTATGCTGAAATAGCTTTTTCTCCACTAACAAGGCCAGTGACCTTCTTGTCAGGAATGGTAAGGGGCTCATATTCCTCAATGCATGCAACAGATATGTCCCTGAAAAGTTGAATAAAAGTAAAAGTTTTATAAAAGGAAAACAGGATCCTGGTAGTGAATTCTTTTATAAGTTGAATAGTCACTCACTAATTTATTGGTTGCTAAAGTGTACATTTTTAAAAATTAGTTTGTTTAAATTAAATGAGATGTTTTTGTGTGTAGCTTAAGGTTTTTTAATTTAATAATGATTCTTTTCCCCAGATGGTCACTTATTATTAACTAACCCTTAAATGGGCATTTTAAGCTTTAAGTAAAAACATATTACTGCAGTTGAAGATTTACTATTGAGGCTTCAGAAGCCCTCATTCAGGGCCGTTCCAATTCTGAGAAGTTCTCCATGATCACTGCCTAAGTAGTTTTTCATGGGAGTACCCGAGAGCCCTTGAAACCATTCTTACTGTTTGAGAACTAATAATAGTTATTCATGAGGAATTTTTAGATCCTGAAATAAACAGTAGGTCTGAAATGTTAATAAAATGTTCTTTAGTGATCTACAGTCTCCTTTGCTAGGTCCTCTACATTTGCCAAGTTCTCAAAGCATAGGTTTTCTGATGTTGACAGTCTTATTTTTCCCCTACATGCTATATAGTGTAGTTGAGCAATCTAATTTTTTCCAGTAGCTTTCTCTTTCCCCTATAGAGGCATCCAGCAAATCACTTAACCACCTCATGGCTAGGTTTTCTCATCAGAAGGTAATGAGAGTGAGTCTTACCATGTACTTTTATTTTGGAGGCTGTGAATATTCATGTGGTATTTTGGGCTCTTTCAATGAGATAGAATACCAGAAGAAGAAAAATGTATCTTCATTGTATAAGATAGTAGCTATCAAATAAAGACGAGTTTCACTTTTTTTTTCTCGCTGCCTACACACACCACCAAATTGCCGACAGGTGAGTCGTTTTATAACTGTGGTGGCTGTTGAGGCCCAGGTGTTTCAAGGGCAGTGCTACTTCCAAAAATTGTCTCCATTTTTGTTTGTCTTTTCATTTTTAATAACAGTTTCTTTAGACATAATACACATATCTGAAGTTCACCCTTTTAAACTATACAGTGTAGTGATTTTTAGTATATTTACAGAGTTGTACATCCATCACCACTATCTTATTCCAGAACATGTCATCACCCCAAAAAGAAATCTGGTGCCCATTATTAGCAACCACTCTCCATTACCTTACCTCCTGGCTTTGGTAATTGCTAATCTAGTTTTTGTCTCTATGGATGTACTTACCTATACATTTCTGTTTGTTTTTTAGAATGTGCTTCTCAATTTGGAGTTAGCGTCCTTACTTTGCGTTGCTATCTGCATCTTTCCCTGGTGCTTCACGTCCTTGGATGCCTTTCGTCTTAGCTCCTCATTCAGAGAACAGTGTCTTCATCCTTTAAATACCTCTAACACAGGGGTGGGAAACTTTTTTTCTGCCAAAGGCCATTTGGTTATTTAGAGCATCATTCCCTTAATATAATTCACTTAATATAAATTTATGTTGCTATGAAGAAAGCTCCTAGATTTATTGAATTTCGAGTCCTGTCTGTGGTTGCCTTGGCAAGATCAGACCAAATGATTTTGCGGGCCTTATACAGCTCATAGGCCAGAGGTTCCCCACTCCTGGTCTTAAAAATAAGGGCATTTTTTCGGGGGCTGTCTTAAAATACACAGTTAGTCTTATTGTAGTTCAACTCCATGAATTTAACTCTAAGAACTTGGTCAATTTATTTGGAAAGTTGTGGTTTTTGTGGTTTCATAGGCTTAAGAGGTATGGCCAATTGCTAAGTCCTAATTTTTGCTCTGCCCTTGTGATCTGGATAAACTTAGACACATTATATAACCTAATTGTGCCTCAGTTTGTTTTTGTTAATCCTCTCAATTTTTAGAGAGAGCGAAGGGAGGAGGATAGACAGAGAGAGAAACACCAATGTGAGAGAGACACATGGACTGGCTGCCTCCTACACATGCTCCAACCAGGGATGGGGATTGAGCCTGCAATGGAGGTATGTGCCCTTGATGGGAATCAAACCTGGGGACCCTTCAGTACTGTAGCTCTAGCCATAAGCCAAACCGGCTAGGAGGTGCCTCAGTTTTTTTATTAGGTAAAGTGGGGATGATAATACTAATGTTAATCTCTTAGGGATCTTAAAATGATTAAAGAAGATTACATATGGAAAACAATAGTTTTTGGCACACCTTTTGATAAATGTTAATTTGAAAATGATAATATCAGTAGTAGTATTGTTATTATTAGTATATTTTTTTCCTCATCAGTAAAATAAGTAGAGTTGCACTAAGATTATTTCTGATTCCTTATGCCTTTACCATTTTACAGTTGTATGATTTTAGATATGCCCTTTGAGGGTTATAAGTGTTCATTGCCTTAAAGTTATCAGGAGGAAATGACAAGCCATTTTTCAGAACATTTGTTTCCTTAATAATGTGGTTTACTTCAGAATTTTATTAAATAGATTACTACTGGTGTAATGTTTATCATCCATTTTCCTTATTGAGAGACTGAAGTCAGTAGTAGAAACCTGTAGTCACCAACTGTCACTGCTCAGAGGGCCCTGGACTCCATCTTCCATAGAAATCCGTGATATTCTCAACCCAAGGTTTCTGGTGATATGTTACACACATCAAGATAAACCCTTTTAAGAACTGCAGTGTCGTGGAACCCTTAGTGATAGCAGCATCAGAGTCAAATGATTTTCTAGGTGGTGTTTCCCATCCTGCAGTGCATTGTGAAATATTATTCTTAAGCTGTGAATATTGCATATCTGTAGTACCAAAGTTATCTTAGTATTTCAGAATAGGCCAATTAGATACCCCTCCCCCACTTATATTAGAAAGAAATTTAGCCATTTAATGAAAGGAGAATTTGTGTCCTCTAATGTTGTATCTTATTATAATAACTGAATTCCCTTTTATATCTTCATCAAATATTTCATATTTAAAGAGATAATTACTTAAGGATAGTCCATAATATTATAGAAAGGATACTCATTTTATAAAATATGGTTTGACCAGAAAGCTTTAAATTTGTTTCAAAGGGAGCCATTTCATTCATAAAATTTAATGTCATTTTTAATACCAGTGTTGATCTTTCCCATCTTTTTATTGTGTCTATGAAATAGGTTACAGATTTCCTGCATAATTCATAAACTATTTTATTTCCTAATAATTAGCAAATTATTTCACACTTTCCATAAGAATCAGTTCCTGTTCTTATACCAACTGGTTGGAAAATGATAGTGAGATACGAATGAAAAGATGATTTGGTTTGTCTTTATAGGATAGTTTGTGGGAGACATACTTGTGTAGTTCATATGCCTTCCTGAATAATGAAAGTTAAAGATTTCTGTGTCCGGAATTTGTATCTGTAGATGCAAGTGTAGATTTGTATTTGACTTGGCATCCCACAACCCCCATATCCAGCTATGTGTGACAGGAAAAATATGAAAATATGTCTTCCTGACAATCTCAGTTTGTTGGATTCTAGTTATTTCAAGTCTCATGGGATTTGGGTCCTTGAAAAGGACCAGAGACAGATGTGAATCCCTTACACACGTCTTAACAGAAACCTTTCTTTAGCCATTGCTACTTCCACTCTGACAGTGTCTTGGAGGCACTCAGTGGCAGTCCCCATGGTCAGCTGCCTGCCTTTCAGCTATATTTTTTTCCCACCTGCACCATCGTTGCCCATCAGCCCACTGAGTTTCCTTCCTGTGCAGAGTTGTGCTCCATCAGAACTCTCTCTGTCTGCCCCAGTTCACAGCAGAACCCAGAATTGTTCCTCCTCCCCCATATCTCTCAGCTCCATGCTCACTTCAGCCTCCTGTGCTCTGTATTCCTCCTGGCATCAGCTGAAAAGATTCAGTGGCCTAGGTGACCAGTGGCTAATCCTGCCATTGACATTTTCTTGTCCTTCTCTCTAGACAACTGCTCAGGCCTGAGAAAACATCTTTTCCCCACTCCAGTATGTCAGAATCCAGGAGCTCTCTGTTAATTGCCACTGCAGCAACTCACAGACCATCTGCCAACTCTGGAATTTGGGCATTCAAGGGTAATCTGATGATGTCCTATGAAAAACTTAAAGGAGATATAAAAAATATGGTTTATCTATACAGTGGGGCCTTGACTTACGAATGTCCTAACGAGTTTTTCAAGATACGAGCCATCTCTCGGCTGATTTTTTGCTTTGAGTTGAGAGCTAAAAATCGGGTTACGAGCCAGCTTCAGATACCCCACCGCTAGTTGGCGCAGCGAACGTCGCAGTGAACACCACAACATCAGCCCAGCATCACGTGTCTCACTCGTTCACTTTATGATTTGACATAGGAGTAATTTGAGGTACAAGCTCCGTCACGGAACGAATTAAACTCGTAAGTCAAGGCCCCATTGTACTAATAGAAGTCTGTGGGGTCATCATACCCTTATGCTGTGATGCCCTCACACCTTAACAACCCATCACCAGGAGGCTGCGTGCACAGCGAGGCATGCGCGGGTGGGCGGGGACTTGATGCTGCGGAGCTGCAGAAGTGGGACCCCAGACTCTGGCCTACCTCTTTGGGACAATACATGGAGGAGCCCTGGATGGGTGGGCGGGGCCTACCTCTTTGGGGCTCCCGCACTGTGAGAGGGCACAGGCCAGGCTGGGCGACCTCCCTCCCCGCACTCCCCCCACCCCCCTGCCCCAGTGCATGAATTTCATGCACCAGGCCTCTAGTAAAAGTATAAGGTTTGGGCTGGAGGAAGAAATTTATAAGATAGGGTTTTCATAATTTTCAGGACCTAGATTCCATGATCAATAGCTTTTTTGAGTTCAGTCTCCTCAGAATTTAATTGTGCTTAGTGTTCTTACTGGTTAACATAGCTTAATGGTTAACTTGATGGGTTTAGAATTTAGATGGCCTGGATTTGAATTCTGGTTTAGTTGCTGTCAGTAATGTGAATGACTGCCTTCCCCTCTTTGTTCTAGAAGAATGTGAGCAGAAAGTAAGAGACTCCGTTTTTTATCCTTTTAATGTTTGTTCTTAATGCAAAATTGATCACTCTGAATTTTCTGAGACCTTTCTCACTCTGCTATCAATAACCTTAGGTACCTTTGAATGGTCTTGGTGCAAGGATATTCCATTATAACAGCCAGCCTATTGTTAACCTGTTTTCCTCTTTTCTTGCACCTTTCTTCCTGCTCTTACTTACCAGTAAAAGCCTTCTAAGCCAGAGTATAAGACTATTTGTTAACAATAGATAAACAACGTGGTGGGATTTCAGACACTGAGAGACTGACCTAGAAGCAGCAGTAGAGGGCGCTCAACCCCTCATTTCGTAATAATGGAGCGTGCACCAAGAATCTTTCATTAGAAGAGCTAAAAATGAATTGCACATATTAATTAGGTCTTGCCCAGACCTTGTTTAGTGATCCAGTGCTAAGTGCCTAAAATAAGTAGATATTATTTTAATCTTGGGGAAACTGGTTATAAGAGGCAATTTCAGAATAACCCAAGAATCCTTTTGCCTTTCCCCACTCTGATCAATATCCCAAATGTTTTTTCATTTAGGAAGAACCAAGTTTTAATAACCAATTGAGAAGTTCCTTTAATGCAAGGTTTGAGATTTATGCTTTAAATAAATCACATAGCCACAACATTATACAATCTATTTTAAAATAATTCTTTTTGTAAGATAGTTAATCTAGCGGCTGTTTGCTTTTAACCAACAAAGACCTCTAAAAAAGGAAAATGAAAAATAAATAGCATTCCTGGCATCTGTGCAGGCAGATCATATTTTGTGTGATCTTGTTTGCTCATATTATGTGGTGATTAGAGCAGGGCTTCAATCAACTGGAGGATTCCCCAAGGCAAGGTCTTGTCCCACCAGTGCACATGGCATGCCCTGTCTGACACCAGGGCGACTTGAGAATTGAGCCTAGGGAATCCGCAGTGTGGTGCAGCAGATGAGCACTGGTGGTTGCCATGGAGATTGCTAATACTGCTGAAACTCAAAGAAAGGGCACTTGCCTCAGCTCAGAAGCCTGCCTGAAAATGAATGAGAAACAAGTGGAATTTAGAATAGCCCCTCAGCTAGTTGTCCCACATGGAGTTTTAATTTCCTTTTTCTTTCCTCTTCCTCTTGGTTTTTCAAAGAATAGATTGAAAACAAGGCTATGTTATAAAGCATATTCAAGCCTCATCTCATCCTGACAACCTTGGAGTAGATGTATATTCATGATGGTGCATGACTAATCGGATTGGGGATGGGGGCCGGGCAAGACGTGTGCTGGCCCTTCTGGTGCCTGTGTGTCGCTTGTCACTGGGGTTTAGTAGGCACCTTGGGATTTGTCTGCAGCATATGCGCTGCTGTTAATGATTGAAAAATTACCACAACCATTAGTCATGGATCGCTTAATGCAGGGCCCCCAAATGTGATGGACAATGTGATTAAATCCATGTATGTGACAATTAACTCTCCTGCGGGTTTATCCACCAAGGAAGGTGCCCTAGGGGTGAGAGCAAAGAGGAAAGAGGAGGAGTAAAAAAGGGATAACAAAAAGGAGCAGAAGAGAATAACACTGAAGAATGGATCTGATACAGCTGGTACGATAGGTCTTAATCTGATCCTGAATTAATCACAGTTTGATTAATCCTTGTTTTATTGCACCTTTCTATTGCCCATTTATTTATGTCTCCCTTAATTTTATGGAAGCATGACTGATTAAATTCTGTCCATTCCATGATTTTAAATTTAAAATCAGGTCTCTCGATTTAATGCAATGTTCTAGGTGGGCCAAAGTGCAATTATCTCGTAAAAGCTAAGCAGGCACCAGGCATAGCATGTTATGAATCCCCTTATGTATCACAGCTGAGTAACCCTGAATAAATATTTGTTTGCTCAATATTCTGCCTGAGCAAAAAAGAAGTCTTGTGATGTCAATCTGATGGTTTATTTAGGAAGAAAAAATAAGAATACACTTACACACTCACACATAACTATGTCAAGTAAGAGGAGCACAAATACAGTATATGTTACATACAAAATTTTGTGCACAAGAAAAAATAGTGTTAATATTTGGATGAACTGTCTGCAAATGTATGTTTATAGCATACAAGAGTAATGTTTGCAGTCCATAGATAGGTTTATATGTGGGATTATGTTTGCCCAGTATGTACTATTCTTATTTTATTTTTGCTTTAGATGTTATTTTTGGTGTTATTTATATTTGTGTACAAAATGCTGCATTTAAATAATGCCAAGGAGGTGGTAACACCAACCAGCATAAACAAAGCTTCATGCTTTGTGACTCATGTGAGAGTTAAGAACACCCAACTCCTAATTCATGAGAGGGCACCTAAAGCTTTAGAAAACACTGAATTTTATATACACAGATGGTTTTTCTTCCCTCAGTGTTCCTCAGGATTATTCTGTTGCTTTTGTTTACAGTGATTTTGTTAGAAGACTCCATGTTTTTTTTAGTTTTTATTTTATTTTTAATTTGCAGACTGAAGTAGATTATCTTTGTTGCTTGCATTTTAACCCAATATACCCAGGCATGTAAAGATAGAGGATCTGTTTGCGATGTAGGCATCAGTGTCTTTTCACATAGTAGTAAATGAAAGTAGTCAGCACAAGTAAATCTCTTACTGCTTTGGTGGCACAGCACAGATGTTGCCCTGTTAGATACCCCTAGAAACTTGCATCCCTAATTGCTGATATCACCACTTTTTAGAGCACCAACCAAGAAACGAAGTCTAGCTGAAGATGATTTGGGAATCCCCCTGTTGTCAAATTTGTGCTTGTCATGTCAGCCTTCTAATAATCAAGCCTTCAGTCTGTCAGAAATTAATATGAAATTAGGAAGACACTTCATTCGTGAAGTATCTTTCATACCAAACTAAAGTAATTGCATGCTTCCTTTTTTCATTTTATATTTTCAGGTATAGTTTACATTCAGTATTATTCTGTGTTAGTGTCAGGTGTACAACATAGTGGTTAGACAATCATATACTTTACAAAGTGTTCCTCCTGATATTTTCAATACCTACATGGTGCATACTTCTTGAGCCACCATCTCATTTCTATATCCTCTAATGGCATATTCTGCTGTCTACCTGTGTTTATTTATACTGGAGCTTTAATGACCAGAGCCAGCCAGCATTTGTTTGTTTGTTAATTCATCAATTCATTTATTTATTATTTACTGAACATGTGACATATGCTGGGCAATGTGCTTGTACAGTGGAGTGAAGATAATACATTTTATGCTGAAGATTTATTGTAAAGATAAAATATATACCAAAAGAACCACATGGAAGGTAGGAATTGGCAAGTTCCACGAGAGGAAAACTAGACGTGACCTGATTGTTTGCAGTTAGTAGAAATCTCTTATCTCTGGGTTTAGGAAGGTTTTGTGGCATTCGACTTGGTCTTTGAAGAGATTCACTAATAGCCAATGGTCAAAAGACTACATTTCTTAGTTATCAAAAAAGGTTGAGTTGGATGTGTGGGCTTGAAGAGAATATTCTAATTATGCACAAGAGTGTGGCTAGTACTAGTTAGGACTTAACAAAGGAATAGAATTTGATTTGAATGTATGGTGTGGAATTTGTTGTTGGAGCCAGATCATGGAGCACTTTAAATGCTTAGCCAAGGAGTTTGTGCTTCCTTTTACAGTTAGTGAACTGAGTCATAATAAAAGAGGATGAGAGAACATTTTGTGAAGCATAGTGTTGCAGACCAGCTCTTGCTCCCGACTGTGCTCTAAAAGCTTCCCGTGAAGCTGCAGGCAGAATGGCAGCTCCAGTCCAAGGCCTTCAAGTCCCTACTTGTATAGTCACTGTCTGTTGCTCTGACTTTATCGGCTACTCTCTCCTTCCCTCATGTGTGGTCCCTTCTCTTGCAAAATACAAAAATCTTGCAAAATGGATTAAAGACTTAACCATAAGACCTGACAGTGTAAAACTATTAGAAGAAAACATAGGGGGAAAGGCCTTTGACATGGGTTTTGGCAGTGATTTTTTGGATATGATACCAAAAGAACAGGCAACAAAAGGAAAAATAGACAAATGGAACTGCATCAAAATAAAAAGCTTCTGCACAGCAAAGAAAATAATCAATAGAGTTTTTAAGGTAATATTTGGAGAAAATATTTGCATATCACATACCTGATAAGGGGTTAATGTCCCAAGTATATAAGGAGCTCATATAATTCGATGGCAAGAAAAACAAAAAATCCAATTTTAAAAATGGGCAAAGGACCTTGAGGAATAGATATTTCTCAAAAGAAGACATACATTGGTCATCAGGTACGTGAAAAGCTCAACATCACTAATTATCAGGGAAATGCAAATGAAAACCACAATTAGATCTCACCTCATGTCAGAGATGGCTATTATTAAAGAAAAAAAAGTGTTGGTGAGGCTGCAGAGAAAAGGAAACCCTTGTACATGATTGGTGGGAATGTGAATTGGTTCAGCAATTATGGAAAACAATATGGAGGTTCCTAAAACAAATTAAAAATAGAACTGCCTTATGCTCTAACAATCGCATTTCTGGGTATATATCCGAAGGAAATGAAATCAGTATCTCAGAGAGATGCCTTGCACTCAAAATAGCTCAAATATGGAAACAAATGTCCATTGGCAAATGAATTGATAAAGAAAATGTGGTATGTTTATATGCAATGAAATAATGTCCAGCCTTAAAAAGAAATCCTGATATTTGGGACAACATGAATGAACTTTGGGGACATCATGATAAATGAAATAGACCAGAAACAGGAGGACAAATTCTTTCCGTTTTCACTTATATGTAGAATTAGACTTATAGAAGCATAGAGTAGAATAGTAATTGCCAGGGGCTGAAGGGAGGGGAAAATGGGAAGATGATGGTCAAGGAGTACAAAGTTCAGTTATGCAAGATGAGTAAGTTCAGGGGATCTAACACACAGCATGGTGACTGTAGGTAAGGTACTGTGTTATATACTTGAAATTTGCTATGAGGGTAAATCTTAAGGCTTCTCACCACACACACACACACACACACACACACACACACACACACACACACACACAGAAAATAGTAGCTATGTGAGGTGATAGATGTTAAGTAGATTAATTGTGTTGATAATTTCACAATGTATATGTGTACCAAAACAAGAAAAAAGTGTGGAATCTACTATTGCATGAACACAGATTGTTGTGGCAGCAACAGAGGCTTCAGATAATTTCATTAGCCTGTTCTGTGAGCAGATACTATTTAACATGTCTGTCCACTGGTAGCTTTTTCCTGTTGTAAATAAAATTCTAGGATGTTAGATACAGAAATAATTTTTTAGATGATAATATACCTTTCACTTGTAGGTGCTTTTACAAATTATTTTCTTGTTCTCTTATCCAGGTCTGTTTTGGGAATATGCAGGGAATATCATTTCCATTTTATGAAACAAGAAGCCTAGGGATAGAGAGGTAACTGTTTTAATAATTAATAACCGAAGCAGGAGTAAAATTTGAGCCTTGTTTCCTTGCCCCTGGTTGGATCTGTTCATTTCTTAATCCCAGTCTGTGCTGCCAGTGCCAAGTAGAATAAACATCCAGAAGCCTAGGCAAGGCCAAAGTGTTCAGGCTGCATAGTTCTCTCATGTTGGCTGAGGACTACCAACTGGCAAGTGAAAAACAATAACCATCACCACGAAAATGGTTGGTTTTGGTGATGAGTAAGTTAGTTCATCTGGGGCACTTTCCCATCTAAACCCCCTAAATGGTGCTAGTTTAGTTATCTCATGACCTATTCTGAGTGACTGTGAATGGCCAGGTGGTTGGTCATTTACTGTTGGTGGCCATGTGGCGGTGCTCATTCTCAGTCCTGGACAGGGTGCTCATGATCACGCTAAGCCCGAGTCCCAAATATTCTTTGCACATGCAAATATTTTTAGAAGTTTCTGGACTTTTCATGACTATAAAATGTACAAATTATTGATACTATCATATATTCATATTTATTTTAATATATAAAAGTACTTAATGTTGTCATATAGTAAAATGGTGGCTTTTGAGGATTCTATCATACTTAACCTGTGAGTCTGCTTTTCCTGGACCTATTTGGACAAGCCTTGTATCCACATTAAAGAAGTTTGGGCTTCTGGGGTATGTTTGCTTCTCTGTATGCATCTTGCCACTTGTAACTCCTTTGTTCAGAAGTCCTCATTGGGGCTACTGTACTCAGAATGTTGCCTACAAATGTGTTAGGTTTGCCTGCTCTTTTTTGTTGGCTGGTTATATTCTACTCATTCTATTAATTCAGTAGATACCACAGTGAGAGGGCCAGCATAACATAGAACACATTTTAGGAGTCTTTACCAGGGATTGAGTTCCACTGTCCTCTGTGTCCTCATGAGTTACCACTGGGCAGTCTCTTCTTGAAAACCCAGGAACACAAAGGCCTCTAGATACTCATCTAGCTGTGTCTCCCAGCAAGATAAAACCATTTCTAATGTGTAATTGTTTATCTTTTAAATTTTATTCCTTTCTGATTCCCAACTTCTCCTTTTGCATAATATGTCTGTAAAAGTTATAGCTCAAATCTCTGCATAATAAAACAACTGCCAAAGCCCTGTACAAGGACCCAGTTCAGGTGATATAGTATATGTAAAATTCCAGCATAGTTTTAAAAAGCATTCTGGTTAGAACTAATAGTATTGTCTACCTTATAGCTTAATTTCAGAGGCTAATTGACAATGTTGAAGCAGCTAAACCAACCACAGCCACACCTGTGTATACCCATTTGAGGTGGTCTCAGCCAGTCTTGATGCACCGTGTTCTAGGTAGCTCTCTGCTCCTGAGGAACAGAAGGGAAGGACGATTGAGAGAATTAGGGACCAGTAGCTTATTCTCTCAAGTCTGTGTATGTGGCTCCTCCACCTCTCCACTTGGGTAAGCAAGCGCACACCAACACAAGACACACCCCCTAAAGAGCCTAGGCTGAATAAGTGGAAATAATGGTTTGTGTAGAATTGAAGAGGGCCTGTAGCTGGGAGGTGCCTAGGCAGCTAACTCCCTCTATCCTATATAGTGAAAGTGGAATATGCTATTTGTCTGACCGATCGGTCAACCTCGAGGGGACGGATGCTCCAACCGGTAGGTAGGTTAACTTGCTGCTGGGGTCCAGCCAGTCAGGATTGGGCGAGAGGGCCCAACATGCCCTGGATCCCTCCCTCGGTCCCTCCCCACCTGGCCGGCCCCCATTGGCCCCTATCAGGACTGGGTGAGACGGCCCAGATTGGCCCCAATCAGCAGCCAGGCTGAGGGACCCCAACCGTGCACAAATGCATGCACTGGGACTCTAGTTCACAGATTAGGTGATTAAAATTCTGGAAGACAAATGACAGGACCAGGAACACAGAGCATCTCCTGGCAACTCCAGGGACATGTCTTCTGAGACCCTGCTTAGTGCTGCTTCCGGTATAGCATCTGAAGCACATGGTGCAAAAGACATTGCCAAGGGCTCCTCTTTTACGCTGTCACTGTTTAAGGCAGATTTTTTAAAGTTATTTTCAGATTTTGCATGTAATTCATTCTGTTTCTAATGATGAAATCTTAGATTTTTTTAAAAAAAATTTTAAATGCTCATCCAAGGATATTTTTTATGGACTTATTTTAGGGAGAGGAAGGGAAAGAGAGAGGGGGGAGAGAGAAACATGAATCAGTTGCCTCCTGTATGTGCCCCGACCAGTGATCAAACCCACAACCTAGGTATGTGTCTTGACTAGGAATTGAACCCAGAACCTTTTGGTGTACAGGATGATGCTCCAACCAACTGAGCCACCTGACCAAGATGAAATCTTAGGTTTTTAACCCAGCTATACATAAACCCCTGATACATGGAATATAGAAGCTGTTATATTATCATTCTCTCAGGTAGAAGATGAAGTTCTGGGTACAAAGGAGGTTATGGTTATTAACTACTTCCTTGGCACTGGGGAATGCCTAGGCAGCTGGGACTAGATTGTCAGGGACATAGTGCTGCCAGGGCGTGGCTGTAATCTCCTCCCTGACCCCCCCTTCCCTCCATAGGTACTGAGCTTATTAGTACCTAAATTTACCTAACAGCAGATAGAGACCACATAGTATATTGTATATCTGGATATCACAATAAAATATCCCCAGAGTCCCTTGTTAAATACCATGGAGAAATGTGGGCTGGACAGGATAATGCATTTACATAGATTTGTATTTTTTTGGACAGATCTTTCCAGAGTGTGGATTATGGGTTTAAAGTTAACCTGCAAGAATATTCATAGTGGAGCTATGTAGAGCTCTGCCTTCAGGCTTATCCTACTCACACATTTTATCAATGACTTTGATGAAGACATGTTTATCAAATTGGCAGTTGACATAAGCCTGGGAGGGACATTTAATGTGATTAGTGACTTGATTTGGAGTCAAGAAAACCTTGATAATCTGAAATAATGTGCCAAAAATAACACGGTGAAAAATAGTCAAGATAAATATAAAGCCTTTAAATTAGATTTTAAAAATTAATTGCACAACTTCAGGGTGGGGAGAAGTGGAGGATGTAATTTGTCACAAATTCAGTATGAGTTAACTTATGCTAAGGCAGCTGAAAAATGTAGATGATGTAATAGAAGCACAGTGTGAGGTTCAGGGGAAGTATTAAGTTGAGCAAACCACATGTGGGTGATTTTATCTGATAATCCCTCCCTTACCCAAGATACATTAGACTTCACAGATTACTAAATGATATATCTATTTGAATGAGTTAAGTGAAAATATTTAATTGCAAGGTGACATATATAACTTTGGGAGAAAACAATGTGATACAGAGAAATGGCTATTGTAAAACATATCTTGGGAAATTGTTAAAAATCCAGAGAAAGCCTTTCCTTTGCTGCCTCCTTCCTGGCTCTGTGCCACCAAATCCTCCTGACAGGAAAGCGTCTGTTACCACCATTACTTAAAACAAAGCTGCCAAAACAATGGTGTCTTCTTTATTTATTTATTTTTTTAGAGAGAGAACTTGCACATGGCTTTTATTATAGTGTTCTAATTAGCCCATCTTAGCTGTTGTGAATCTCTCACTGTGTCTAATGTATAAATTAAACTGTATGTAAACTGTACATAGGTATGTAAGCATAGTAATATATCGGGTTCGGAACTGTCTACGGTATAAAGCACCTAATGGGGGGGGTCTCAGAATGTTATCCACCACAGATGAGGGGGCTGCTGTATTCTAACACATCACGAGGAGCCACATGCAACAAGCTCAAGGGAGAAGGTAAACTTAAGAGCAGAGTTTGGCAAACACCAGGACAGTGGTTTTCTCTCAGGGGCAAGCAGGAAGGCCTCTGAGCAAAGTCAGGCATTACAAGGGGGGGTGTTCAATGATCCGTTGACCTCATCAGTATTAACATGGTGATTTATAGTTATTAGTTAACATTATACAAACATCCTGTTTGTTTTTCTGTATGTCTACTATATTTCTTTATTGACTGAAATCTTTATTGCTGTACCCAGGTTTAACTGTGCCCAATTAACAACTTGCAATATGCCCCATGTCTTTTCTTCTGTAAAGTAGGCTTCTGCAGGGCCTATAGAGGACTTTACAGATGAAAACAACATTTGTATGTGCATGCACATGCTAGTCTCTTGGTTGAATTCACTTTGTAAAACTGAAAACGAAAGCAGTGTTTTAAAAATTCTCTTTTGCAGTGAGCCTGCATCATAGTGCTCACTGGCAGCAGGAAAAGGTAGTTGCCCTTTATGCATGTCTTACACCTCCCTTTCAATTCCCTTCTCTTTGGTCTGGAAGGAAAAATATTCTGGCATGAGCATCTTTTCATTGTCTCTGTTTAGAGCGGGTACCACCTGTCTCCAGAGCCCAGGGGAGCCCTCCATGTGTTCCTGCCCGGGCACACCACATGGTGATGTGGACACTGCCAGGCTTATTTGCTAATAGGCTGGGGAGAAGGGGAGAGTCCACATGGGGGAGGGGAAGTGCTGAAGCGTCACAGAGCCTTCAGCTGCTGTCACCTGTTTATTAGCTAGTTAAGGCTGCCTGTGGCGTCATGAAGGGAGAATAAAGGCATGGGGCACATTGCAAGCTGTCAATTGGACACACAGTGGGAGTTATAATTACTACCACAGTTTCTTTTCCTTCTTTCTCTTCTTGGGTCCCCTCAGTTCATTGTTCTTAGGCTTGGGGAATGGGGAAGGTGACTAATCATTTGTTATCTGTAGCCTAGGATCTGTCCCCATTAAGTTGACTCTTCAAAAGAAAATAAAACTATGACATAATCTCCTACCACCCATTCCATTGCTTTTCAGAATCACAGTCTTATTTATTGACTGCTTTAGCCATGCACAGCTTTGCAAGAAGTTCCTTTTAAATTTCTCAGTGGTTATTTCAGTTTATGGAGTCATCTTTCTCTAAGGGGTTTGGAGTGTCTGTGCTACTACATATTCTGACAGGGATGCATAGGCGAGCTGGAAAGGCAGGCTCTGTGGAAAACACCCCCCTGTTCCAAATACACTTCCCCAGCCTGCCTCAGGATGCCTGTGCCTCCACTTGGAGATGCGGCCCTCAGCGATGGCTTCTTGCTTCTCTGTTCCAAGTGTAAGCAGTATAGGTACCCACGGATATCTTTGGAAGACTGTCCTGGTGAATTCCTTCTTGGGGTGAGTGAATTCATCAAAGGCTTTCTCCAGTGGAGGTCTCTCCAGAGTGAGCAGTGAGCCTCATGAAATGGAGAGGGAGGAATGCCAAGGAAACATGATTGTCTTCCTTAGAATTCTCAGTTTTTTAGTTGGTAGCATGTGAAAAATAATGTCTGTTTCACAGGAGTGCCAACTTAAATCTTTTTTTGGAATTAGATGGGAAATGAATAAATATTACATTTCAAAAATTCTAGGAAGTAAAGAGTTTCTCCCTACCCCCACATTTTTGTATATCTGAGAAGTCAGTGTTTGTCTTAACAATCAGTATCATCCTTCAGTTATTTTGGCAGTATTTTATTTTTTTAATGGTAAATAAATAATGATAATGCAGCATCTCCTAATCAGTAGTGCTTCAGTTTATGAAATCTGGTTTAACCAACCAGGACTGATGCTGGATTACATTAAGTAACAGGCGTGTGCAGCTCTACAAATGCCTATTTCATTTGGTTGGGAATGGGCTCTTCATCTTGGGCTTTGTTAGTGGAGAGCATAAACAAGGATAGATTTTTTTTTCCTCAAAGCCACTTGTTTATTGATATTTACTGTATCAGACATTACAACAAACAATTACAAATATGTAATTCATTTTAAGACAATAAATCCATTCGATGTTAACACAAATAATATACTTGTCAGAAATTCTTTTTTTCCAAAACAAACAAAAAAAATTAGTAGGAAGAGTGATATTGTTTTACATGTTTGCAAATCTCCATAGTATCTTGCTTGATAGAAGCCAACTGAATTCTTTTATATATTTTGGTATTTAATCTGGTACAATATTACTTACCATATAGCTCAGCGGTTCTCAACCTGTGGGTCGCGGCCCCTTTGGGGGTTGAACTACCCTTTCACAGGGGTTGCCTAAGACCATCGGAAAACACATATTGAATATATAATTACATATTGTTTTTGTGATTAATCACTATGCTTTAATTATGTTCAATTTGTAACAATGAAAATACATCCTGCATATCAGATATTTACATTAGGATTCATAACAGTAGCAAAATTACAGTTATAAAGTAGCAACAAAAATAATTTTATGGGTTGGGGGTCACCACAACATGAGGAACTGTATTAAATGGTCGCGGCATTAGGAAGGTTGAGAACCACTGATACAGCTTCTGGAAACTTTGCCATACATTTTTGAGAAATTGAGAGTTAAAAAAGGCACACGCATAAACGTCTTAGTGTTCTTATGAAAATAGTTTTCACCTCCAGGAGCATCTGAAAGGGTCTTGGGACCCCTGTGGGTTCCTGGTCCAGACTTTGAGAACTACTGTTGTAGACTATTTATGTGTGGAAAGATATAATTACTATTAGTGTGTAGACAATGCTTAGTGAAAAGGAGTGTATTTGAGGATCTCTTGCAAATAATTCTCAACTTCCCCTCTCTTTCTGAGCCCCACAATTTCTCCCTTCTTATCCCATTTGGGACTGGCAGTACAAAAATATACTGTGGATGTGGTAGTGGCATTCTATGTTCTTTTAAAAAAGTGTTTAAAGCCCCGGCTGGCATGGCTCAGTGGTTGATCGTTGACCTATGAACCAGGAGGTCACAGTTCAATTCCCAGTCAGGGCACATGCCCAGGTTGCGGGCTCGATCCCGAGTCGGGGGTATGCAGGAGGCAGCCGATCAATGATTCTCTCTCATCACTGATGATTCTATCCCTCTTTCCCTCTCCCTCTCTGAAATAAAAAAAAAAAAATTAAAAAGTGTTTAAAGAACACCTTCCCTACCAACCCTGCCTTAGTGAATGGAGTTTAGAAGGTTATAAAGATCTTAGGAGAAAAAAAATGCTGGGCTTTGGTTCTTGTTCTGAACATACTTGCTGGTGTGAAAAATCTTTGCAAGGATAGATTTTTGGAATCTTTACTTCCTAATTGACATCTTCCTCTTCTTTCTTCCCTTCACTGGGAAGGATGTACCGATATTGAGCCCAGGTGCGCCTGCAGCGTGATTGGAGTAGGATTCCCAGAGGTGAAGGACTGAGTCTAATGGAGAGAGACAGTCTAGTGAACACACATTTAAGTCGTTGTGAGGAGTGTTGCGTGGTGCTAGGAGAGAGCATAGAGGAAAACCCCAGCTCAGTTGGGGGTGGGGAGAGCAGGAAAAGCTTCCAGGAAGAAACCACTCAGGCTGAGTCCTAAGGTACGATGAAGGGTCCCCAAGGGGAGTTCACAGTTGGCACTTTTAAAAAATAACAATAGGGAAATAGCGCTTGTTCTCATTTGCAGAGAAGCCTGCCTTGGGTCGCTGCCTTACCACCTTTTTGCCCAGCTGTGGGTTCAGCGGTAGCTGTGGTGGAAGAGTCATGCAAGCTCCGACTCACCTCTGCTGCCAGGGACCACCTTCCACCTTCTGACCTGGAGACTTCTCTGGAGCCCTGGGCACCCTGCAGGCCCCTGTCCAAGAGCTCTCGAAGGGCAGCCCTCAGCTAAGGGAGTGGGAGTTGGTGGATAGATGCCCCAGGCTGACAGTTCTTAGAAGTCTTCTGTGTGGTGGCTTTGAGATCCTACTGCTCACAGCAGCAACCTTATAACATACCTTTACTTTAGCTTTCCTTGTTTTATCATTCTCCCTGCATCCTCTCATCTTTCTGGGATCATCTGCCCCCCAAATCCTACCTGCAACAGTCTTTGTCTCAGTTCTGCTTTTGCAGCAACCCAGATAAATCCACTACTGAAATGTTTTTCACAATAATTACTTAAAGCTTGTATTGAGGAGACTGAGAATATGCTGTTAAACTGGCCAACAAAGTGGGCCCAAAGATGAAGAAGAGGCTGAGTTAAGTCAAGGAAGGCAAAGACAAAGACAGCCAAGAGCTAACTAGAGAGAAGGTAAATAAATATACACATGCATTTCTAAGCCTTTGATATGGCAATATACAATTTCAGTAGGTTTAATCCAAACTGTCAAGGCCAGAATACCCCAGGTGAGAAAGGAGATTTGGAAGTTTAAATGGGTAAGTAAAACTTGCAGGCAAGCACTTTAGTAAATGATTCAGTTGTCAGATGGGCAAAGGAGAACTTGTGGAAGAAAGCGTACAAGAAATAATTATGAGTGAGTTGAATTTATGGTGCTGAATTTTATTAGTAATGAATAGAAATAATTTGGTCATGGTTACATGGCATTGGCATGTTACCAGTCAGAAGTCAGAAGAAAAATACAATCTCCCTCATTCATGTATTTGTGCCTAGTAGTTAGCATTGTGTGAATATGGGGTTTTAGACTGCAGCACAGTCTAATGGAACTTTTGGTGGTGACAGAAATGTTCTGTATGCTGTCTGTATGGAAGCCACTAACTAAAAGTAGCTATTGAGCTTGAGTTTCATGTGAATGCAACTGAAGAACTAGATTTTTAATATTATTTCATTTTAATTGAAATAGCCCCAGGTAGCCACATTGGCTACCTCACTGGACAATGCTGTAAGCATAGAGCATACAAAAAGGATACAAAATACCTACGGCTCATATGTAACCCACAGGAATATCTGGGGACAGTCAGTGGCCTAGGCCAAAAAAGTAGTCTGCCACACACTTTAAGTCCCAGAGGCTCCTCAGGTCCTGGGAATCACAGGAGAGGTGTGAGGATGTCAGAGAGAAGACCTACTAGCTGTGCAGAGGGAAGGGTGAGTTTCCAAAGGGTCTCAGTTGTTGCTGCGAGAGTGGTCTCCTTCTTAGTGCGCAGGTAGAAGAGAGCAAAGCTGCACATACTTTTGAGGGGGTCTGGACTCCAGGAAGCTGTTTTCTTGATTTATAGGACCTCCTACGAAAAGACACCCCTTCCTTCAGTCTGCTCATGTTCCAGAAACTGGGAACAGCCCTGGAGGAGCCCTGTCCCCACCTCCCCCTCCACTCCCACTTCACTTGGTGGAAGAATAGAGGCTGTTTCTTCCACAGGGGAGCATACCCATGGCCTTAGCTATTCTGTTTCACTCAGGCGAACTTATAGGGTGCTCATACATGCACCATTTGGTTTGTCTTCATTTTTTTCAGCTCCTACAGAAATCTTATTTCACAGGAAAATCAGTGGACTTGTCACTTCTCCGATGTAGCATTGAGCCTTATTGTGTCTCAGTTTTCTCCTTTGTAAAT
Organism: Myotis daubentonii; assembly: GCF_963259705.1. Lineage (NCBI taxonomy): Eukaryota > Metazoa > Chordata > Mammalia > Chiroptera > Vespertilionidae > Myotis > Myotis daubentonii. The sequence continues at coordinate 127,984,226 of NC_081842.1, forward strand.
GGGCATCCTTCCTCATGGGGGTGTTTTAAATAAAACATGAAATAATAAATGCAAAAGCAGTTTGTAAATGTGCAATGTTATTTTGGTGGCTAACTTTACAGAACTTGATTAGGGCATATTTTGGTCAGCATTTTTTGCCTTTGCTCAGACTTAAATACTATAAGAAAATCAGTAAAAGGCTTATATGACATGATTTTAATGTCCTCTTCCTACTGTTAAGATTTAAACTGGGGAATGGGGTTGGAAATCTCTATTCCCAGGGGCAGTATTTGTGGCGGTTAAAAGGGTAGCTCTAGGGCAGGGCTCTGCAGATTTTGTCTGTAAATGGCCAGATAGTAAATATTTTAGGCTTCGTGGGCCATATGCTGTCTCTGTTGCTTCTTCTCTTCTAAAAACATTTTAAAAATATAAAACACTTATCTGTGGTTATATAAAACAAGCTCTGACCAGACTTGGCCCACAGCCAATAGTTGGACAACCACTGTTCTCGAGCTGCTCTGCCCAGTCCAATGTGGTCGCCACTAGCTGCACATGCTAGGTAAATTTACATTCATTAAAATCGAACATTTCAATAATCAGTTACATTAGTCATATTGCAAGTGCCTAGTAGCCACATGTGCCTGGTGGCTACTGAATTGGACAGCACAGATGCAGAGTGTTTGTTGCACACAGAAAGCTTGCTCTAGAGTTAGGTGGAGTCCTAACTTGGCCGCTAACTAGCCTGCTGGACTGAGACTAGTTATTTGTTGTTTCTGAGCTCCTGTTCATGAAACCGTAAAGTGGAAAGTAAGGCATTACCACTCACGGGCCTGGCCATGTGCAATACATGTTAGCTACTAATATGATAGAGGCACCTATATTTCTGTTACTGCTCATTCTAACAAAGCTTAAACTTTTTAACATTTATATTTGGAGGACAGTTGGGAAGTGTGAGATTGCATTCGGTTTTGGTCTCAGTGTTGCCAGTGAAAGAGAAGTGCCCCTCTAAATCCTGAGCAGAGTCACCACTTAGAGCAGGTGTCTTCTTGTCTGTGGTCTCTGTCACTTGTTTTCACCTTAAATTGCGAGTCAGGTTAGTGCTCACTCCATGGTAATTTCATGAAAAACCGACGATAAATATTTGCTCAGCTTAGTGGTGGGGTAGAGAGAAAGGTTAGGTCACAGGGGGGAATACTTCGCAATCAGAATTTCAGAGTAAATTATTGTTTTACTTTTGCATATGAAAATGTTCTAGCCAACACTGTGTTAATTATCGTCTCCATTAATGTCAGTGTATTACTTGTGGCTGAGCAACAAGACTTTTTTCATATGCTATAATGAACCACATGTGATGGCAGGAGGCCAGCCTGTGGGGTCATGGGCTTCTAAAGCCTGGCATTCCTTTCTTTCATTTTTCTGTGGGCACTGTTCAGCCATAGTTACATCATGTGAATGTATGGACAGGTCACTCTGAGCCTACCCTTCACCTTTTCATGCAGCAGCATCTGCCTCTGTCCTTGCTGAAGAGAAGTCATGGTCTTTACATGCTAATATTATCAGCCGATAATGGTAATATTTTAGTAATCACAAATCACAAATGAACTATTGATCAGTTGAATTGTATGATTTGCATACTCAGTCATTTGGCGCGCGCGTGTGTGTGTGTGTTTGTGTGTGTGTGCGCGCGCGCACTGCATACACCATACTGTTAGAAAACAACATGGGTCCCCACCATGGACAGAAATGCAGGTGGTTGGATGTTGGTTGTTCATGTCCACGTTTATTGGGGATTATTTCAAAGAGGTTCCAAAGTGAGATGTATATAAAAAGACAATATAGTTCTCAGCTGAAATAACAATGCTTAGACAGAGAAGGCATTTTTGTTGTTTGCTTTCCAATTTGCACATCAAGGTGTTTCCTTGTTCCCCCTGGGAGATATTGGTCCTATTCCTGTGCCTGGGCCTCTGTTCACCATACAGATGGACTAGATTCTTTTTCATCAGGAGTAGGCTACTGGTCTGACTGAGGGCCCCATCAACCCTCCCTGGCCTCAGGGGTTAGCACAGGGTGTACCCTGCCTTGAGCTTTGGGCGGAGAAGTGCTGATTGCAGACCAGTGAGAGTCAGAAAATGGGGCCTGTGGTGTGAGGGAATTTCAATCTAGAATGGAACCGGAGGATAAAAGTGGGAAACCTTACACATGAGCCCCCAGGAAGATGAAACTTAAGGACTAACGGACCAATTTCCCGTGAATGCCTGATTTACAGAATATTTGGCAGTGCTGGGATTTTCTTGGCTGATGGGGGTTTAGTCAGAGCTTGTTTCATATCAGCCTTAGCACGTTTTGCTAGAGGCCTGGACAGGAGATGGCTCAGTCGGGTGGGTCTCACAAAGTGGGCTGAATTGGCTTTGCTTGTGTGGCCGGACTGGACTGCTTTCATGTGCTCTGGAAATTTTCAAGGTTGCTCTCCTTTTGTTTTTATTCTAACTGACTCTCAGTGAACTCTCCCGCCTTTACATTCCCTGTCCATAAATACAGCCTACTCCATACCCTCAACAGAGTCGCCTGCATCTTTCAACAGTTTGCTTGACACAAATTTTAGCTTCTCTGCTATTCCCAAATAAACTCACCTTTTGAGCTTGTCTCAGTTTACCTCTTTATTTAGGTCAACAGGTTCAAGGTACCTGAGCAGTTAAGGACTGGTATTAGGCAGAGTGCCAAATTTTAGGAACCGTGGTTTCTAGAATCTAGACTGACAGGCTCATGAATGAGTTAAAAAACAGTGAATCAGTGACTCTAAATCCTGGAGCAGAGTTTGTGAGAATCAGTCTCCAGTACCCACTGGATAAAACAGTCAGGGTAGTAATGAGACCAACCAGCACTGTAATTGTTAGCATGCATCAAGCACTCAGCAACTCTGTGCTGTGTACCCAGGTAAAATCATATCTCAGTTATCTCCTTTAATATTTACACCCCTGTGTGGGAGAAGGATGAAGAGGGTATAGGGCAGGAGTGGGCAAACTTTTTGACTCGAGGGCCACAATGGGTTCTTAAACTGGACCGGAGGGCCGGAACAAAAGCATGGATGGAGTGTTTGTGTGAACTAATATAAATTCAAAGTAAACATCATTACATAAAAGGTTACGGTCTTTTTTTTTTTAGTTTTATTCATTTCAAACGGGCTGGATCTGGCCTGTGGGCCGTAGTTTGCCCATGGCTGGTATAGGGGGTCAAATTTATGGTGATGGAGGGAGAGTAGACTTTGGGTGGTGAGTGCATAATGCAATATATAAGTGCCATATTATGAACCTGTAGACTTGAAACTTATATAATGTTGCTAGCCAATATCACCCCAATAAACTTAATAAAAACACAACTTTCAAACCTAGAATAAGTGTTTGACTAGATTGTTCTACGTCCCTTTGGTGTTCCGCAGACCCTGCTTTTCTGAGTCTCCTAGCATCATCAGCCTCCCCAGGACCTTTACTGGTTTATGTCACTTGAGCTTCATAAGGGCGTGTGCGCCATCTAGCACCTGGTGAGCCTCAGTAAATACTGAGCGAGATGATCAGACTCCATATTATTGCACGTTGGCAGGCGGGTCGCAGGCTCCAGGGCAGTGCTTAGTCTGGAGGATATTCCCTCCTCCAGGCAGTGCTCATCATGCTTGAGGATACTTTCTTTAGGACTTTCTTAGGAAGCAGCCTCAACTGTGTCCTGGGAAAATGTTTTTTTCTATGCCCTGGAGTTAATCATTAGCTTTTGTGTTAGGCTCTGACCTTTCTTTAATTCTCCCTCTGAATCCTGCCCACATCTCCACCCAATCTTCCCTGCAACAACACTGGTTGAAATGCTTGAGTTTCAAGAACAGACCTGCAGCCATACATTTGAGATGATATTCCAAAGGCCATCTTTGATCAGGCTGTGATTCACTTCCTGTGCAGAGCCTTTTCTCTGCTTTTCTGTATTTTAAATACCTGTCTATTGGGGCTTAAAGAGTTAGGAGGTTTACCGTCTACCAGTGCACTGCCTAAATATTTCTACTGACCTCATGTGTTTAAATTGATTCCATTGACATAATTATTTACTCTGTAATAAATCTGACAATACACAGTCATCATTACAAAGTGTGTATTATGTCTATCTTCAGAGAGAGGAATACTTTTATAGCACAGGGAAGAAAATGTTGGAGATTTTTTTTTGCCACAGATCTCTTTGTTGAGAGAAAGCAAGTTCAAGGGAGCATAAGAGTTTAGTTGTGGAATTTGTAGTGCCTCTTGGAGATTTCATGCTTCAGCCATTGTCTTTGGGAAAATCACTACCCCCACTTCTCTCACAGCCTCTGGTTCTTCTTTAGCTGTTAAATTACTTACAGTCTTCATATCTAAAATCAAATCTATTATCTCTTCCTGCTCCCCTGAAACACACATATGTACACACCCATTTGTTTTCCTGATTTTGTTATTTCTTTTAATGTTTTCATTCACTCCATTTAGTAAATATTTATTGAGCTCTTATTGTGTAGCAGGTACTCTTCTAGGTACTGAACAACAGGGACTAAAACAGGATACAACTAAACCTTTGTGGAGCTCATGGTCTGCTGGGAGTAGACAGACAACAAATGCATGAGTAAATTAAATATAATTTACTGGTGTCTAGTGTCATCCGATCGTAAATGATATAGGGAAAAATGAAGCAGGGAAGGAAGATAGGAAGTTCTGATTAGAGGGGTAGGTGAGGGTATTTTAGTTTAAAAGCACAGTCAGCAGATGCCCCACTGGGAAGGTGACATTTGATATTTTAATGGTATCATAATCCTCCCAATAGTCATATTTGAATGTCTCTTTTGATCCTCTTTCCCCTCTAATCAGCTGACAAATTCAATCAGTTCAACCTGTGTAATATAGCTTCCGTCTATTTCCTTCTTGCTATTTAAGATGCCATTACTTCTGGTTAAGGAAGTAATTCTCTCTTGTAAGTTACATTGATTTCCAGATAGACCTGTCATTCATTAGTCTCTTAAATTTGATTTTCTGGTTAGTCATTGATGGCATATAAAAGTGTTTTTGCATTTTATGTATACTGAACTTATATCTGAAAAAAATCTATAATGATAAATGCGTAATATGCAAATCGAACAGCAGAACGACTGTCCGGACAACCTTCCCGGTGACCATGCTATGACACGCACTGGCACCAGGCCAGCCAAGGCAGGTGGGATGCGATGGTCGGGGGGTCCCAGCCATCGCCCCATGATTGCCCTGCAGAGGGAGGCCCAGGCCACTCTCTGTGGGGTGATCAATGGCAGAGCCCTGGCCAGGTGGGCGGGGCCTCCGTCTGTGCAGTGATTGATCCCGGAGCCCTGGCCGGGTAGGCAGGCCCTCTCTCTGCTGGGCAATTGATCTTGGGGCTCCACGATCGATTGCCCCAAAGAGGGAGGCCCAGGCCACCTGGCCAGCAGCCACAGAGGGAGGCCCAGGCCAGCCAAGTGATCACACCCCATGCCTGTCACCCAGAGAGGGAGGCAGCACCACACAGATGGCAAGCAGTGGCAGCTTTGGGAGTGGGGCCAGTTGCCAGCAGCCGGGGGGAGGAAAACCCCCAATAGGCCCTGATCGCTGGCCAGGCCTAAGGACCCTACCTGACGGGTCCCGGATTGCAAGAGGGCGCAGGCTGGGCTGAGGGACCCCGCCCCTCCCGTGAATGAATTCTGTGCACCAGCCTCTAGTCTACACTAATAACAGACAAATATGCTAATTGACCATACCTTCGCTATGCCCAAGCCACACCCACTAGCCAATCAGAGCGACTATATGCAAATTAACCCAACCAAGATGGCGGCCGGCAGCCACGGAGTTGGAGCAAGCAGGAGTCTTGATGGCCCCGGTGATGGAGGAAGCCAAGATTCCTGCCTGTCCTGAGCCGGCTGTGGCCTCCGCTCATGGCAACAAAGTTTCAATTATAGAAGACAAATAAATCCCAGATACCTGCTTCCAGCCAGCCTCCACTGGGAGCTTGGGTGGCTGGGGGCTGTGGCCAGCCTGGAAACAGCCATCAGCCCCTCACCCAGGATGGCCACACCCTCATGGGGTGAGGGTCCCCGCTGGGGGGCTTGGCCAGCCTGCATACAGCCATCAGCCCCTCACCCAGGCTGCCCAGACACTCCTATATAATAAAAGGGTAATATGCAAATTGACCCTAACAGCAGAACAACTGGGAATGATTGGTCACTCTGACACACACTGACCACCAGGGGGGAGATGCTTAATGTAGGAGCTGCCCCCTGGTAGTCAGTGTGCTCCCATAGGCGGAGCTCTGCTCAGCCACAAGCCAGGCTGATGGCTGCCAGTACAGCGGTGGTGGCGGAAGCCTCTCCCGCCTCCTCAGCAGCACTAAGGATGTCCGACTGCAGCTTAGGCCTGCTCCCTGCTGGCAAGTGGACATCCCCTGAGGGCTCCTGGGCTGCCAGAGGGATGTCTGACTACCAGCTTAGGCCCGATCCCCCCCAGGGAGCGGGCCTAAGCCAGCAGGTGGTCATCTCCTGAGGGGTCCCAGACTGCGAGAGGGCACAGGCCGGGCTGAGGGACCCCCCCCCCCAAGTTCACAAATTTTTGTGCACTGGGCCTCTAGTAGATTATGAAAGTTTGTACATTTTAATGGATTCCTGTTGTTGTCTTTGGAGTTGAGAAGCATACAGTAATGTCATGCACATAATGGTAGTATTTTTTAAGATATTATTAACATAAAGTAAAATGTATCCATTTCAAGTGTACCGTTTGATGAATTTTGGTAAGTATATACAATCATATAACTACCATAGGCAAGATATACAACGTTCCCTCACCCTAGAAAACTTCCTCATAACCCTTTGCAGTTTTCCTCTCTCCCTGCTCCAGCCTCAAGCAATCATCGGTACAGTTTCTGTCATTATAATTTGCCTTTCCTAGAATTTCATAAAGGTGGACTCAGATACAGCACTTTTTTTCACTTATAAAGTGTTTGGTATTCATATTGAACGTATTAATATTTTATTCTTTATAATTGCTGAGTAGTATTCTATAGAGTGGATATATCACAATTTGTTTATCCATTTGTCTGCTGGTGAACATTTGGATTGCTTCCAATTTGGGACTATCATGTATAATGCTGCATTGAACACCCATGTATATAGGTTTGTGTGGACACATTTGTTCCTTTCTCTTGAATAAATAAGACTGCAAGTGAAAGAAGGATCATTTGGTAACAGTATGTTTAAATTTATAAAGTATGTTATATTCTTTTCTAAGGTAATTTACCATTTTCTATTCCCACCAACAATCTATGACTGTCATACCCAGCCTGCAAGATGATCCCAGTGACTCCCACTTTCTGAAGTTCTATCCTCCTATATTGGGTCAGGGCTGGTTTAAGTGATCAACAGAAATGATAGTTTGTTACTGCCGAACTTAGGCTATGAAATGCAATGCAGCTTTCATCTTGGTTGTTTGCTTACTCTCTCTTGAATCACTCACTTTGGGAGAAGCCAGATGCCATGTAAGCAGCCCTATGCAGAGACCCACTTTGTGAGGAATTGAGGCCTCTGGCCAACAGCCAGTTAGAAACCAATGCCTCCTACTGACAGCTATGTGAGTGAGGTTGGAAGCAGATATTCCAGCCCAATTATACCTCCAGATGACTCCAGCTTTGGAAGACCCAGAGTCAGGACTATGCAGCTCAGCTGCTGTTGGATTATTGGCCATAAGAAACCGTGAGAGAATTAATGTTTGTTGTTTTAAGCGGCTAAGTTTTTGAGATAATTAGCTAGACAGCAATAGATAACTAGCACAATGAGAGTTCTGGTTTCTCTGTATCTTTGGCAACATTTGACATTGTCAGTCTTAAATTTAGTGATTCTAGTAGGTGTGTAGGGATGTCTCATTGTTTTTAATTTTCATCTTTCTGATGACTAGTGATGTTAACATCTGTTCATGTTTTTAATTGCCATTTGTATTATATTCTTTTGTGAAGTGTCTATTCCTACTTTTGTCCATTTTAAAAACTGGCTTGTCATTTTGTAAAACATTTCCCCTGAAAATCTGTTGCACTGTCTCCACAGGACATGAGAATCCTTACCTACATGGCCTGTTTGTTGCTGAGCAGAATTAAGTAGGTCTTGCAATAATATTTTATAGCAGCATTTTGACCATACTTGGCCATAAGTTCTCAATCTCCCTGTCTTTTCCTGGAGTGACAATGAGTTAATAACCATGCACCATTGCAGCTAATTCGCTAGCCACCACTCAAATCCTTAACATTAATCACTTCTCTTGTCTCTCGCCAATTATTGCATAAACACAGTACTTTTTTCATGTTGCATGATTCCTTCTCTACCCTTGGAATTTCTTCTCCTATCACCTGTCTCATTTCATACACACATGCAACATCCATCGTTTTCTTACCTGATTCATATTTTACAATCATCCCTAATTTTGGTTTCTATCATAATCTTATCTTCTTTCTCACTAGTTCCTTTAACACTCACTGCTTTTGTACTTTCAAGATCATGACAATAATATTTTTCCTTTAACACCTTAAAATTAAGTATAGAAGCAGGGAATTCTAGGACAGTGGTCTTTAGTCAGATTAGAAGAATTCTCATTAGGTGGTTGTAAAGATTCGATAAGACAGTGTACATCATGACTTTCCTACTTTAAGAGATGAGCCAAAGGGTAGACTCTGAAAAAGTAAAATGTATTATGCAAACATTAATACAATATTACTATTTACTGCTAGTCTTGTTTAAGTATTTCCTCACAGCTTTAAATTAAGCACAGATTTTAAATTCTTCGAGCAATAGAATTATATCAGCAAATATTTATTTTGAATCTACTTTCTGTTAAGCATTATACTAACACTGTAAATGCCAAATGGCCCTTGGCATATTTTCTATGAATTACGATTTATTTTTTCTCCAACAAGTACTTATCAAGCCAATATTCTCAGTACAATGTTAGGGAGTAGATCTACAAAAATGGATAAGCCAAGACTCCTACAGTTCAGGAGCTCCCAGTTCGAGAGTCAGACATAGAGCCTGCAACCCCCGTGTGGCAGTGTGGAGTGCAGCAGGAAGTGCCTGTGCAAAGCACAGAGGCATCTTCTAAGGAGCTCGAGGTCAGTTCCGCCTGGGTGTTCCAGAAAAGGGTTCCTGATGAGTAACACATTGGGCTAGTAGTAGTCTACCAGATTGGAAGGGTAAGGAAAGGACATTCTGTATTGTGCGGGATAAGGCAATACAGAGGTGTCTTTGATAACTAATGTACAGAAAGTGTCTGTATGCTCTTCCATCCTTACTGTGGAAGACAAGGTGCTATTGGAATAAAAAATTAACAGATTTTAGACAGATAGGAATATACCTCCTGATATTGTTCTATTTTGTTTTTGTGACTCATTACTTTTTTCTTTATCTTAGCATTGATTCCCGTTATTTATGTTAACTTTATTAGTGTATTTGCTGCTTCTTCTTTTTTGGTGATTATTAAATGCATTTGGCGCTATGTAATTTCATTATTTCAATGTCTGTGTTATATAATTGGAGCCTAAATTAATGTAGCCTAAAAAGATACTTTATTCTAATTTGATATATTCTGTATTGCCAAACCAATTTGTTTTTTTCCCCATGCAATCTTTTACTTACATAATTTACTTAGTGACTATAGATAGCCAGGTGGCACTGCATCAGGTTCAGCAAACCACTCTCCTGCCCACACTTTTTTAAGGGTTGCAACTTTAAAAATGTGTCTTTGTGGAATAGGTTCAATTTTTGTCTCAAATCTTCCTATAGATGTTCTCAGTGGTTCACAAAACCATCTATAAATTACTCTTTTCATTTTTCTTTCTCCTATGGACCTGTAGTCTGTATATTTCTCATTTTGAAATGAGACACATATTGCTCTCTTATTATTTAACTACTGGTGACCCGTGCATGGATTTGTGCACATTGAAAGGAAATTAATTAGAAGAAATATTTTAATATCTCTATTTGCCCTTTTTCTATAATAGACCTGTCAACCAAATTCACGATTGACCATGACAGATCAAAACACATGTGTGTGATTGGTGCCAGCGAGAGCTTTATATGTATCGCGCATGTGTGAGTCAACTTAGCCTTTTATAGAGATAGAATAAACTTGCTTAATTAGATCTGCTTTCTGATTTAGCTAAACTTTTTTCCAGCCCAGTGAAGCACCCCAACTTCTCTTGCAATTAATTGTCAGCAACACAGCAATAAATATCAACATGAAACAGATTATTATTGCAGATCATGCAGGGAGAACAAAGGGTAAAATATTTAACTGCAGCAGTGTTTGACTATATTCTGAGCTGTGAGAAAACCTGAAGTCATTTTCAAGTTCCACCATTTCTTCTTTTCAGTCAGGTCAAGTTTCTAAGCTTTCTAAATCTCTATTTTCCAGCTAATGAAAAGAAAATAGGATTCTACCGAGTCTCCAATCTACCTACTTCAGAACTTCTGTGAGGAGCAAATAAGATGAGGCACAGGAAAACACTTCACAGACATTTGGTTACAGGGTGAAATGTTTCCACCTGGCTATAAAGCAAGTTGTGTTCCTGGGCTGAAGAAATTGCAAGGAGGCTAGTTGCTAGGGAGAGGAAGCTGAGTGTTGCTACGTGATGTCATTACCTGGATGGACACTTAGCATATTAGCCTTTTATATATACTGTATAGACTAGATAGTTGCTTTTAATTCTAATTTATTTCATTTGTTCCTCATCTCTCTAGTCAGATTTTAATATTTTTGAAAGTAGGTTTCATCAAACCTCTTAGCATAGTGCTTAGTACAGAACAACGTTTAAGAACCACTTTTTAAAATGAAATAAGGGTCTGACAAAATTTTAATAGCATAAATACTTTTTGTTGTGTGGCTAGATCAACACTGCATTAGATTGACTTTTGAGCAGATGAGTAGTCAAGGTCATATTCTCCATGGGTGACCTGTGTTTCCACTAAATTGTCAAGCCAGGACTTGGGGGTCTGACTTCTGGCTGTGTTGGTAACTAGCTCTGCAAACTTGGATACATCACTCAGTGTATCTTTGTCTCAGTTTCCTCATCTAGAAAATGTGGGCAACAATATTACTTATATGTTGTTGTTTTTTGTTTTGTTTTTAAATATATTTTATTGATTTTTTACAGAGAGGAAAGGAGAGAGATAGAGAGTCAGAAACATCGATGAGAGCGAAACATTGATCAGCTGCCTCCTGCACATCTCCCACTGGGGATGTGCCCGCAACCCAGGTACATGCCCTTGACCGGAATCGAACCTGGGACCTTTCAGTCCGCAGGCCGACGCTCTATCCACTGAGCCAAACCGGTTTCGGCTTATATGTTATTTTTAGGAATAAAAAATATAATGAGTAGGAAACACTTAGGATGAGTATCTTTCACTTTTATAAAATTACTAACATTTTTGTTATACACTAGAGATGTAATGATAAAGTAGAAAGTATTATACAAATATTTTGTTATTATTTGCTTTTACTTTGTGGCATTATTGACATACCCCTCTATGTTATGAAAATGCTATTTGAATTTAAAGATAGTAGTGTAACAATGATAGTGAGAGTGTCTGAGTGCCCAGAAACAGGCAGTAATTATTGCAACTCATGTCAGAAGTTGATCTTGGTCCATTGTTGGACGCTCTTCAATACCCCTTGTATTGCTTGTTTTTCTCTTGTTCCTGTTTCCCTTTATTCTTTTTGTGTGGTATCAAGTTGGCTTTGTGGGGATAGTTTAAGGTTTGGGAAATATACTCAAAGTTTCAGTAGGTAATGACTACTATTTGTGTCAGATTAGGTTTGAAAAAGTAAAATTCTAGATTTTAGAACCATAACTTTTTAAAAGACAGAAGAAACCTTGGTGATCCAACAGTCCAACCATTCTTAATTTTACAGACAAGGCTCAGAGACTTCAAGAAGTCTGCCTGAGGCTACACAGCCACAGGCTGGACTCTGGTTGGTGTTTTCTGGCACTCCACTTTGCTTCTCATCAAGCTTCACACATTGACTCCTCTGCTGGATTTCTGTGACGATGGCATGTTCTCACTCCCTTTGCGTCTTCCTATTACTAATATTAACAAAGTAGTTTGGTTTGCCCTATAGAGCTTTATTTCATACTGGAGGAACGGTGCATGGACTCCTGCTCTGGTGGTGTCCCTCCACCTGGCCTGCACCCTCTTGCAGTCTGGAACCCCTCGGGGGATGTCGGAGGCCTGGTGCAGGCCAGGCCGAGGGACCCCGCTGGTGCACCAGTCCGTGCACTGGGCCAGTTTAGGCCCGATCCCCACAGGCCAGGCCAAGGGACCCCACCAGTGCACCAATTCGTGCACTGGGCCTCTAGTATGCATATAAGATCTTTGGTTAATCTCTTCCTGCCCTCCTCCCTCACCCCCTCCCTCTGAGATTCATCAGTCTGTTTCATGTTTCCATGCCTGTGTGTTGAGCGTTTGCCCCCTTGTGGTCAGTGCGCATCATAGTAACTGGTTGTACGGTCAAACGGTTGCTTAGGCTTTTTAAATATAGATAGATGTTTGGGAGGCCAGTCGTCTAGTGGATGGGCAAACCATGAATTACAGTAGGTTCATGCCTGTTAATTCTCTTTTATACACTACCATCCTTTCGACTTTAGGTGTTCCCTCTGTTGTACCTTTTACATTTTATCCTTTTTTACTTTTTCAGTGTCTCCTTTGCCATATTGCTTGCCCGGGTTCACGTGTTTGATGAATGAAATTTCAAACATAGTCTATGGCAGGGGTGGGCAAACTTTTTGACTTGAGGGCCACAATGGGTTCTTAAACTGGACCGGAGGGCCGGAACAAAAGCATGGATGGAGTGTTTGTGTGAACTAATATAAATTCAAAGTAAACATCATTACATAAAAGGGTACGGTCTTTTTTTTTTTTTAGTTTTATTCATTTCAAACGGGCTGGATCTGGCCTGCGGGCCGTAGTTTGCCCACGGCTGGTCTATGGTCTATACCAGTGGTTCTCAACCTTGGCTGCACATTAGAATCACCTGGGAATCTTTTTAAAATCCTGATTTCTGGGCCTCATCCTCCGGAAATTCTGTTTCTTTGTTACTAATGTTGTGTCCCCACCCCATAACAAAGAAACAGAATTTCCGGAGGATGAGGGCCAGAAATCAGGATTTTAAAAAGATTCCCAGGTGATTCTAATGTGCAGCCAAGGTTGAGAACCACTGGTCTATACTAAGAGGTTGTATTATTTTTCTTTTTCTCTTGCCTTCTCCCACCCCTACCCCCTAAAGCTAAAGTGTTCAAGGTATTCTAATGGTTTAAAATGTCAAAAGAAAGCTAGGTGAGGAAACAGCAAGAGAGAATAACTCTATTACTTGCTTCCATATAGTTCAGATTAATCTTTTCCTTCCTTTTGACCCTTTCAAACAAATGGACATATTGGTCCATTTAAGGGGTAATTGCTTTTCTCTTTGGAACATACTTCTTAAAATGGCTACATGTGGGAGGCTCTGCGTTCTGGGTGACAAAGGTTGGCAGGAGTGGCAAACCTTGTTTCCCCTCCCTATCTTTCATCACCTTCATTTTCTACTCTCTCAAATAATAAAATCTTTTTTAAACTATAGAAAGAGTAAAAATTGTAGCCACTTTAAATTAGAATGCACATTTTTAGTTTTTGATGCCGGCTGGAAGATGTAAATTTGTCATTGTTTTCTGCCTGTTTCATCTTTCCTTTCCTTTTCTGCATTGTCATAATTCTCTAAGTTTATTATTTTTCTCTCTTATTCTCTCTCAGTAAGTCTTGTGCTCCCCGTGGAACCAGAAGAAATTGTACACGGGGTTTGGATATTTCGCCAACTGTTTTCTATAATTAAAAGTGAATTGGAAATGTGAACACTGCCTCTGTTCTGTCGATGCTTCCGGGGGCTAGTCTAATAGAAACACAAAAAGGTGGGGGGGAAAAATTTGGAGATAGGAAGAGAAAATGGAAGCATGCTATTCAGGGTAAAGGGCTTCTAATGGAACATAAACCCTTAGGCCTTTGGGTATTTATTCCAAATTTGTTCTTTTATTTGGGTCAGAAGATTATCTCTTAAGTTTTATCCAGAATCAAACCAGTAATACTGAAGTGATAGTTCTCGTCACTCTTAATTGGCCTCATCCACGTTAATTATCTTCCCAGGTAAAGAAGGAATTGATTCTTTGGACTTGCAATGGCATATTCAGAAGCTACCAGAATAGTTAGCTTTTCCAATAACAGTATGTCCTTATTTATTTGTTTGCTTAATATAGCACAATGATAAATATATCATGAAGACTGTGTTTCTCTCAAGATCATGCCTTTTCTGCATGTTCTTAAATTTGGCAAAACATTTCTTTTGGTCTGATGTTTAGCTCCTAACACTCCTTTCTGCATATAAAAAAAAACAACCCTCATTTCGCCCTGGCTAGTTTGGCTCAGTGGATAGATCGTTGGGCTGTGGACTGAAGGGTCCCAGGTTTGATTTGACAAGGGCATATGCCTGGGTTGCCACTCAATCCCCAGTAAGGGGCATGCAGGAGGCAGCCAGTCAGTGATTTTCTGTCATCATTGATGTTTCTATCTCTCTCTCCCTCTCCCTTCCTCTCTGAAATCAATAAAAATATATTTTAAAAAACTCATTTCATTAAAATCATCAGTGACACCGCTCTCCCCAAATTACTATGACCTGCTTTTGTACTATGATCCCTGCTCCACCAGCTCTCTCCTCTGCTGACTTTTTTCCCAATTACTTTGTCCATACCATGTTAAACTATGTATGCCTTTCCTTCTTATCTTCTTTTTAGGGGGGATTGTTAGTTTCACTCTACTTGGTATTCAGTTTCTGAACATGTTGTTTTTCTGGTTGCTGTGTAGTAGAGCATATTGTTTAAGTGGGTCATTTGTCACTTAGATGATTTTAGATGATGACTTGGGGGTTGGAATTATAGGAGTAGGTCTAAGATTATTAAAAGTGAGATTTTATTAAATGTTTAGCATTCAGAATATTTTTTCAGCAAAGTAGGAAGAGTTTGGGGATGTGTTTAACATACAGGTAATAAGGTGTGTATTAGTTTGCTAGAGCTGCCATAACAAAGTCCCACAGACTGGGTAGCTAAAAAAACAGGTTTATTTCCTCAGAGTTTTAGGGTCCAAGATCAAGGTGTTAACAGGGTTGGGGTTTTTTTTTTCTTTCAAATGTTTACTAATATAAGGAGAGAGAGAGAGAGAGAGAGAGAGAGAGAGAGAGAGAGAGAGAGAGAGAGAGAGAGAGAGAAAGAGAGAGAGAGAAGGGGGGGCAGAGAGAGAGAAAAAGCATCCATTTGTTGTTCTACTTATTTGTGCATTCATTTGTTGCTTCTTGTATATGCCCTGCCCAGGGATTAAACCTGCATCCTTGATGTATCAGGACTATACTCTAACCAATCAAGTTACCTGGCGAGAGCAAGGGTTGTTTTTTCTGAGTCCTCTCCTGTGTCTTCTGTCTTCCCTCCGGGCCTGTCTGAGTCCTAATCTTTCCATATAAGGATACTGGTCCTACTGGATGTGGGTCTAATTCAGTGACCTCAGTTTACCTAATTATCTCTTTAAAGATTCTGCCTCCAAATACAGTCAGATTTGAGGGTTAGGACTTCAACATATGAATGGGGGGTGCACAGTTCAGCTCAGACTCTAATCTTGTGACTGAATGGTATTTAATGGAAATATGAAATTAAGAATAATTCCCTTATAGGATAGTACTGAGAGGTAAAAGAAGTCTTGTAGGTGAAGATTTTAAAAACTCCAAATTCCTACTAACAAGAATGTTGATGTCATCATTATTGTTACATAACATAACAGTAAATGTAGTTGTTATTATAATACTAGAGGCCCAGTGCATGGATTCGTGCAACAGTGGGGTCTCTCAGCCTAGCCTGTGAGGATAGGACATCCCCTGAGGGATCCTAGATTGTGAGAGGGTGGTTCTTGGGTGATGTATCCTGGAATCAGGCTCCCTCTTCTCTGGTTCACGGTGCATCACCCGAGAACTGCAGCTGCCAAGTCACCACAGCTCAGCAGCTCCTGCATTGAGTGTATGCCCCCTGGTGGTGATTACACGTCATAGCTACCGGTCAGACGGTCGAATGACCAGATGGTCGCTTAGGCTTTTATATACTTAGATGTTATTTGAAATGACCGAATCCGTGTTAGAAATGAAAAATGCTTGAACTTATGATACCTTTTCCTGGAGTCTCTAGTGCATGTGGAGGAGGAAATCAGTGCTAGGGTGGGAGGGTGTCAGCTGAGTCTTGAGGGGTCTGAAGAGCAGGCCTTTTTGCCAAGCCTATTGAGAGTGAAAGTCTTAATGCGAGATGAAGGAAAAAGTAAATGGTATCTTAAATGATTGACTGTCATGGATTAAATGTCAGAAAAATGAGTAAAAGGAACATTGTGTTCTTTTCCTAACAATAGAAATCAAAATGTTTTACCAAACATTATTTCACACCTCCAGTAAAAAGCCTGTATCGACTAGTAAGGTATTAACATTGTAAGTGAGTATCAGTTATGTCATTCAAACTACTTACAATTTCCTAAATATATTTTAAGTGTTTTCCACAAAGTTATTCTGATTGAGAGCTGCAGATATGGGTAATCTTATTACTCATAGTATCATTTTGAGTAGAATTTTAGAAAATGTCTACTTTAAAGATGTAATCCTTAATTTATTTTCTTCTACCCCAAATAAGTAATTCATTAACCTTTCATTGTTTTAGGAGCTAGAGCATCTGAAGCCAATTAAGTATTTTACATTACAGTTCATTGTGAACAAACAAATAGTTTTCAGTCCCCTTTCCCCAAAGTGCTATAATTTAGGGATCGTGTAGCTCATTATACAGCTCTAGAGCCAGTTTGGAGAGGGATAAAACCTCTGTCAAACCCATCTGCTTTAGCTGCTGTGCTGGGGACTCCAGGGGGCATGGGGTCTCTCTGGAGGTGTTTAGGGCTTAAATGTTTGTTGAATTAGGCAATTCCATACTACTTGTAGTTTCACTGAATGGGATTTAAAACAAATCTTAGTCCAGCCAGTGTGGCTCAGTGGTTGAGTGTTGACCTATGAAACAGGAGGTCGTCATTTCGATTCCAGGTCTTGGCACATGCCTGGATTGCAGGCTTGATCCCCAGTGGGGGACGTGCAGGAGGCAGCCAATCAACGATTCTCTCTCATCATTGATGTTTCTCTCTCCCTTTCCCTTCCTCTCTGAAATAATTAAAATATATTTTAAAAACAAACCAATTTTAAAGGATAAGAAGTGGTTACTTTTTAAAAAACATTTTAGAGTTCTAAATTGCGAATACAACCTGCTCTGATAATAAAGTAGTTGGTTCTAGTTTACCTTAGATGATATGTTTATTTCAGTGATAGAGATTTTAGGCTCTGCATTTTTCTCCTTTTGCCCTTGTCATCAAGCTTTTGACGATTTCCCAAGGTAGGCTTCTGTGATTTCCTTCATCTTTGTCAAAACCATGGATGACACCTCTAATGGAGAGAAGCATTTTGTCTCTCCCTTGTATTTTACTTGCACCTTGGGCCTGCCAGCATCATTCACCACCATGAAAGGCCAATGCTTCAGGTCAGATTGGACAACAGCATCATCAAATCTATGTCCAGTCAAGCGATTGGCATCAAAGACTGTGTTGGTAGGATTCATTGCTACTTGATTCATTTCAGCATCACTGATCAATTACTCATTATCAGTAAAGGCAACATAATTTGGGTTGGTTCGATTTCCCTGATCGTTGGCAATTATTTCCACTTTTCCATGCTGGAATACACCCACACAAGAGTAGGTGGTGCCAAGATCAATGCCAACTGCAGGTCCCTTAGACATGGTTGTGGGTGTGCGCACACGGCTTGCACAGACCTGACCGGAACTGGTGGCCCCATGTTCAATCACGAGAATTCTTCAGACCTAACTCACGTAAACGAGGGCAACTCGGTGAAAAGGAAAGAGTAGTTGAGAATGGGATTAGGACGCCTGATTTCTGATATCAGATCTACCACCAGTTGGGTTTGTGACCTTGGAGCAAGTAAGCTAATCTCCCTGGGCCTCAACATGCTCATCTCAGTGTTTGCTGTAGTCCAGACTTTAGGATCATTTTCTCCCAGTTTGGTTCCTTTAGCTTGCTGATGTCATTGGTGCAGAAATAGAAAACTGGTACAAAGCCATTTATCCAGTTCTGGGTGCCAGAATATGTATGATGAGATCCTATGTTTCTCTTTTACTTTGAAAGACTAAAGCTGACTCAAATAGTAGTCACTAGCTACTTAAGCTTTGGGTATAGCAATGACTTATATTTCCTGTTCATTTTGTGTTGGTTTTCAGCTTTCTCGATGTGCTTGTCTCCTTCTCAGTGCCTTTTCTCTTCCCTCTGGGTAAATGATTATAAGGGGCATCTGAAATTTTGGCAGAAGTAAGTGCCAGTTGTACCACACTGAGGTAGCAATTTTAGAGACAGTGTCCTTTGCAAATGTGTCTTTTTATGAAGATATAATATTTACATGATTCTTTGCATCAGCAGTTTTGCCATTTGACATCATTTGAAAAGCCTGTTGGGTATGTGATCCAATTCTCTGTTATTCAGCTGTGTTGCCCTTTTCCTCCCTCCTCTCCTTCAGGAAACTTTATTTTCTCCAGCTTGGAAAAGTGTGTGCAGTACAATGAGAAATTCTGGCCACTTGGGTACTGCCTTTTCATCAGCATCTTTGAGAAAGAGGCTGATGTGGAGGCTGAGGAAGTATTCATAGAAATACTGCTTTCCTCAAGGCTGCTTATAGCTGCCTGTGATTTTGTTAAAGCAGAATGCAGACTAAATAAGATTTGAGGAAGAAGATAACACATTAAAAAGTGTCTCTCCCGGACAGCCCAGGGGAAATCAAGGCTAGCCGAACCAGGCAAGAATGGGGCAAAGCCATGTGCTCAGGTGGAGGCTTCCTCAGGAGAGGTCTGTGCTGTTTCCTTCCAGTGTGTTCCTGTCAGGGCAAAGCCAAGTGGGGGCCTGTCTGGCACAGGTGGTGGCTAAGGAAATACCAGGCTACTCTGATAAGAGCATGGACTTTGGAGTCAGACAGACGTGGCTTTCATTTCTGAGGGAGTCTGGGAGCTTTGGTTGTAAGCTACAGAAACCAATTGTGGCAACTTAAATGGAAAGGAGGTGGGTTGGAATGTATTAAAAGGACACTGAGTAATTCATAGAATTAGTAAGGACTCAAATAGTGAGTCTTCAAGGATAGGAACCAGGGTGGCGCTGGGCTCTAGGACAGCCCCTCCAAGGTGGTGCCACTGAATGACTTAAAAGAAAGCACTTTTTGTCCCTGTGACGTTTTACTCAAGATCCAAATCCCTGAGAGAGAGATGATCGGTGTCTCTCAAAGACCTCAGAGACTTGGGTAATGCCTTGAGTTCCTCAGCTTTGCACTAAGAAAACGGAAGGAAATCAGTCTGCTGAAGAAATAAGACCCAGTTCATACCTGTGCTCACAGGGGCATTAGATAGGAGGTTCCTGTGAAGCTCTTCACAGATGCCTTATCGTTAGGAAGTCCTCACTCTACGATTTTTGGCTATGTCAATTACATGTTCTTTCTTTTTTTAAAATACGTTTTTATTGATTTTAGAGGGGATGAGGGAGGGGGAGAGAGGGAGAGAGAAACATCAATGATGAGAATCATCAATCGGCTGCCTCCTGCACACCCCACACTGGGGATTAAGCCCGCAACCTGGGCATATACCCCAACTGGGAATTGAACTGTGACCACCTGGTTCATAGGTTGATGCTCAACCACTGAGTCATGCCAGCCAGGCTCAATTACATTTTCTTAGCAGTTGTTTATTAAAGGGTGATCCCTGCACATGTCAGTTTGCTCAGGACACCCCCAGTTTATGCCTTTATACCTTCCAAATTAACATTGTCTTGGATTTATCATTTAAAAATTTCCCAAGATTTAATTAGTTTACTTTTCCTTTGAATTATCTTGCTTTTTAAAAGATATATGTTTATTGATTTCAGAGAGGAGGGGGGAGGGAGAGGGAGAGATAGTAATGTCATTAATGAGAGAGAATCATTGATTGGCTGCCTCCTGCATGCCCTACACTGGGGATTGAGCTCCCAACCCAGGGCAGTCAACTCCTCCCAGTCCAGCATGGTGGTGGGAAAGTATTATAGCCTGTTATCTCTGCCAGCTATGTGGTCCACCAGCCAACTGTGCCAGGGCCCATTTCATAGCTCCAGGACACCTGCACCACTGGCCTTCAGTGAGCTTGGGCAGTGAGAATTATAACAAATTGTAGGTTGAAATGTGTAGAGGAAAGAGGCAAACAGTTTTGCACTCAAACCTATAGGTACAGAAAGTAGTACTTGCTATGTGGGGTTGGCACATTGTATAACTCTGAAGCTATTCATTTATTTTACTTTTTAGTAATTTTTTAATAAACCCTTTAGTAGCAGTTATGCTTTCCTCACCAAAAAAGTGCTCTTTTTCAGAAAAAATGAATCACCAGATTTCCATTTTTCAAGAAAGTTGATACTGAATGTGTACCCTGTCGATATTAACCATTCACATGAGGGCCATAACAGTGTCACTGACCATAAGAAAACCCAAAGAAATACATCTGTTGCAGAGCATTGGCAACTATACTAATCATTCCAGAGAAGAGAGTTTAACACCTGTGGCACTTTTACATAATGTTTTTTTGAAGAATGGCTTTTCATTTAGGTCAGATAACTGTTGTTCTAAGTTAATTTCACTCATTTTGGAGTTTAAGTTTTCTTATATACAAGTAAAAACTGTAGTTGTACTTGTTAATATCTTGGCTCCATTAGCAAGAGAATTTTACAAACAATTGCGATCATACCAGTTTTATATCAGTGTCATCTTAGATACATAAGTAGAAAATTAAATTAATTTCAGTAATTTTTCTGTTTTTTTCTCTCTCATCCAAATCATGAGATCAAAGGAAAGCTGTCTAAGGAAACATCTGATGTTATTGTACTTGTAATTCCAATCCAAAAATTCAGCATTTATGGACAAGTTATTTAGTTTTGCAATGATAATATATTAAGTTTTTGTGGAATACAGTGTTTTAATAAAAATAACACTTCTATTACTAAATTTAGAAAACTGAAGTGGAAACATTCTTGGAATTGAGTATGAGTAATATATACATGTATGTATGCACATATGTATGTGCATACATACATATCTCACTATAATATTTTTGCAGCAAAGCTTCAAAAAAATACGTCAGTTTGGCAAGAACATACTTGCTCTCTTTGCTGCCTCTCATCAGCTGAAATTTAACCATGTATAAGGCTTTGAAAAACTAATTTGTATCTTCCTAACTATTCTTTATTGAAAGTAGGATTCCTTTACATTTGTCTGCATTTTCCCCCAGAACCAGTTGGAAATCTTTAATAAAAGCATTCAATTAATGGAACGCCAAAAGCATCTGTATTTGAAGCTTTTAGAGAACTGGAAATAAAGAACGAGGCCTGAAAGTGAGAAGATTCTGTAATATATTCTCACAAAAGCAAGCAGGGACTGAAAAATGTATGTGATGAGGGCCCAGTGGTCCACAAAATTTAATTTTTAAATTCTGTAATTCTGATTTAGAATAGCTCTACTATGGAAAGAAATTTTTTTCTGTAACTTCTGTACTTAATTGGAAAAATATTATGTTGTGTCACAATGGAATGACATTGAGATGGTTTATAATATTGCATCATTTAAATTTGGCAAAACCTTCAAAAGAATCATTAACAGAGACAATTTATATGGAGAGCCTGGTCTTGTTAGCATAGTTGTGAAAGACCTCTGAATTGAGGCAGAGTGACAGTTCCTTTGAAAGTATTATGGCTGAAATATTTATGCACTACATTAAAAAATAGAATTGATAGTATTCCCCATTTGGTAGGGCCTGCTCTGAGCATGTCATATGATCTCAAAGGGTGTTTTTAAAAGTCAAAACTAGAGTGGTCTTCACAGAAGAGTCTTTTGAAGGTGCCAACAATCTCAAGTTGTACAAAATTTAACTTCAAAGAAGACTGCAGGCAATTTCCTGACAAAAAATTAAATGCTGAGGTCATATTGAAAGCATATACTTTTAGAAAAACACTCGAGTTGAAATAAAAAATGTACTGTTATGAAACTGAACAACGTTTGTAAATATATGCCAAGACCAATTATTGATTATATTACTTTTAAAGTTTCATAAATTTAACAGAAATTATTCTATTTTGCTTTAATATACACAGACCTTTCTTTTTTTAAAAAATATATTTTACTGATTTTTTACAGAGAGGAAGGGAGAGAGATAGAGAGTTAGAAACATCGATGGGAGAGAAACATGGATCAGCCACCTCCTGCACATCTTCTACTGGGGATGTGCCCGCAACCCAGGTACATGCCCTTGACCGGAATTGAACCTGGGACCTTTCAGTCCACAGGCCGACGCTCTATCCACTGAGCCAAACCGGTTTCGGCAGACCTTTCTTTTTTTATAAAGAATTTTGTTTTTGGAAATAGTTTCTGAATAAAGTGATTCTGTAGATCCATTAATATAAGAAAACTAGTTTTTCAATAAGCAATTATTTAAAAAAATAAATTTAATTATCTGCAACACCTATTTTCACTTTCAAAATGGACGTGGTTTAAATAATAAATTATATGGATGTTTTATTCATTCATAGCTTTGGTGAATCTTTAGGCTTGAAACATGGCAGGATTCATCATGTTCAGGTCAGATTGTAAAGGGATTGCTGTCTCAGAGACTTCCCCTGGGGTTCCTTCACCCATGCAGCGTGGTCCTCAGGCTAGTTGTGCCTTAGCCAGCTTGCTCCACCACACCCTCTTCCAGAATTGAGTAGCTCCACTCCATCCAAGGCAGTTGACAGGGTTGGGGCAATACACATTTTGCAGAGGAGTTTTGGATTTAAGACAACCGACTTTGCAGTCTCTTTTCAGTGCCTGAAGCTATCATAAGTGAAGCCAGGGAGCATTTAGTCGCCATGTGTTTCATACTTTGGACTTGAGAGTCAATAGACAGAGAGAAAAAGAAGAAAGATGCAAAATGAGAGGCAGAATAAGATTTAATTTCCCAGGTACAGTTTTTCCTGAGGCTTCCCTTAGTTCCACCTGTCGCCTGAACATTTTTATAGTAAATTAACCTTTTGCTTTTGTGAATTCAAGTTTAATTGCTATCAATTGCAGCCAGAGTGATTTCTTACCCTCCTGAGTTTATAGCAAATTAAGAATAAGACACAAAAGCACATGGATGAAAGAGAATATCAATTTCATTTCTCCTAAGCTGATTGGACAACCTGGTTTTACATTTCCATCTACGAGGATGCACTATCGCTTCCTCCCTGCCACCTCCTTCCGTCTTCTGCAGCCCACCTAAAGGGCGGGCGGGGTTGGCATAACAGGCATAGTCTCTCATCTGGTTGAGGTGTAAGCATAGGAAAAAAGCAAATTCCTACTGTTTGAAGTCTTTTAATATATTAGTTCCATCCCACCCAGAAATATGGACCAATCAGCTAACTTACTCCTGCAACAGGATTCAGTAATGGGTAGAGTAAGAGGTCAGAGTTGCTCTACTGGAATTTCTCTTCAGATGGAAACACAAGGCCACGCACCCCACCATAAGTCTAAACCTAAACTCTCAAGATTAATGAATGCCAGCCAGCGTTCAGATGGTCAAGTAGAGAGCGTGGGCCTGGGGTAAGGCAGAGGAGTGAATCCAGCCAATCCCTAGTGCACCACTTGTCATAACAGCTGTTTTCTGTGTACGATTCTGTGAACCCCTCCTCGTGTTTTTGTCTCTAGCACCTCCCACCACTGCCTGAAGCTTTCTAATGTATCATTCTACAGATAGCTTTTCCAAATGGTCAGCTAGAGTTCTTAATACCTGTTGATAACATTACTAATAATGCTTTGGACCTGGGGAGGGTCTGTTTTTGGATGGACAGAGCAGATTTAGCTAGGAGATGTGGCAACAGGTGAACAAAGCCTTCGTGCAGTGGTTAGTCACTTAGGCATTTGTGAAAACCGCTTTTGAAAAATTCCTCTGAAAGTTTGGGAACATTATGATAGCAGGAGAAATCTGACTATAACAATAAATCTTTGGTGTTGCTCTTGGCAATTGGGAGCTTTCCACATGGAGAGGCTAAAAAGCTAACTATATATTTAAAGACTGCCCCTCTTTCCTGGATGTGTATCTACTGTAAGTGGCTTTGATTTTTCAACCCAGCGTTACTTTTTTCCAGCTTTACACATTGGAGTGCACACACACTGCTGTTTGGCGTTTCAGATCTTTCTAAAAACTGATTCACACAGACACCTGACCTCTCCAGCCTTTTTCTGCCACCTACCTTCTCTGTGAATATAGTGCTCGCAGACTTTCAAAGACAGAGGTTTCAGAACTTGGCAGCCAAACATTGGTGGCACCTAACACATTAGCAGTGTGGTTGACGATAGCAGTTACTTGCCTCTGGTTTTCCTGACTAGCTTTCCTGTTAATGTGGTCATACTGGCTAACACTGACTTACAAACCGGACACATAACTGAAATGTTTATGTTCAAAACCCACTTGGGGATTGAGGCATTATTTCTTGCCTATATAGTACCAATTCATAAAAAAGAAGCTTTTTTTTTTAAGGCTGACATTTTGCTCTTTTTGACTTAAAATGGCTAAAAATGAGTTTGAAGCATATTCCTTTTCATCTCTTCTTCCAGTTATTAATATTTAGTACTTTCATTTATGTTTGGAAAAGCAATTAGAAGTAAAAGGTCCCAGACAAGAGTGAGCAATTTGGTAGGTTGGGGTGGAATATGTGGGGGAAGGAGGGTCTCGAGATGGTTTTAAGAGAATATGATAATACCTTTCAAGAGAGGCTGAGGTTATAATTGGAGCTTACTTCTCAAAGCATGATCATTTTCCAGTGGCTGGCCTGGCAGTCCGTGATCTCTGTGATCACGGAGCAGGTCGGGCTCCGAGCGCGGTGCTGGCACATCGTGATGACATGTGGAGAGAAGACCAAACAGAGCAGAGGAACAGAGAAGGAAGACAAAACCAGGGAGAACATATTTTAGCTTTTTTTTCCTTAGGGATTTTACAGTAAGATTTGTTA
This sequence comes from Myotis daubentonii, assembly GCF_963259705.1. Taxonomy (NCBI): domain Eukaryota; kingdom Metazoa; phylum Chordata; class Mammalia; order Chiroptera; family Vespertilionidae; genus Myotis; species Myotis daubentonii. Next base: position 128,009,415 of record NC_081842.1, read on the forward strand.
TTTTGTTGAAGTACAGCAGTTCCCAGAGCAGTATATTTATAAACATTCAGTCTGTTAGAGCCCTGATCATCCAAACGGGTATCTGAGGCTGGACAGACATGCCCAGACTATGCCCCTCCAGAGGTGGTGCCTTTTTCTTCCCAAATCCACACTATCTGGTAAGCAAGTTCTGGTTTTTCATATGTAGATATGGAAAGTGAAGAAGTCATTAGGTTTTATTAAAGGAGGATATACTTCTGTATCTCACAATCAGTTATTTTTTAGTTCCTCTCCTTACTCCCTAGCACTGCAATGCATATTCCATATCCCAATGGGGACTTATAAACTGCTTGAGGAGATAAAGGGCAAAAATATAAAGTACCGTGAAAACAGGTAAGTGTGTGATATAAACCGTAACTGCCATGTACAAGGAGACAGGAGCCTTTTTGCCTTGAGTTTAGGTGGTCCATGTGTTGAGATGTGGTATCACTTAGGAAACCATGTCTAAGAAAGAATCATCCCCCAAGTGAATTCCTCTCAGCAGGATCTCTCTGATAGTCTTTAGCCTAACTTATTTTTTTTGTTACCATTTGAATCTATAAGGTGAGCAGATATTCAGCAAGAAATAACTGGAAGTGAGTGAGTATTTGGCAGCACAGATTGAATGGTGGACAGAATGTGGAGTGCCCAGTGGGGAATCTGTTGGCCATGAGGAGGTCCCCTGCAGAATATGGGAGCAGAGCCTGTGGGAGGGAGGAGAGCTCAGAGAGTGTGAGCAGTGCTGGAGGCGGCTGAGGCAGAAGGGAGACAGACATCCGACTGGAGCCCTGGAGGGTAAAATTAGGAAATTGGCTTTGGTGGCAGTTAAGAGCATGTAGGTCCTTGGGCATGGGTTTAAGAGGATTCAATAAGTGATCAGAGGATCAGACAGGCAGCAGTGTGCAGGATGAGAGAGAAGGTATCCCAAACCATGAAGCAAGAGAGCTTGAATCACAGTACTATCATTGGAAATAAGAGGGCATTATGAAATTAACAAGTCTTTTAGAGGAACAATTGGCAGTTCCACCTCCTTCAGCCTTCCTTAGCATGGAATTCGAGAACAACCCATGATTTCAGCTGGATCTCTGTCTGGTAAATGGTTTGTAGCTCACATGATGTAGCTGATGAACATTCACAGAGAAATTTTAGTAAGCATATTGGTGAAATGAGCCAAGTGTGACAGAACAAATGTGGTTCTGTTTTTCACTATTTGTTTGTTTATTTATTTATTTATTATTTTAAATACTAGAGGCCTGGTGCATGGATTCCTGCACTGGTGGGGTCCCTCGGCCTGGCCTGTGGGGATTGGGCTGAAACCAGCTCTCTGACATTCCTTGAGGGGTCCCGGATTGCGAGAAGGTGCAGGCTAGGCCGAGGGACCCCACTGCTGCATGATAGGGGCCGGGGAGGGACTGCAGGAGGGCTCCAGGGCATGTCCAGCCATCTTGCCCAGTCCCAATCAGCCGGACCCCAGCAGCAAGCTAACCTACCAGTTGGAGCGTCTGCCCTCTGGTGGTCAGTGCACATCATAGCGACTGTTTGAACTGTCAGACACTTAGCTTATTAGGCTTTTATTATATAGGATATTCTTATTAATTTCAGAGAGGAAGGGAGAGAGAGAGATAGGAACATCAGTGATGAAAGAGAATCATTGATTGGCTGCCTCCTGCACACCCACCACTGTGGATAGAGCCTGCAACCCCAGCATTGTGCCCTTGACCAGAATCGAACCCAGGACCCTTCAGTTCACAGGCCAATGCTCTATCCACTGAGCCAAACCAGTTAGGGCAGTTTTTACAATTTAGATGGAGCTCAGAAAATGGGGGGCAGACTCCAAAGGTGCAGGTACATGGAAAGTGGGTTCTTAAGGATCTGGTGAGGGGTTCTTATGGCATCTAAGGGACTTACTTTCCCAGGGAGTAGATGATGAGTGAGGAAAGATGTCAGGAGGGTAATACATCAAGCTTGCTGCTGGAGCTGTGAAGTAATGGGACATAAGGAGGGTAGGCAGAGCATCAGGACTGTTCTTGGGAAGTGGGTGGCTTCTTTATGCGGATACCTGCTGCAGTGTACTGGGTGGTTTTTTTATGGTGTGTGTGTTTTTTTAAAACAGGTTACTGGGAAGAGCATTATCCACAATACAGTATCTATATATATCACCACATAACACATGTATATTCCTCCTCATGTTTATATATACACATAGTTTCTGGTTTATTTTCCTTTTACTCAAAATACATTATGTTTCCCAATTTTGTTTTCTTATTTAATGTGGAGCTCTGATGTTGTTCATTTTAATTTTAGCTTTTGGTGAGGCCTGCCGGTGTCAGGTTGGGGATTACAGAAATTATCTAGATAGATGGTAAGAAGGAGCAGTAATATAGTTTTATAGGAAAGGCAAAGGGTAAGATGGTTTGTTTCCCGTCCCCTCCCCTTTCTTTTTAAACAAAGATAGTGCCTCATTTTTTTTTTTTTTAATTCAGTGATTCTATGGTTATCTAAAGAGGGAAACATTAGTGTTTTCAGGACAGGCAGATGTGGTCACTTTGGGGTGGACTCATAGGGTCCCTTTGCCTTTTCCCTGCATGATTCCGTCCTGTCCAGCTTCCTTGCATGAAACCCTCTCAGAGCCATGGAGCTAAAGCAGTTTCTACTTGTTCAGACCTCAAAGAACACTTTCTCTGAACCTCTCTTTTAGCTTAGCATAGCCTGTTTTTCGTCCTAGTCTTTAAGCTTCTGAAGTTCCCCAAAGCAGTGTGTATGGGGTCTGACACAATGAATGGGAGGAATTTGAACTGTTTGCGTGCAGAGCCTGTGTCTTATCTTTGTCATCTCTGTGCCTTGTAGAGAGTCTGGCACATTGATCGGTGTCTGCTGAATGAGAAAATGACTGTGTGGATGATGAAACAAAGCAATGTAATAGGACTAGCTCTGAGCTTCATTCTTGAGTCCTGCCACCATCCTCATGATCTTTTGGAGATTCACTTCCAGGGGATCTGAACTCACAAAAATAATATCCAAATGAAAAAATGAGCTACTATTTATTAATGGCTGGGCCAGTTTCCTTAACCCTCCCTCCATCTGTGCAGGGCTTTTCTTATAGGCGTGTCCGTGGTTAGAATCCAATATGAGTTTTCCTATTCTTTCTTCTCAGGGCTAGTGAGGGCAGGAGGATCGGAACCAGAGTTTATTTCTTGCACCCTCCCCTGAGCTCAGAGAGGACGAAGGTCCCTTCACTCTAAAGGCACAGTGGGCAAGAGGCAAGGAGGTGAATGTGTTTCCTATGCCTGTGCCAAATTGGCTAGACTTGCTGGTCAAAGACAGTAATTAAGAGGAATAGAAGCAATAACAAGAAAGAATAATAGATGCCAAATGATGTGTTACATGAGCAGGATTTAAGAAATCTTGAGATTTTCTTGTAGGTGAGAATGAGGAAAACAAAAGCAGTTGTGCTTGTGAGGAATAACCTATAAATTATACTTAAATAACTTTCCAAATATAAATCATAAAGCTACATAAAACCATTTTGATTTCATTATGCTAGTATAATAAGTTTTAATTTTCAGGTACATATGCCCAAAGGCCTCAAGACTCTTAAACACAAAATAATCAAAAAACTAATTAATTACAAATGGGCAACTTTCTCAAATAACTCTAAGAACAGTACAATTAAGAAATAATACCCACGCGCTGCTGTTGAGCCCCCGCTGTGCCTGTGTGTGGTGTGGGTTCAGACTGCAGCACCAGAGCACATGCTTGTGCATAACTGGGGCCGACTGCTCCCCACCAGTGGCCTTTTTAGCCCTGAGCTACATGGTGAGGGGTGGGGGTGGGGTTAAAAAAGAAAGAAGGAATACCCTATCTACAAAATGGAATAAAAGTGCTCAATATACAAGAAACTTAATTACAAGTATTAAAAATCAAAAAGAAAAACAGAAGAGTCTCATTTCCTAGGCTACGTAATATCTCCAAATGTATTTGGGGAAAAACTGAAGATAAGGGTCATTACAGAGGCCTATGGCCCTAAGTGGGCCTTTTCTCTATCTTCCTTATTAAATTCATCCTCTTGGGCCTCTTCAGACCATTGAATTTGACTCATACATCTATTATATTAACTATTTCTTCCAGCTATGAGAGGCCTAGAAGTCTGGTAAGCATGCCTCTCATTCCTCTGAATGCCTGCTGGGAACCTTAAATAGACTAGGGGCAGTTCAGGGCTTGTAACATGACACAAGAGACCTCTCTCCATGGGTGCATATTTGTTAATCAGAACAGTTTTGCATATATTGGTTCCACAAGTTTCAAGTCCAACTAAGTGAACAATTGAGCCCTCTATGAGGAAATCTTAAGAGACTTAAGCCAAATGCTTCGCTATAATCTCAATATGCTTTATCTATGGCATTTTTTGGCTTACCCACATAGTAATGCAGCCATAAGAGACAATAATAATGGGATATTAGTCAACACTCCTAGTTTCAAGCATCAGAAACCCAACTAAAGCAGAAAAAGGGACTTCAGTTGCTTACATAAATAGGAGGTCCATGGGGTGGGCTGGCTTCTGATACAGCGGGATCCAGGTCACACAGCTTATTAGAGGTAGAATCAGTACTAGAATTCACTTCAGGTCCTCTGACCCCCAGGGCAATTCTGTTTCCATCATGTGGTGCTACCTTTACCGTATATCAATCAATATCTGCTGAATTAAATCAAAATGAAAAAAGAAGGGCATGTCTCCTTCCAGGGTTGCTCTCATAGGTTATTCTGATTTTACCTCTCAAGACCTGCATAGTTCATGTTCCTGAAGGAAACACCAAAGGCTTTTGGGATTCCTTATGAAAGGGAAAACCATTGCTCTCTACTTGCTTGTATTCCACTTTGTGTCCTAAGCTAAGGGAGATGATTTGTCCATCAATTATTTGTCCATTCCAGAAACACTACTTAGCATTTCCTAGGTTGCAGATGCTGTGCTAGGCATTTGGAATGCAATGTGATGAAGATGTTGAGAATTGGAGACAAATGACAATTCAGACAGAAGGCCTAGTGGGCATACAAATATGAATACTTTTATTTGTTTACTAGGGGCCCGGTGCACGAAATTCGTGCACTGGGTGTGTGTGGGGAGGGGAGTGTCCCTCAGCCCAGCCTGCCCCCTCTCACATACTGGAAGCCCTCAGGCGTTGACCCCCATCACCCTCCAATCGCAGGATCGGCCCCTTGCCCAGGCCTGACGCCTCGGCCAGAGGCGTAGACCCCCATCACCCTCCGATCGCCTGATCGGCCCCTTGCCCAGGCCTGATGCCTCCGCCAGAGGTGTCAGGCTTGGACAGGGGACCCCCATCTCCCCCCGATCACTGGCTCTGACCCCCGCCCAGGCCTGAGGCCTCTGGCCCAGGAATCATGCCTGGGCAGGGGACCCCCATCTCCCTCTGATCGCTTGCTCCACCCCCCGCCCAAGCCTGACGCCTCTGACCCAGGCTTCAGGCCTGGGCAAGTGGACCATCATATCCCCCCAATCCCCGGCTCCGCCCCCCACCCAGGCCTGATGCCTCGGCCAGAGGAGTTGACCCTCATCACCCTCCGATCACCAATCACCGGATCGGCCCCTTGACCAGGCCTGAGGCCTCTGGCTGAGGCGTCCGGCCCGGGCAGCGGGGACCCGCAGCTGCAGCGGCCCCACAATCGTGGGCTCCGCTTTAGGCCCAGGCAAGGGACCCCTAGCTCCCGGGACTGCCAGTTTCGACCGTGCCCAGCTCCCATCGCTGGCTCCACCCCTACTTCCTGCTATCACTGGCCAGGGCGGAAAAGGCACCTGATTCTCCGATCATGGCTGGGGGACAGGGCAAAGGCGGCCCCAGGGCCGCCTTTGCCCTGCCCCCCAGCTCTTAGCTCCCCCCTGGGTTTCCGATCACTGTCAGTGGCAGGGGGCTTCTTCCTGCTTTCCCTTTTGCCTCCCTGCATTGGGCCTACATATGCAAATTAACCGCCATCTTGTTGGCAGTTAACTGCCAATCTTAGTTGGCAGTTAACGGCCAATCATAGTTGGCAGTTAATTTGCATATAGCCCTGATTAGCCAATGAAAAGGGTATCGTCGTACGCCAATTACCATTTTTCTCTTTTATTAGATAGGATTCTTGTAATCAATATATATGTATTAAGCATGTAGTAAGTGCAAGGAATCATGTTAGGTGTCATTGGTAGGCATAAAAAAGTAGAACATATGTAGGAAACTGCAAATAGTTTAATATAGCAGAAGTTCAAGGTACGTGGGAGAATATGGGAACCAAGGGAAATCACCGGATACGTTGGGGAAACTAGACATATTTGACATGAGAGCATGACGATCTGATTTTCATTCTAGGAGCTCCAGTTTTAGGTGTGTAGGTTGGGTTGCAAAGGATAGGGACTGGAGGTTGTGGGAATAGTTTCCAGGGGAGAGGGCAGACAGCTGTGCTAGGTAGGCAGTGGTGGTTTGGGTGGAGAGAGGTCAAAATTAGCAAGGCTTAGTACCTCGTTTAATGTGAAACAGATGGGAGGGAAGAGTCAAGATAGATTTGGGGCATTTGGCTGAATGGTGAGATCATTAACTGAGATTGGAACTCTGAGAAAAGCAGCAGAATTATGTTCATGTTGTGTTCATATTATCTGGAGTAGTTCCTGGCCTATAGTAAGGGCTCAATAAACAATTTTTGAGTGAATAACTGACAAGCAAGGTTAATACAAAGTTTCGTGGAAGTATTGGAAAGGGAATGCATCCTATCCTCATCCAAGAAGGTCATGGGAAGGCATCCTGAAAGGTAATTTGTAGCCTAAGGTTGAAGAATGAATGGGAGTTAGCTAGGGAAGAGCTGTGTAATGTGTTTGTATGTGATTCTGAAATTCCATCCAGGGCTTATCTGTCTTATTTTTTGGTGCTGCCTCAACCCGCTCTACACTTATGGCTTTTACTATTGAACTTCTGTTCAGGAACCTCTTCTGTCTGTCAAGGGAGGCGATGGGTTGACTAGGTTGATGCGAATGATAATGATTGTCATAATAACTACTATTTATTAAATAGTTTGTTGTACCAGCCTATTTCAGCAGACCTCAGCCATAAACAGTGGACACTGAGTCCTTAGGGCTTATTGCTGTTACTTAAGTTGTCACTTAGGTGCCAGTGAGGGTCCCTCCAGGTCCCCAGGATGGGGAAGGCTTTAGAAACTGTTACCAATTCTAAGAGTCAAGAAGAAATGCTTCTGTGAGGTATATTTTAGATTTTTAAAAACTCTACTGGTGAGTCAGATGTGATCATTTCTCTCTTTATTTGGTTATGTGTGTTCTCCCATTACACAGAAGTTATGAGGATGTTTACAGGAAAACACACCCTACACTAAAACAAACAAACAGAAAAACACCCATAAATATAGAAATGAGGGATAGGGGAAAATATTAGGTAAAGTGAATCTATGAATGTCCCAGATATATTTTGATGTTTAGAAAGTTCTGTGTATTGCAAATTCTAAGGCATTCAGCCATATTCTTAAATGAAGCACAAGTAATCTACAGTCTGTCAACCATTTAGTTAAAACAAGTTGTGTGAATTCTAATAAAATTCTTTCCAACCAAGTACACATTTTTAATGCAAGGAAATGTACTTCAGGGGAACACTAACATGACCAAAATCCTGATCATCTCAAAGATGTGGATAGCCTTGCCTTGCATAGTTACTCTGTAATAATAATTGGGAATTATCTATTTTAATTCATTACTTAAAGCATAGCAGCATTTAAAAGTCTAAGCATCTATGATAATCTCTTCTAAATGTCTAAAGTTTTTCTGTATGAATTTAAAATTCAGACATTCAGGAAATTCATGCCACAGTTGGCTGACACTCTGCTGGCTGAAATACAAGGCAATCATGCTTTCAGTTTGCAAAATAACTATCACCGTGAGCAGCTCTGCCTTTAAAAAAATTAGTATTTTTTCTAAAATTTTGATGTTAACTAACTCTTTCCAGATGCTTCAATGCAATCTTATACTGACATCCTCATATGCACAGTCAGGAGATTCATTAATTCTCCCCCAAATGGCATCTGCGGCCTTTAATTAATGATATATTGTAATACATGTATAGATAGGGAAATGATTACAACTAGTAGAATTTATAAGAGGTAACTTCTGACAGTGGTAAATGAAAACTTTTTATAGTTTCAGAAAGAAGGTGATGCAGCAGTGCTCTCAGGGGTGATGAGAGAAGCCGTCTTGACGTTCCATAATGCCAATAGGAGTTCCTCCTGGAACCATCTCAGTGTGAAAGGAAAACTCTAAGTCTTGGCTCAGGGCCTTAGGCTGGCGTGGCCATTTCATGAGGACGTTGTCAGTTTTAGAAAAAGTAATCTGTACTAAAATCTTGATTCAGCATTTGATTTTGTCTGTGTGTTTTCTACATTGACAATTTACGTCTTTAACAAGATTTTATACCTGAAACATCTGCAATTTAACGTGTAGTTGATTATGTCATTTTAAGCTAAAAATAACAGAAAATGTTAAAAGTAGGTTTGTATTTAACATTATTAAACTCATTTGCCATGCTACTCTATTTCAAGGTATATGTCCTTAGATATGTAATTTAGGTTTCTGTTAGTTTTTAGGGTAATTTAGCATGAACTTTTGCTATTGAAAAACAACCTGAAAATCTCAGATACTTAGCACGACCAAAGTTTATTTCTTGTTCTTGTGGAGGCTTACCCCTCCATTTGGCAACTTGGCATAGCAGGCCTATTGCAGCCTGTAACAGTGACATCTCGATACTGGTTCTAGAGTCATGGGAGAAAAGTATATTACATCCCAGAGGTGACATGTGCTGCTTCCGCACATGTTTCTTTGGCTAGAACTAGTCATATGGCTCTATGGAACTGTGGCATGAACAGAAGGAGAAGCAAAGGAATATGTATTAAGTGGTATATTTTCTGCCATGCCGTCTTGAAAGGTACTACATCAGTAATAACAAACAACTAGATTTTCAACTGTACAAGTTTTCTCTAATTATAAATGTGTTTAATTACACATTGATTAATGAGAATAGTTGACAAACCACACAAGCAGAGTAGTATAAAGGAAACCTACAGGGATCTAGGCACGTGGTTATGTGCTAGTTTTGCGTTAGCTACTTTTGTAAATTTATTTTCATCGTTTAAACACTTTTACCTATTTTTTCTTCATTTGTAAAATAACTAGATCATATCTAAGATCCCTTATAGCTTCAAAGTTTAAATTTCTTTATTCTGCTCAAGCTATGACACAAGTATAATCTTTTCATAAGTAAACTCTGCACTGAAACAGAACCAAAAACAGGATTAGGTATGTTTGCAATGTATCTTTGCATTTGTTGTTGTTGTTAACTAAGGATATGAAATGTTTACTGAGGAACCCAGAATTTAAATTTACAGCTCATTTCAGTGGTACACATGCTATTCTGATTCTTTTTTAATTCAACAAAGATTTAATTGTTTGCTGTAGTACACAAACATTTTGCAAGGTGCTTGAGATATAAAAGTGAGTAGGTCTGGTAGTATTTGTCTTTGGAGGAACTAGAGTTATAGCATTGGAGACAGACATAGAGAGATGAGTTCAGTGTGTGTTGGGACGTGTTGTGATGGTGGAACACACAAGCAGATAATGGAATATGAGCCTGTACTTGTCACAGGTGAGGAGGTAAGAAGGGCTGTCTGATCTGAATCTCAAAATATGAATAGGAATAAGATTGGAAAAAAGAACAAAGGTAAAAAAGAGCATGGGGAGATTTATCAAGAATCTTATTAGTACTGGGTCTCTGCTGTTTAACATGCTAGCCACAGCCATATATTCAAATTCAGCTCAAAATGTAGCTCATTCAAATTGAGGTTTAAGTGTAAAATGTATTCCAACTTTCAAAGACTTAATTCAAAATAGGAATGTAAACTATCTCTGTAATACTTTTAAAATATTGATTATATGACAAAGTGAATATTTTTGATGTATTAGGTTAAGTAAAATATGTTAATATAATTTATTTCACCTTTTTTTATGTGGCTACTAGAAAATTTAAAATTACATATCTGACTTGTGTACTGTTTCTCTTGGATGGGGCTGTTCTAGGGCATAACTCATAAGGAAGATGTGCCAAGAGTTGAGGCTGCAGAGGGTGGCAGGAATCAGGGTGTGGAGAGTCGTTAGTGCTGTTCTCGTTTTTCTTTAATACTAGAGGCCCAGTGCACGAATTCATGCGTGGGTGGGGTCCAGCTGATCTGCCCCAATGGGGCCGATTGAGGGCGGGGCCAGTGGGGGAGAGGGGATGCAGGAGGTTGGCCACCGGCCCTGCCCCCACCCCCGATCGGGGCCTTATCGGGGCCGGGCTGGCCAGGGCAGGGAGCCGCGGGAGGTTGCCCGTCCCTGCCCCCAATTTGGGTGGGGGGGTGATCGGGGATGGGGTCAACTGGGTGGAGGGGCTGCGGGCGGTTTGGCGGGGGGCTGATTGGGCTGGTTGGCTGCCGCAGTGCACGTCATAGCGACCAGTCATTCCGGTCATTCTGGCATTCTGGTTGCTTGGCTTTTATATATATAGATATTTTTACTATATCTATATAGTAAAATATAGATATTTTTACTATATATCTGGTGCATGAAAATCTGTGCACTTGGGGGGTTCCCTCAGCCAGGCCTGTGCCCTCTCGCAGTCCAGGACCCCTCAGGGGATGTCCACCTGCCAGCTTAGGCCTGCTCCCCAGGGGATTGGTCCTAAGCTGGCAGTCAGACATCCCTCTGGCAGCCTGGGAGCCCTTGGGGGATGTCCAATTATCAGCTCACAGCCATCAGCCAGGCTTGTGGCTGAACAGAGCTCCCCCTGTGGAAGCACACTGACCATCAAGGGGCAGCATCTGTGTTGAGTGTCTTCCCCCTGGTGGTTAGTACGTGTCATAGTGACCAGTCGTTCTTGGTCATTCTGCCATTAGGACCAATTTGCATATTACCCTTTTATTATATAGGATTGATTTCAGAGAGGAAGGAAAGAGGGAGAGAGAAATAGAAACATCAAAGATGAGAGGGAATCGTCAATCGGCTTCCTCCTGCAGCTCCCCTAATGGGGATTGCACCTGCATCCTGGGCATGTGCCCTGACCTGGAATTGAACTGTGACCTCCTGGTTCATGAGTCGATGCTCAACCACTGAGTCATGCCGGCCGGGTGCTATTCTGAAGAAGCTATGTCTTTATTTAAACTGGAGAACTTTAAACAGCAGTCAAGGGTCATGCTTGCATTTTAGTTAGCTCTGGGCTAAGTGGATAATGGTGTGCCTGGCTCTGGAATGGAGGCTGAGATACTGGCCTGAAGGCAGTTGCAGTATCCAGGGCATCAAATATGAGGGTTGCACAAGAGCAGTGGCAGTAACTGTGGAGATTAGGAGTTGGAGTATTGGAGCAAGGAGTCAAGGGTGACTCTCAGGATTCTGTCTTGAGTGACTGGTGAGTAGTTGTGTCACAAAGTGAGATTTTGAGTTTTGGAGAAGTAGGCTATGCATTCGGGAAGATAACAGTGAGTTCAGTTTTAGAAATGTTAATGTGGCTTTGTTGTGGCACATTCAGAAGATGTTTATGTATATGAATCTGAAGCTCTGGAAAGAGATCAGGGCTAGAGAGATAGATTTGGGAGTGACCTGGTGTTAGATAAACAATGGGACTCTATGTAATCACCTATAGAGAATACAGAAGAGAAGCATAGGAGGCAGAAATGATTGCCTGAGTAGGATCAACATTGAAAGATGGACCCGAGTAAAATATATGAATACAGCGGGGTCTTGACTTACTAGTGTCCCGACTAACGAGTTTTTTGAGATACCAGCTGTATCTCGGCCGATTTTTTGCATTGAGTTGACAGAGTAATTTGAGTTAACGAGCTCCTTAACAAGCTCCTTAATGAGCTCGATCTCGGAACGAATTAAACTCGTAAGTCAAGGCCCCACTGTAGATATATTTATAGTTGATTTCATAATATATAAAAGTATACAGTATGTCCTCACTTAATTTCATTGTTAGGTTCTGGGAAACTACGACTGGGAATCAGTTATTTTTTACCAAAATTGTGCAAAATGGCATTATTCAAAAACCTGCAGTATGGCCATAATCTATAATAATAAAAGTGTAATGTGCTAATTAGACCAGATGTCCTCCAGACGACCTTCTGGACGAAGCAGGGGCTGTGAAGGAAGCCCGGGTCCTGAGTGCCTGCCAGTGGCCAGAGGGAAGCTGGTGCTGGCAGCCCAGGGAAGGAAGGCCTACTCTCGCATGAATTTTGTGCGTTGGGCTGCTACTTGATTCCATAACAGATCAGTTATTTTTATTATAATTAATATTAAAAGTACATTTCTATTACTAGTAATACCAGTGTTGGCATTATACAGGAAATATATTTCAATAATTATTTGATAATTTTTAATCAGTGTATAACTAATCATTTCTATTAAAATAAGCAAAAAGACGTATAATGAAACCAATTTTGCCATAGGTTAATTGATACAAACAAGAGTTAAGTTCCTACACCATATTTCTATTCACAAAACATCAACAAACTTCTAAATAAAGATCCCAAACACTTTTAATATTTAACATTGAAATAAATGTGAGCTATACATACATTTATGAAAGGTGAATAAAAACAAGAAAGATTATTTTCCTACCTGCTTATTCCAGTTCAGGGTTGCAGGTTGCTAGAGCCCATCCCAGTAGCTCAGGGTGCAAGGAGGTCCACCCTGCACAGGACGCCCTTCCTTCCCAGTGCGTCCCACCCCCCACACTCACAGACGGGGGCAGTGTAGGCAGGCAGTTCACCTAATGTGCACATCTCCAGGATGTTGGAGGCAATTGGAGCCACTGGAGAGAACCCATGCAAAGATGGGGAGAATGTGCAAACTCCATAGACAGTGGCCCTGGTTGGGAATCGATTTTTTTGTCTCATCAACATGATATGAAATGACATTACAGTAGGACCTTGGGTTACATCAGAGATCTGTTCCTATGGCACTATGTAATGCGATTTTTGCCGTAAGTCGGAACCCACCTACATAAGCCCCTACGTCACTCACATGGAGCACACACACAGCAGTAATTAAGTGAAACAGTAAAAAAAAAATTTAAAATAAAGATAACAATTCCTGACCTTTACTTGTGGTAAATAAATAATAAAAAACATAAAGCACATATGTACATATGTCAAAATGATGGAACTTTTTATATATATAAATAAATGGGAGATGGCAACATAACCACAAAACGACCTACATCGAGTCTGACGTAACTGAGGACTGCCTATATTACCAATCTGCTATATGGCCATAATTGATTCAATAAAAGATAACTAATTTTTTATTATAGTTAATATGAAAAGTATACTTCCGTTAATAATAATATCTGTTTGGCATCATGCAAGAAATATTTTCATAATTATCTGATATTTTAAAAATAATTATATAACTGATAACTCCTATTAAAATTAATTTCTACTTTGTTACTATTAGTAAGAAAACTAATTCCTATTAAAATCTAAGAATTTGTAGCAGTTGTAATATCAGCATTTGTAATTTTGTTGTATGTGTAGAAGATTTTCAAATTAATGTGAACTGATATAATACTTGCAACTTATTAAGGAACCATTTTTTGCACAAAATGAGAATGATTACTTTAAGGTAAAATTTTACTTATAAAATGTTGATATAATAATACATGGTATAGTGCATAACACACAGAATTCTATGTCAAATGAAAAGCATACTGGCAAACTTTTTCCAAAAATTATGAATAGATGGTGACCAGGCTGTAACCTTGAATAAGCAAGAAGTTTGCTAGCACATTCTCATTGGGTGTATGAGCTATGACTTGTCTGAGCAAAACCTCAGAAAGCTCCTATTGCAAGGGATGAATGTGTAGCAGGTCTAAAAGAAGGATGTTATCCTCAGTGTCAGAAGCAGCAAATTTGCTATCAAATCTGTGTTATGGACTGAATGTTTATAGCCCCCAAATTCACATGTTGAAATCCTAACACCCAGTGTGATGGTATTAGGAGGTGTGGCTTTTGGGAAGTGATTAAGCTTTGCCTTCTTGAATGGCATTAGTGCTATAATAAAAGAGACCCCAGAGAACTTCCTGCCCCTCTGTTATGTGTGGATACATTTTAAAAAAAGGGGGAGGGGGGAGTCTTTGAAGCAGGAAGCAAGCCCTCACCAGACATTGAATTTGCCAGGGACTTGACCTTGGACTTTCCAGCTTCTAGAATTGTGAGAAATAAGTTGTGTTGTTTATAAACCACCTAATTTATGGATAGCAGCCTAAGACAATTGGCTGTAGGAGACAGCTTTGATTTTGGCAGACAGGGGCTCTTGTCAATGCATGTGAAAGTAATATTAATGGAATGGTGTGGTACAAGGCAGATATAGTTATGTACTGACGAGTAAATGGAGTAAGAGTTGAGAACATGGAAACAATGAGTGTAGAAGCTTTGAAGAAGCTTATCCAGAGACAAGAAGTAAAATAAGCTAGAAGCAGATCAAGGAGAGCTTTTGACCCACTGAAGAAAAGGAGTCATGATTTTGGAAATTGTTTGCTGGGTGAGGCTTGAGCGTGGAACAGAAATACCATAGTTTCCCCCATTCGCAGTGTTTTCACTTCTGTGCTGCCCTCAGTGAACAAAAATATTAAATTGTCAGACTGAAATGTTTGCCAGTTTGATGAGTGAAAAATGATGAAGCCATATTTTTCAAATTATCCTTGGAGTCTCTAAGAATAAATAGCACATGGGGGATAAGTTCTCAGAGAAATACAGCCCCAAAAGGGAGTTAAATATTGATTTAAAATATATGGTAAATTTATTAAAATTGAAAATGAAAAAATATCAGCATACATGTGTGTTAGTGAATCAGAATATTTTGAACGTCTTGTTTGATTTTGGTTGTTTACTGAATGATGGATTTGGCTACTACCCCCAAGGAAATCGGGGTAGGCTTTCTTTTGATAGGTTTTATTTAACAACAAGATTGGTAGTCTTGACTTCTTTCCTGATAAAATCACATCAAAGGTGAGCTCTGATTCTTAGAAGCTTTTTTTTAACATACTCTTAGGAATTCTTAGAAATTCTTTCTTTCTCTTTGTAATTATTTCTGGCTTTCCATTTTATTTGCTTCTCTCTCTTTATTTTTAAAATAAGCATTTTTTTAAATGACCAGTTCCTAGAGGCTTAAAGAAGACCCTGATGACTAAGGTTTGTTTCTTTTTGTTGTTGTTGTGTGTTGTTTTTTTTAATTTTTCCTTACCCTTTTATTTCCTTATTTTGTCTTATTATTTTTATAATTAAATCTTTATTGTTCTGATTATTACATTTGTTCCTCTTTTTTTTCCCCATAGCTCCCCTCCACCCAGTTCCCACCCCACCCTCTGCCCTTACCCCAGCACTGTCCTCATCCATAGGTGTACGATTTTTTCCAGTCTCTTCCTACACCCCCCACACTCCTTTCCCCCCTGAGAATTGTCAGTCCACTCCCTTTCTATGCCCCTGATTCTATTATATTCAACAGTTTATTCTGTTCATCAGATTATTTATTCAATTGATTTTTAGATCCACTTGTTGATAGATATGTATTTGTTGTTCATAATTTGTATCTTTACCTTTTTCTTCTTCTTCCTCTTTTTAAAGGATACCTTTCAGCATTTCATATAATACTGGTTTGGTGGTGATGAACTCCTTTAGCTTTTTCTAATCTGTGAAGCTCTTTATCTGACCTTCAATTCTGAATGATAGCTTTGCTGGGTAAAGTAATCTTGGTTGTAGGTTCTTGCTATTCATCACTTTGAATATTTCTTGCCACTCCCTTCTGGCCTGCAAAGTTTCTCTTGAGAAATCAGCTGACAGTCGTATGGGTATTCCCTTGTAGGTAACTAAAACTATTTTTCTCTTGCTGCTTTTAAGATTCTCTCTTTGTCTTTTGCTCTTGGCATTTGTAATTATGATGCGTCTTGGTGTGGTCCTCTTTGGATTCCTTTTGTTTGGGGTTCTCTGTGCTTCCTGGACTTGTAAGTCTATTTCTTTCACCAGGTAGGGGAAGTTTTCTGTCATTATTTCTTCAAATAGGTTTTCAATATCTTGCTCTCTGTCTTCTTCTGGCACCCCCATAATTCGGATGTTGGTACGCTTGAAGTTGTCCCAGAGGCTCCTTACACTATCTTCATATTTTTGGATTCTTTTTCTTTTTGTTTTTCCGGTTGGGTGTTTTTTGCTTCTTCGTATTTCAAATCTTTGACTTGATTCTTGCAATCCTCTATTCTGCTGTTGGATCTCTGTATAATATTCTTTATTTCAGTCAGTGTATGCTTAATTTCTAGTTGGTCCTCTTTCATATCCTCGAGGATCTCACTAGATTTATTGAGGATCTCACTAAATTTATCAGCGGTTTCTAGAAAATTCTTGAAAAACCTTATAACCGTGGTTTTGAACTCTACATCCAGTAGTTTGCTTTCCTCCATTTCTGTCATTTGTGACCTGTTTCTTTGTCTCCTCATTTTGGCTGGTTCTCTGTGTTGATAGAGTGGCTTTGTGTGCTAGGTGTCCTATAGGGCCCAGTGGCCCAGCTTCCCCAATTACCTGAGGTAGACACTCTTGGTGCACCCGTATATGGGCTTTGTGCACAGTCTTGTTGTAGTTAAGCCTTGATTGTTGTAGGATCACTGGGAGGAATTGACCTCCAGGCCAATTGGCTGTTAGAATCAGCTGTGTCTGCGGTGGGAGAACTTTTTTGCCGGAGACACCCCTATGGGGCAAGACTTGCTTCAGTGGGGTTTTGGTGCTCACTGAATCTGCCCTCTGAGTGTCTCTTATGGATCTGAGGAGTTTTAATCTGGATGGTCCCACTCTGACCGCTGGGTACACTGGCTCTTGGATCTCTAAGAAGGTGCTAATTTAGCCTTTGCCTGAGGCTACCCAGCAGGAGCTATGGAGAGATCTGCAGATTCCTCTTCTTTGTTTGCGGTTTGGAGGTGCCCAGATGAGGCCCAGCTGTGAAGCAATACAAGCTGCTGTGGGGCCTTGGGCCTTCTTTTGGATGTTCTGGGTCTCTCTGACCCAGCTGCAGTTTGTTGGGTAATTTTAGATTGCAAATGGCCAGGCCCTTTCATATGCAAAAGCCTCTGTGCACAGCTCGGGTGGGGCGGGGTCTCAGAATCAACAGGGTTGAGCAAACATCTATGGCTGATCCTTAGGCCTGCTGGGAGAAGCCCGGGGTCTCAGTGTCCCACTGTAATCGCTGCAATCACCTCTGAGAGAAAGCCGCCCTCAAGTTCTGCCAGATGCCAGACAGTTCAGTTTCTCCCCGTATGAGTCTGGGTCCCCAGAGACTCGCCCGGAACTTGAGTTCATAGCAGTCGGGAGCTTGTGTCTCCCTCCCGATTGAAAAAAAAACACCCGCATCCTCAGTTACCAGCCCTTTCCACGTGCGCCTCCGTACCTCTGCACTTTACTTCTGCACCTCCTCTGAGTCTCAGTGTGCTTTTCTCTTTCCTTCTAGTTGTAGAATTTCCACTCAGCCAGCCTTCCTGTGGTTCTGGATGATGTCTGTTTTGTCTTTTAGTTGTATTTTTGAAGTGGTTGTGCAAGGCAACAATTTATGGTGTTTACCTATGTCACCATCTTGGTTTCCTCCTAAGGTTTGGGTTTTGGTGATGACAGGCAGTGGGAAATTTTTTGTGCATTCACATTTAGTAACATTAAAATGGATTAAGCTACTGAGATTTCAGGGGAAATCCATCATTCAGTAACCAACCAAAATCCAACAAGATGGTCAAAATATTCTGATTCACTAACATTCATATATGTTGATATTATAATCAGAATAACAGTTGACAGTCGACACTAAAGTTGGGAAGCAATGTTCAACATGTGATGTTGATCTTTTCCTACCACAAATGTATGGGACTATCTTATAAAGCCACTTGATTATGGATTTATGACAGGAGAGGCAGGCTCTGCTCCATTCCCCATTCTCTTACAGTGCAGGCAGTGCTGAGGTGCACTTGGGTAGTGCTCGCTACATGGCTGTCAGATGAATGCACACCAGTGTTCCCTTTGTTGTCACCCTGTAATAGAAAGCTCCTGCTTAAACGGAGATTATAAAGCTGGGAAGCTTTCCGAGTATTTTGACCAAGACCTGACTCTCTAGCAAGTGAAGGAACTGACCATAGGTCTAACACAGGCTAGACCAGTGCTGATTGTCAGTCTTAATTTATGGAGACTTTTGTAACTCATGATTGCACAGTCTCTCTGGCTTATGTGTTTTAGTGCTTAGTGTCTTAGGCATTCAAGGATTTTTTAAAATATATTTTCACCAAATTCTTGCTTGCTGAAACTTTGCACAGTAGAGGAACATAATTTTCTTAATAATAATTTAACAAATTATTATTAAGAGTATGTGGTCTACTCTCTACAAACCTTCTCCGCAAGAGCTTATATTCAACTAGGGGCCCGGTGCATGAAATTCGTGCACTGGGTGTGTGTGTGGGGGGAGTGTCCCTCAGCCCAGCCTGCCCCCTCTCACATACTGGGAGCCCTCAGGCGTTGACCCCAGCCCAGGCCTGACACCTCTGACAGAGGCGTCAGGCCTGGGCTGGGGGCAGAACCAGTGATGGGGGAAATGAGGGTCCCCTGCTGGGCGGGAGAGCGGGTTAGGGGCGAGTCGCCCTGCCGGCCCGCGTGATCGGGTCCCGGGCGACCACCGGCACTCACGCCCCCAACCCGCTCTCCCAGGTTGAGGGTGTGAGTACAGGCAGACGCCGCAGCCGCCCCGCCGGCTCGCATCCCGGTTTGCCGGCTGGATCTGGTCCCGGGCGACCGCTGGCACTCATGCCCCCAACCCACTCTCGCGGGTTGGCGGCGTGAGTGCGGGCGGACGCTGCAGCCACCCCGCCGGCCCCGCATGATCGGGTCCTGGGCGACCGCCGCAGCCGCCCCGCAGGCCCGCGTGATCGGGTCCCGGGTGATCACCGGCACTCGTGGGTTGAGGGCGTGGGTGCAGGCGGACACCGCAGTCGCCCCGCCGGCTTGTGTCCGGGTTTGCCGGCCGGGGACCGCTGGCACTCACGCCCCCTACCCGCTCTCGCGGGTTGGAGGCGTGAGTGCGGGTGGACACCGCAGCCGCCTCACCAGCCCGCGTCCGGGTCTACCGGCGGGATCAGGTCTCGGGCGACTGCTGGCACTCACACCCCCAACCCGCTCTCTGATGGCACTGTACCATCCTGCCTGCAATATGCAAATTAGCCGCCATCTTTTTTGGCGGTTAACTGCCATCTTAGTTGGCAGTTAATTTGCATATCTCACTGATTAGCCAATGAAAAAGGTATCGGTTATACGCCAATTACCATTTTTCTCTTTTATTAGTATAGGATGTTTCTAATGAGTTAGTAAAATTATTTTATTAGGACAACTAAAAGCGGCATTGATCCTAAGAGTCTGGTACCAATCAGAAGTTAAGTAACTCTAAAGTAAGTCGCGATTTTCCTAGCATATCAAAATGTTAGGGCTGATTAATATGCAGGATAGGATAGGCCATCCTCTGCTAACAGAGAAGTCTCCTGAAATCTCAGTAGCTTAATCCTTAGAGACAGAGTAGAGTCCTCCATCCACAATTATAACATCTGGGACTTGTGGCTGCCAAGGTTCCTGCAGCAGGCCAAGAAAGAGAACTGGAGGGTCTCTAAGAGTCAAGTCTGGGAGGGGCTCAGTCTTTCTGGTTGGATTCCATTAACAAGAGCACAGTCACATGACCCCCAGTCTCTCTACATTTAGGGTAGGGACACATACTTGCCTTCCTCACCAGGAAGATGAGAATGAAGCAGGTTTTGGTTTTCACATAGCATTTTTCTCCCACATAGATTATTCTTACTGGCCTAGATATGAACTGGCAAAGTTGGTTGATAAAAGTGATAGTCTGTATCATTGTTCCAAGATAAACTCTACCAATTTGGTCTGTCTGATTAACACATTATGTTATAGAAATTTCATGTGCTTAGACCCGTGGAATTGTGTTTTTAGCTTTGCCAACAGATATCTTATTTTTATCCAACTCTATTCCAATGTCCTTTTAAGTTCCCCTCCATCTGTTTTACCTCCTTTATTCCACAGCCATGGTTAAAAAATGCATTGGAGATGCTTGGGAAGAGTGAGCCATTTTTCTTGACTAAACGGATGACTTTTATGCAAGATTCAACATTGGGGAAAAAGGGAATAAGAATGGAGAAATTTATCACATTTAATCTATTCTTCTGTTGCCTTTTGCTATTCCCCATCATTTCTACTTAGTTTAACATTATATGCCACTTTAACTTGGGTGAGGAGTAAAATAGTTAAATATTTCAAGTATTTATTTGTTATGCAGAGGCATAAGGAGGAGGCAAGAGTGGGTGTAGGAATGTGGGAAGCACAAAGGAAGAGGGGAGGGAGAAGAAAGGTTAAAGTAAAACATATTCATAACATTGAATTTGATGAGCTGGACTCAGTAGAGGTAAACTACTAAAACAGTTTTATTTTCCACAACACTGCCTTCACCAAGTTCAGCCTAATCATTCCTCCTCATCCAGAGTGAAATTCCAAGCAGCCCCATAGCTTTCCAGGTCATTTTCAAGCTCAGTCCAGTGTAATGGCAAGGTTCCCATCTCTCTGTTCAGAAAAGGGTATAGTCTTGAAAGCTTGTAGTGCAATAGTGGAGCAGGGAGCAAGGGGTAACAAGGGTTAGGTAGGGAGGAGGGAAGTGAGGCAAAGTGGAGCAAAGGATTTCTTTCACTGGTAGAGATGGAATCTGGCATTAATGACTTCTGGGTAACCAATATCCAGACGCTAACTTTTTTCTCATGAGGGTACTTTTGTGGTTTTCTTTCTTCCCCTCCCCTCTCCTCCCCTCCTCTCCCCTTCCCTCCCCTCTTTCTTTTTTTAAAAAAATATTTCTACTGATTTCAGAGAGGAAGGGAGAGGGAGAGAGAGATAGAAAAAGCAATGATGTTGATCGGCTACCTCCTATATGCCTCCACTGGGGATTGATCCCACAACCCAGGCATGTGTCTTTGACCAGAATCAAACCTGGGACCCTTCAGTCTTCAGGCCGACGTTCTATCCGCTGAATCAAACTGGCTAGGGCTTGTGGTTTTCTTAGAGTTTTACCACTAATGATGTTTGACCAAAGGCCCCAGGAATGGGTGATGTCATGTCTGATGGGTGGGTCTCACCCCAGGGTCTCTGCATTCTGTGATATATTTATAGGTTCTTTCTGTCGAGGTCCACTCATCCACTGTGGAATACCTGTGGGTGGGTGCTTCTCAAGGTACTCACAGCCAGCTGCTTTCTGGTGAGCACCCATCCAGGCTGCAAAAAACTCACAATTTTCCTTCTGTTATCCTGTTTTCTGCTCCATTGCTACAGCTTTTTCCATCTTCAGCCTTTAGAGTTTTCAAGTTTGGATGAGGGGTAGTCTCTAGCTCCCTCTCCCCCCAATCCAAGGAGACACATAACAAGTTGTCTAGATGGTTTTCTACCCCCCCCCCTCCCCTGCCAACTTCCTTGATGGGGAGTCACTCCTTGTCTTCTCTAGGAAGGAGGGAAAGGCAGCCCCCAGAGAGTTTATCTCTAGAAACACAGTGATTCTTAGCCGTTACTAATATAAGTAGTGTGGAGGGGTTGGTGAGTAAATTCATCTCACTGTCTCACAGCATATCCAACATCTATCTTTTGTAGATATTATTACTGACAATGGGAAGTATTCCATTTAACATTCTATTTCACATTCACTTCTTTTGAAATAACAATGATACCTATGAGAGGGTTTATTAGTATACTAGAAGCCCGTTGCACGAAGTTTCGCACAATAGGCCTTTCTTCCCCTGGCTAATGGCACCTGGGACCCAGGCCTTTGGTCCAGCCACAGCAGAGAAGCCAAGTCTCTTCAGTCTTCAGTCTTCAGTCTTCAGTCTTCAGTCTTCATTCTGGCCGGAGCCTTCAATCTTCGCTCCTCGCCTGCATATGCAAATTAACTGCCCTCTTTATTGGGCTAATTTGCATAGTCGCTCTGATTGGCTGGTGAGCGTAGCAGAGTAACACCAATTTGCATGCTTCCTTTTCTTAGTGTATACTAGAGGCCCGGTGCACAAAAATTTGTGCACTCGTGGGGGGGGGTTAATCAGCCCGGCCTGTGCCCTCTCGCAGTCTGGGACCCCTCAGGGGATGACCACCTGCTGGCTTAGGCCCGCTCGCCGGGGGATTGGGCTTAAGATGGCAATCAGACATCCCTCTGGTAGCCCAGCAGCCCTTGGGGGATGTCCACTTGCCAGCGGGGAGCAGGCCTAAACTGCAGTTGGACATCCTTAGTGCTGCTGAGGAGGCAGGAGAGGCTCCCACCACCACTGCTGTACTGGCAGCCATCAGCCTGGCTTGTGGCTGAGCAGATCTCCTCCCATGTGAGAGCGCACTGACCACCAGAGGGCAGCTCCTGCATTGAGTGTCTGCCCCCTGGTGCTCAGTGTGTGTCATAGTGACCGGTCATTCCCAGTTGTTCTGCTGTTAGGGTCAGTTTGCATATTACCCTTTTACTATATAGGATAGAGGACTGGTGCATGGGTGGGGGCTGGCTGGTTTGCCCTGAAGGGTGTCCCGGATCAGGGTGGGGTCCCACTTGGGTGCCTGGCCAGTCTGGGTGAGGGGCTGAGGTCCATTTTCAGGCTGGCGGGCAACTGAAGCTCCCAACCTCTCCTTTTTCTCTTTTTTTTCTTTTTATTCTGGGATTTATTTACCTTCTATGGCTGTCACTGGAACTGAGAGCCAGCTTTAGCTCTGAGGCTCGGCTCCAGCTCTGAGACCTTGGCTGCTGAAAGTAGGTATCTGGGTTTGTTTGGCTTCTATAATTGAAACACTGTTGCAACTCCGGCTCAGAGGCCGGCAGCGGCAGGCGGGGAACCTTGGCTTCCTCCATCACTGGAGCAAGCAAGCCTCCTGTTCGCTTCAGCTGCCTGGCTGCCGGCCGCCATCTTGGTTGGCAGTTAATTTGCATATCGCCCTGATTAGGCAATGGGGAGCGTGTCAGAGGTACGGTTAATTACCATGTTTGTCTATTATTAGATAGGATGGTATGAACTATTCACAATGAGGGCTCAGTGGCAAATCACAAGTTCAAATTGGAGCATGTTCATTGCTCCTATATCTCCCCGGACTGTATAATGATCATAACAAGCTTTTGGGGAATCTTTCCTTGGTTCCAGGCCCTCTTCTGAGCCCATTGCCTGTAATAACTTACTTAAGCCTCACAGTGTCTCCATGAGGTAGGCACTGTTAATTGTCCTCACTTTACAGATAGGGAACTTGAGTCAGAGAGAGGTTAATTAAGTGCCCAAGGTCACCAGCTAAGGTAGTCTGATCCAGAGTCAGTGCTCTTACCCTGCCTATTCTTTAGCTTAATAGTGTATGATTAAGCTAACTGCATAGGAAAAGGTTGCAGCTTGTTTTCCTCTGAGGAAGGAAACAAGCCAGTAAGCTAGCAGCAGCCATCTGCTGCTGGCCTGAGATCTCAGTGCACTACCACAGCGCAGGAGGTATTCCCAGAAGGGCAGGGGGGGAGCCTCTGGGCAGTGCCAATCAACAGGCCTTTGTGGAATACACAAGGGCAGGGGTTTCCTCTTCTTTCAGGAACACACTCTCCTGGGGAATTTGAAGGAAAGGAACACCCAGCCTCTACTTACTGGGAGATTTATCTCTGCCAGCTTCCATTCTCCCCAGCAAGCGGAACCCTCACAAAAGAACTCTCTGTACATAGAAACTGCCGTGACCCAGAAAGTAGGTTTGTTCCCTGACTGTCCCCTTTTCTCTGTCAAATTCTGAGAGCCTAGGTATGTTCAGAAAAAGAACGGGGGTGGGCCAAGAGCACATTCCCAAGAGAGTTCTGATTTACATTGGGACAAAAGGCATGAACTATCTTCATTCAGGGATTCAATAATACTACTTATCAAATTAAAAGTACCGATTTATTAATGTGTCTTCGTATAAACAGTGGTTCTCAACCTGTGGGTCGAGACCTCTTTGGGGGTCGAATGACCCTTTCACAGGGGTCGCCTAAGACCATCAGAAAACACATATATAATTACATATTGTTTTTGTGGTTAATCACTATGCTTTAATTATGTTCAATTTGTAGCAATGAAAATACATCCTGCATATCAGATATTTACATTACGATTCATAACAGTAGCAAAATTAGAGTTATGAAGTAGCAACGAAAATAATTTTATGGTTGGGGGTCACCACAACATGAGGAACTGTATTATAGGGTTGCGGCATTAGGAAGGTTGAGAACCACTGGTATAGAAGTAAAAATTGGATGTTACCCAGACAGGTTGAATGGGAAAGAGAAGCCTGGATAAAGAATGAGAGGGGAATTACAGAGTGGTGCACTGACATGTCCCTGCCAGGAGAGTCTGCAGGGTTCTGGAGAGAATCTCTGTCTACTGACTTTACAGAACTATAGGCAACCTTGTAAAGAGGGTTTACCATGGGGAGGTCAGGATTTGCCCATCACAAGTGTGTAGAGCTGCAGTTGATTTTTTATTTTTAATTGAAAAATTTTTGTGTCATTGTAGATTCATATAGAGTTGTAAGAACAGAGAAATCTTGTGTACACTTTATCCTGTGTTCCCCAATGGTGACATTTTGCCAGGCTCTAGCACAGTGTCACACCAGGTTCTTGACATGGACACAATCCATTGATCTTTTGCAGAGTCCCCAGTTTTACTTTAATTTGTTTTTCTGTGTCTATATTTAGCTCTATACAATTTTTTCATGTCTATGCAATGTTACTACGTATTCACCACTGAACTATTTTGTAGTTCAGCACCACAATGATCCTTCATGCTGTTGTTTAAAAGCTGTACCTACCCCTCTGCTGTACCTAACCTCTAGCAGTCATTAGTCTATTTTCTAAGTCTAAAATTTTATCATTTCAAAATGTTATAGAAATAAAATCATTCAGTATGTAACCTTTTTGGAATTTGT